>NC_135804.1:111965145-112330298 GCF_964213995.1 Mustelus asterias
TGCATTTAGCCTGCATTTCAGTTTACATGATCATCTACTGTTGACTTTTTAAATTATGTGTGAAGATGAAAGGTTGTAGGTGTTTGTAAAATAGTAGGAACCATTAAGGATATTCAACTATTTCCTCCTTATATAAAATTATGAAGATAAGAAAATGTCCAGGCAATGAAAATAGATCTTGGAAGGTAGAGGGATCAGGTAGCTGGTATAACTAGTTTGTACATGATGGTGAGCTGAATGAGTTAAACCAAGTGTTCTTGTTCCTATTTTACATATAGAATTAAATGTTGCAGTGCCACTAATATAGGGTATAATTCCCAGTGGTGGAATTCTGTCTGATGCATTTAGAAAGAATTACTTTGACCTAATTTGCAGAGTGTTAACCCAACAGGGCAGCACGGTGGCTCAGTGGCTAGCACTGTGCTGCCTCATAGTGCCAGGGATCCGGTTTCGATTCCTGGCTTGGGTCACTGTCTGTGTGGAGAGTGCATGTTCTCCCCGTGTCTGCGTGGGTTTCCTCCGGGTGCTCTGGTTTCCTCTTTGTCTGAAAGACTTGCTGGTTAGGTGGATTGGCCATGTTAAATTGTCCCTCAGTGTACCCGAATAGGCGCCGGAGTGTGGCGACTCGGGGATTTTCACAGTAACTTCATTGCAGTGTTAATGTAAGCCTATTTGTGACACTAATAAATAAACTTTAAAACTGCCAGTGCTTTGAGAATTTTAGGGCAATTTAAATTCTCTTAAATGTCTATCAATTAATTTGTTTCGAGAAGCAATTTCATTCGAGTCAAATCATCCACTACTTTTCAATAGTCACCTTTACCTTGTATTGGGAATATAGTAAATTGAAAGCTATGTATATGAATATTTTGTTCCATTGTTTGTGTTTCACCTTAAATGTGTGTCAGTGAGACTCGTGAAAACTTTTTCCAGCCTTACCCTTTTCACTACCATTCTGTTTGAAATTATGTCGCAACCTCTTTTCAGGTGCATCTGCTATCCAATTTGTTCCATGTATGCAGTTGTTCCAGCTGTAATCATCCTGCTTATCTTTCCATAGTTCGTCACTCTGCCAGGAAATATATTTCTATTCAAGATTTGGATCACACTGGAGCAACAAAAAGTGAGAGAGCTGGAATTAGCAAATTGAAGATTGAAATGAAGCAGGTGAGTAGCCCTGCATATTTGTGGAAATATTTCTAATTGTTGTTAATGAATAAAGATGATGTGTTGTCCAATGTCAAATAAATCTGGTTTAGCCCTAGTATGTGTTCAATTAGCCGATGGCAATCGCAGTGTGCTGCATTGGCTCCCTTGGGTTGAAAAAGGTTTACAAATTTGCCAGATGCAGTTCTTGCCCGTACTTCTTCAAACCAAGCAAGGAAAGCTTCCAATTTATTGCTGGTAATTACTGAGGCCAAGCAGAACCTGTGGAATCATACTTGGCATGGGTCATTGGCCCAGATTTTGTGGCACAGCCTTCAGCACTCGCTGTTATTGTGGACGAAATTGGACAGCGACATGTTGAAAATGGAAATCGTTCTGCCAGGAAATACATTTCTGTTTGTGATGTGGATCACTCTGGAGTGACAAAAGCCGAGAGCTGGAATCGTTCCTGTCTTCCTGCTAGTGTCTGCCACAAGCTTCACTATAATACTTTGCAGAGAGACTCAGCATTAAAATACATAACGTTGTGCTGCTTACTCACCAGTTATCCAAAAAACTTGCTCGGAAAATGTTACTACTTATTCATTCAAGTGTAAATGAACTTTTAACTCTGATAAGTTTTATTTGCTCTCTGACACCGAAAATTTATTTTAACAGGTTGGAGTCTTATTTTTTCAGATTCTATCTATTATTGGAGTTTTAAAAAAATGTTTCTAAAAGCATTTCAGTCTATTTTTAAATATCTCTCTTTTAATCCCATCCTTCTTTATTTCATTATATCTTTTTGTAAATTTCACTTGCTGTTCCTGATTTTATATTGACTCCATGGGTGGAATTTTAACTTAGCAATGCGCTTGGAACAAGATAACCCAGAAGTAGCATGAGGGGTATCCAGAAGTATCTGCAGCACATTTGTTAGTGGTTTTTTAAGCTGGCCGTTGCTTTTGCAATTGTCTTCTGGATTTCCCAACAAATTAACTCGAGGAGGCAAAGTGATGGCCTGGATGAGTCTATTTCAGCTGAACTGCTTAAAGTGACAGTTGATGGATGAATGATGACGGAGGTTGTGAAACAGAGGAAGCGACTGAACAAATGGATTCCCAATGTGGCACAGCTGCATTAAGTTCATAGATATCTCCCTAGATCTGATGCTGTGCTATGTAATGGCTTGCAGGGAAATACTCCTCCCTGATGGTCGGAGGAAGAAGCCTACCTCAGAAAGCTAGAAGACATGGGTGTAGATTACTGAGGTTAGAAGTTGGAGTGTGGTGTCATGCTCCTGGATACAGTGTTGAAATTGCTGTAATGACTAATCAAGATAGGAAAGACGAGTATAGTTGCACAATCAACTATATCCTGACGCGCATATCACCCACCTCTGCCTACCCAAGCCTACTCCTGTACATCTGTTGCAACCACCCTTCTTTGCTCAGGTACCATTTCACATCCCCATCTGATCCACCACTGACGCACACCCTCCTCTTAATACATATTAAACCTATCCCTCATTGTGACCCTCCACAAATGTTGCTCATCCACCTACTCAACACATTCTGTTGCTGAGTGATAGGTCTGTTCTATTCCTCCTTGCAGAAAAAAAGAAAAAAGAATATCAGAGAGAGGTGCTGGAGATAAGCTGAGTCTTTGTGCCTGCCCATTTTAGATGGAGAGTTAAGGGCCTCCCACCTGTCTGGTGATTAAGTAAAATATGATCCCATGCAAAATTATCACTTAACAACTTCTTAACTTGACAGTTCTAATGTATATAATTAAGCTCCCACAGGACCATCACTGTTCTGCAGAAGGTGATGCAGGCGGAGGATGAAGACTCCTCAGAGAAGGTCACTTACTCTAAGGCCACACGCCACAGGAGCCATGAAGACTATGCACCAGCTCAAATATGCACACTTACATGGGACTGGATAGTTGGGTTTTCATCAGGCGCCTCACACTAGTGAGCAAGAGTAGCTGGTGCAGGCAGAGATGGCAATGGAGTCCATGTTGCAGGACATAGGATGATCCAAGCTCTGCTCAGTGGAGGACATATATTGTACCTTGGGGACCATTGAAGCAGAGGACAATTCTGGAGCAGTAGCAACAAAAATGTAAGGTAGCCTGGCAGAACAGAATTGGCAACCTTTCCAGCTGCATTGTATGTGCTTGCAGAGAGATTGAAGTAATCTGTCATAAATAGGAGCGCTGCAACTTTGTGATGGTGTCTTTGTCTAGGAAAAGAAAGGTCCAGGTGAAACAAACTTTAGCAGAGCTCTTGTGAGCTCAAAAACCTAGAGGAGATCAATCAAGCGCATCTTCGCAGTGAGGGCAAGGATCTGAAAAGCCTACGTCTACTGCTGAAGCCAAATGCTGAGAGGAAAGAGACCAAGGATGCGTAGCTGAACAATGTTCATTTTCTGTTTAATTCCTGAGTTATATAAAAGTGATTTATTAATGCCATTTTCCCATCTTGCTTATTTTTTCGCTGCCTGCAAATGGCCGACTCATTTGGGATGAATGGTGAGATTAGATTTTAATGAATAGTTGTGGTTTCAGCTGCAGAGAAGGATGGAGAGTTCAGGGGATTCAGCACGTGGCTGCCAGGTGGGCACAATGGTGCATCCTGACTTGCCATTACGAGGCCATCCCAGGAGTAAAGCTGTTGGTACAGTGGTCATATAATCGTATTTCTCCTCTTCTGAAGAGGCATTGTGCAACGTGCCTTGTTTCTCCTGCAAGGGATATTTGCAGGATTTTGTAGTCGGCAGCTCACAAATGCATCACACAGGTCACCAGTGTCATGTTTGCCAAAGCAGGCACTTTGTCATGGATGGGGCCAGTCAGAATGAGAGGGCGCAGGCAGCTCTAATCCTCACTCCTGCACTTTGTTGTGTAAAACATAGCACATTGTGATCATTCTTGAGAGTATGGCTAGTGCGTATTGAAGAGCACCCCCAGATCTGCCAGGCACATCTTCAGTATCCCAATTGTTTGCTCATTGCGTAATAAAAGTATTTGTTATCTGGCTTTGAATGTAGCAATCTTGGGCCTCATTGCTTGAAGTCCTTCAAGGTATATTCAGTCATGTTTGAAGTAAATAGCCTTAGGCGAGATTCTTTGGCCTCTCCGTGGTGCGTTCTTTGGCAGCGGATGGTGGCTCGCTGTTGGCGGACTGTAGGATCTTCTGGTCCCGCCACTATCAAGGGGATTTCCCTTTGATTCCACACCATGCTGCCAGGAAACCCATAGCAGGGGTGCGCCATCAACGGGACCAGAAAATCCTGCCGACTTGAAAAGCCAAAGATCTTGCTCCTTGTCTTACTGGCAATTAGTCAGTAAGTCTGTTCTGAGGTGTGAAGAACTCAGGGAAGGTAATGGGAGGACACATATCATGGTAGCTCGCTGGGCATTTTGAACGTATAATATTTTTGTGGTTTTGGACATGTTGCAGCTCAATGGATTGAAAGCTCTTAAGGTCGATGAACACTCCTAAATGACCTGGGGTTGCCAAATACGTGCATTCACCCCTCACCCATGGGAAGCCAGTCCAAGCCTCAAATATGAACGTTGGCTCATAATATTCTGACTGGCATCATTGGTGGCAGAGTGTACACCAGTCTACCCGGGCCACATGAAATGAGTTACCTATGTAGACCGTTGACAGAAAATTCCTGCAAATATCTCTTGCACATCACGAAGGAGCCTGAAGTGGATCTTATATATCACAGAATTGTTATGGGACAAAAGGAGGCTATTAACCCATTGTGTCTGCACTGACTGTAAAATGGAAATCAGATGCACAAACCTCCAAAGTAATGAAAGCAATCTGCAATGTAGTGAAAATCAACTCACAAGTAATATAACTCCCCTCCAAAGTAGTGAATTCAACCTCAACATCAGCCTTGATGGGATGTGAACTCTGGTCCCCAGGGCATTACTGGATTACTGGACCAGTGACGATATCGGTGCACATTCCCCCCCCACCCCCCCCCCCCAAATTAATGTACTTGAAACTATGTCTGTAGGCTTTTAATATTGTTGTACATACTTTTCTAAATCTGGATTACCTTGAATAAAACTTCCACAAAAGAAACTTATTTGAGAGAAGAAATTGCATGCAATTTTCCACATGTCATTTCATACAGAGAAAGAATCGAGGTAATATGCAGGAGGAGAGTGATTTATACGAGGGAAACAGAAGACTGGGTACTTTATCTTTATTTACGGAGGAGAGAGTAAGATGGATGTACAAGCTAGCGAGCTACAGACCAGTGAGTCTCACGTCTGTGGTTGGGAAATTATTGGAGAAGATTCTGAAGGAGAGAATCTATCTCCATTTGGAGAGGCAAGGTTTGGTCAGGGAGAGTCAGCATGGTTTTGTTAGTGGGAGGTCATACCCAACAAATTTGAATTTTTTGAGCGTGTAACAAAGTCTGTGGATAAGGGTAGTGCGGTTGATGTAGTTTACATGGATTTCAGCAAACTCTTTGACAAAGTCCCACATGGGAGACTTATTAAGAAGGCTAATGCACGTGGGATTCAGGGTGATCTGACAAGGTGGATTCATAATTGGCTTAGCGGAAGGAGACAGAGGGTGGGACAGACGGCTGCTTTAGTGACTGGAAGCCAGTGACCAATGGCATACCACAGGGATCCATGCTGGGCCCCCTATTGTTCATCATTTATATAAATTACATAGATGACTATATGGGGGGGGGTAGGATCAGTAAGTTTGCCGATGACTCAAAGATTGGCCGGTGGTTAACAGTGAGGTTGAGTGTCTTGGGTTACAGGAAGATATAGACGAGATGGTCAAATGGGTGAATAGAATGGCAGATGGAATTTAACCCTGACAGTGTGAGGTGATGCACTTAGGAAGGAGTAATTTGAAAGGAAGAATACTAAGAAAGGTCTGACACTGGGAAGTTCTGAAGATCAAAGGGACCTTGGCGTGTATGTCATAGATCTCTGAAGGCGGAAAGGCAGGTTAATAGGGTGGTGAAAAAGGCATATGGCATACTCGCCTTTATCAATCAGGGTATAGATTACAAAAACAGAGAGGTCATGATGGTGTTGTATAGAACTTTGGTGAGGCCACAGTTGGAATACTGTGTGCAGTTCTGGTCGCCACATTATAGGAAGGACGTGAACACACTGGAGGGGGTGGAGAGGAGATTTACCAGGATGCTGCCTGGGATGGAACATTTAAGTTCTGAAGAGAGGTTGGATAGGCTTGGGTTGTTTTCGTTGGAGCCAAGAAGACTGAGAAGCGACCAGAATAAGGGTTCAAGATTATGAGGGGCATGGACAGGGCGGATCGGAAGCATCTGTTCCCCTTAGTTGAAGGGTCAGTTACGAGGGGACACAAGTTAAAAGTGAGAGGTGGGAGGTTTAGGGGGGATTTGAGGGAAAACGTTTTTACTTAGCGGGTGGTGACGGTCTGGAATGCACTGCCTGGGAGAGTGGTGGAGGCCCGTTAGCTTAACTTCTGTAGTGGGGAAAATGCTTGAATCTATCATCAAGGAAGAAATAGCAAGACATCTGGATATAAATTGTCCCATTGGTAAGACGCAGCATGGGTTCATGAAGGGCAGGTCATGTTTGACTAATTTGGTGGAATTCTTTGAGAACATTAGATGTGCAGTGGACAATGGGGAACCTGTGGATGTGGTGTATCTGGATTTCCAGAAGGCATTTGACAAGGTGCCACACCAAAGACTGCTACATAAGATAAAGGTGCACAGTGTTACGGGTAATGTATTAGCATGGATAGAGGATTGGTTAACTAACAGAAAGCAAAGAGTGGGGGTAAATGGGTGTTTTTCTGGTTGGCGATCAGTGACTAGTGGTGTGCCTCAGGGATCAGTGTTGGGACCGCAATTGTTTATGATTTACATAGATGATTTGGAGTTGGGGACCAAGTGTAGTGTGTCAAAATTCACAGATGACACTAAGATGGGTGGAAGAGCAAAGTGTGCAGAGGACGCTGAAAGTCTGCAAAGGGATATAGATAATCGAAGTCAGTGGGCGAGGGTCTGGCAGATGGAGTACAATGTTGGTAAATGTGAGGTCATCCATTTTGGTAGGAATAACAGCAAAATGGACTGCTATTTAAATGGTAAAAATTGCAGCATGCTGCTGTGCAGAGGGACCTGGGTTCCTTGTGCAGGAATCTCAAGGAGTTGGTTTGCAGGTGCAGCAGGTAATTAAGAAGACAAATGGAATTTTGTCCTTCATTGCTGGTGGGATGGAGTTTAAAAACAGCGAGGTTATGTTGCAGCTGTATAAGCTGCTGGTGAGGCCACACCTGGAGTACTGTGTACAGTTTTGGTCTCCTTACTTGAGAAAGGATACACTGGCACTGGAGAGGTTGCAGAGGAGATTCACTGGGTTGATTCCGGAGTTGAGAGGGTTGGCTTATGAGGAGAGACTGAGTAGACTGGAGCTATACTCATTGAAATTCAGAAGAATGAGGGGAGATCCTATAGAAACATTTAAAATTATGAAGGGAATAGATAAGATAGAAGCAGGGAAGTTGTTTCCACTGGCGGGTGAAACTAGAACTAGGGGGCATGACCTCAAAATAAGGGGAAGCAGATTTAGGACTGAGTTGAGGAGGAACTTCTTCACACAAAGGGTTGTGAATCTGTGGAATTCCCTGCCCAATGAAGCAGTTGAGGCTACCTCATCGAATGTTTTTAAGGCAAGGATAGATACATTTTTGAACAGTAAAGGAATTGAGGGTTATGGTGAGCGGGCGGGTAAGTGGAGCTGAGTCCACAAACAGATCAGCCATGATCTTATTGAATGGCAGAGCAGGCTCGAGGGGCCAGATGGCCTACTCCTGCTCCTAGTTCTTATGTTCTTATATCCTTTAAAAAGTACCTAGATGAAGACTCGATGGGCCGAAGGACCTCTTCTGCACTGTAATATTCTGTGATTCTATTACACTTTATAGTAAGTTGCAATAGGGGAACATATCCTACATACATGGCTAAGCAGTTTGACTGCCATGGCATTGTGATACCAATGAGTCCGCCATTTTATAGATGTAGCCTTAGAGATATTGTGCCTTTAAAGCATCTCACTCAGAAAATGTTTCCATTTAATGTCACTAATACATCTGGTATTTTTTTCCCTGTTTGTAGATGGATTCACGTAGATTTTCTGCTGGTGTAACCAATAAGGAGGTGACATGTTTGTAGCTGGAACTAGCAGCTTTCACAATTTTTCATCTATTCTTTATTTTCCTAAATACCTAATTACTTCTCCACAGAGCATTAAACATTGTGCATTGCTTTGAAGGTGCAACTTAACCTCCATTTAATGTTTTCAATTAAAACAACATTGCATCACAAATACACTGTACTCTTACAGATGTGTAATTGTTGTTGCATGCTATGATTGATTGCAGTTTTATCTGATGATTGCACGTATGCCGAAAAATATATTTAATCTTTCTCCCTCCTTTTTAACTTAATTTTCTCCCTTCTCCTTAAATATCACTAATTTGTTTGACAAAAAAACAAGCAAATCATTTACTTTTACATCTTTCCCAAACTTCACCATCATCCTTAAATTCTTTCCTTGTGAGAGGATAGCTGGTCTTTTCTCAGCACCTTCTCACAGATCCATATTTAAGCAAAGTGAGGAATGCAATCTGAGCCTAACTACAGTTCCTTAAACTATTATTTTATTCGTGTGCTTCTAGTGATGTTGAAAAACATTGACTAAACTACTTTTGATTCGTGCACAATTGTGAACTTTTAATTGAAGTTTATTTTTGCCAGTATTGGCTTGATGGTACCATTTTCATCTCTGAAGCAACAGAATATTATGGATTCAAATCTACTGCAAAGACTTAAGTACTGGCGCAATGTTAGAGATGCTGTATTTTGGAATCGGTATTAATCTGAGACACAGCCTTCCTGTTTATGTTGATGTAAAAGATCCATAGCACCACTTGAAGAAGAGCAGGGGAATATTTCTGATGTCCTGCCCAACATTTATCCCTCAACCAGCAGCACAAAACACGTTGGGTGGAATTTTTCCATCCCACCCGCCACAGGAATCGTAGCAAGTGGGGACATGGACTATGCAAAGATCTGTTGACCTTAGGTGGGATTTTATGGCTTTGGGGTGAGCGCGGCTGGAAAATCCCGCCCATTAACTGGGACGGGGTTTCCCCCGGTCGTTTAAGAACTCCAATGTCAGGATCAAAAGGTTGGAAGCCCACAAAGAAGCAAACTGTTGCCAAGTGGAGCTTATCCTGGAATTAGCCAATTGTGGCTAGAGGGAGGGCATGTGCAGTTATTACAGGGCCAATAAAAGGCCCTCCAGCACAGAAGAAGCATCAAGCTGCTTTGTTAGGTATGTGAGAGAATCCTTAGCAGCTGGTCACTATTGTGGAAGGGGGTGTTCTTCCAGAGGGTGGCCTGCAACTGCAGTTGAAGCCAGGCAGGTGAAGAGGACCCCATAACCTGCCTGGACTACTGCCCCAACCTGGTTAGCCTCTAACAATAGGCCTTTATAGGCCTTTAAAGTGCCTCAGTTGGCTACTCACCCCTTGTGGGCAAGTAACTGTGCCAGATTTCCTGCTGATCCTACCATGGGAAAATGCCCCGGAGGCAGGATGGTGCTGACAAATCAGTACACCATCCAAAGGCGCAGATTTCCGTACCTGTCCATTTTGGTGCTTGCCCCATCACACCTTAAAGATCCAGGTGCCCCTGGTCTTTTAATTCATTGCTATTTATGGAATTTTGGTGCGTATAAATTGGCTGCTGTGTTTACCTACAGTACAACAATGACTACATTTCAGAAGTACTTCATTGGCTGTGAAGTGTTTTGGAATACCTCAAAGATGCAAAAGGTGCTTTATGAATGTAAGCTAATCCTTTTCCTTTTTTTTGTCTCGGTAAGCTCAATAAATTAATCCATCAAAGTCTCTTTTCACAACTTGATCCTTGAGCTAAACTGTTTCCATCTAGGGATATAAAAATAGTGCCGAAAATCTGAAATAAAATAGAAAATACTAAATATGAAGAAAAGATTGTTCAGCATTTAAAAAAGAAAATGAAGGTGAATGTTTCAAATGAAGCCTTACATAAGAATTCGGGTAGAAACCTACTCAGTAGGAGGTTTACAGGGAAATCTGTTCTAACCATGATTATTAATATTGCATGATGTCTTAAAAATAACTGACCACTTTCCTCACGTTTCATACCTTCAATATTTGAAATCACTAACTTTCAACTTGCTTTAACAGGCCGGAAAACAACAAAATTATATTATGTCTTGTGGAATGTTCTTTAATCTAACTGTATTATTTCCCATTCTTGTAGACTGGAACCCTGATGGCACAGCAAGAGCTGGATGAAACACAAGAGGTGATGACTAGTTAGCAAAATTGCATAAAATTTATTCGTATTTTTGGTAATCGATTTGTCACTCAGTTGTGTCTTCCCAATTTATGTCAGAATCATTGTGTATTAACCAAACTGAGTGTAGCCTTCAATGTCTTCATGACTTTCCTCAGTAAAAAGAAAAGGAATGGACCAGATGCCATGATAGGATCTGGGGCTGAAATCCACTCAGCCAATTAAACAAGCGTGGTCTGCTGCCCATAAGCATTCCAATGCAAAGTGAGTTTACATGGTTTCTATACAGTAGATCGTAATTCTACTGGAGTAAGTGGACTGCCTGTTATACTGGGAGAGCTTCCAGTTATGCCAACACAGTGTATGCTTTTTGTAGGAACCAGAGTTAGATGTCATCTTTCTTCAATCAGGCTTGTTTGCCCTCAGCCGCTGGAAAAACTGATCCATCTGAGGCCCAGGTTATTTCCACATCCTGGACTTCGTGAATATTTATTCCTGCAATGACTATTGATTTTCTGTTTTATCTCCATTATTATGAGAAATTACAGGTGGTACAGTGGTTAGCGCTGCTGCCTCATAGCGCCAGGGACCAGGGTTCAATTCCGGCCTTGGGTCACTGTCTGTGTGGAGAATGCACGTTCTCCCCATGTCCGCATGGGTTTCCTCCGGGTGCTCCGGTTTCCTCCCACGGTCCAAAGATGTGCGGGTTAGATTGATTGGCTATGCTAAATTGAGCCTAGTGTCAGGGGGATGAGCAGGGTAAATGTGTGGGGTTACGGGAATAGGGCCTGGGTGGGATTGTGGTCAGTACAGACTCGATGGGCCAAATAGCCTCCTTCTGCACTGTAGGGATTCTATGGAGCATTTTATCTTATCTAGATCTGGACACAGTAGCTTTTTTCCAATGTGTGGGTGAACACACAGAGCAATGGTTATGACCAGAATCACTAGGTTCAATTTGACTTCAGATGAAAAAATGAATAGCTATGCTAGCCATTTCGGTGGTTTGCTTTGCTTGACTTTTAAACAGATTAACTACCTTTAAACGGCAGGGCACCCTTCTAAGGTCCAACAGCAGGACTTTACTGCAGCTCCTTCTGCTTTTTTGAGCTTCTTGCAGTACTTTGCATGCCTTTTCAGTGTCTGTCCTTTTTTAACAGACGTGCTGCATGTCAAAAATGTGCTCTCATTCCAACCCCCGTCTCACAGATTGACTGAAAGGAAGGATTTTCCATCACCCAGACAAGCAAGCAAATTGCTTATTGCTTTGTCTTTGGAAGAATCGACTTCCATTATTTGAACCGTGGCATGGTGTTGTTGAAAATTATTAAGAATGCACATTGCTTTTAAAATCCTATCATTACAAAGCAGGTTTCCAAATTATTTCTGTGGATAAATTAACTCTTAAACATCCGAAGATTTGGTTGGACGTCAATTCTTCTTGTCCACGGCTACTTCCTGGGCTTCTTTTAGTTAAGTTCCTATTGTATCTGTAAACGACTATGTGGATTATGCTTTGAGTGTTTAAATTTTATCAGCACCTCTTGGGTATCATTTAATAACAAAATTAGACATCCTAGCCAACACTGTCCTACTCTTAGCTAAAAGTAAAAACCGCAGACGCTGGAATCTGAAACAAAAATAGAAAAATGCTGTAAAATCTCAGCAGGTTTGACAGCATCTGTGGGGAGAGATTAGAACCAATGTTTCGAGTCCAGATGAGACTTTGCATAAAATATTCATATGACTTATTAATAGATTAATGTACAGGGATTGCAATGCATAATAAAACCTGCCTTTCCCATTAATAAACTTAATTGCCACAGGTGGTTACTGACATCATGATTCAGTTAGATTTGCCTTTTGCTTGCGTTACGGAGCACAGTCTAGTTTATGTGTGATGATTAAAACTTGAAACTAAGCAATTTAATTAAGAAATTGTGCTTTGCTATGTCTTAAAGTACATCGGAACACGCAATGTAAGCTGATGAATAAGTGACTTGTATATTACAGCTAGCAAGTAACCAATTCCCTCATCTGACTGAGCCTTTGACACATATTCCAATGGAAGATAGTGATGTTGTTGATTCACGCCATGGACAGTGGTTGCGGCGCAGGCGCATTGATGGGGCACTCAATAGAGTCCCTGTTGGTTTTTATCAGCGAGTTTGGAACGTTTTACAAAAGGTCAGTATGCTCAGCAGTGCTTCAGTGAAACACTTTTTTGAATTAATTTTTGTAATATGGAAATCTGTTATAAAGAATCTGGTCTGTTCTTTGCAGTGTCAAGGATTGTCTTTTGAAAATACCATTCTCCGATCATCTACAACTGAAGAGGTAAACCACATCTGTCTTTTTTGGCCTTTAGTAGTTTAGGTTGCCTCACAACAATCTGTTCTAGTGCCAAGTTTACTGCATTATATTTGTAACTCAGTTCACCTATCCAAGACTGACTAAATTTGCCAATTTAATATAAAAATAAATATACCCAGCAGGCTAATGGGGAAGAGAGAGGCACCGTTAATGTTTCAAGCTGACGAATTTTCATCAGAACTGGAAAAAGTTTGAGATGTTAGAGTTTTTTGCTCCACAAAATCAAGTGATGAGAAGGAGAGCTGGAGGCAATCTCTACATACTTTTGTGAATATTTAAATGCACACTTACAAATTACACCAAGCGCCTCCTAACTGTGCAACCAGTTTAAGTGTCTACTTAGAAGGGCACAAATTAATCCCCAGTTAATACTTTCCATTTGCATACAATTAACCACAATTAATATGAAATTAATACTAGGCTTTAAGCAAGTACAGAGGCAGGGAAACGAGGAAAAAATGAAAGGAAAGGAAGGATAGGAAGATAGGAGAGCTTAAATGAACAGGGATGATGTTGGGAGGCAAAAGGAGATTAGGCCACGTCAAGCATGGTTTTGCTGAGTGCTCCCTCAGGACAAGCCAATCCTCAAACAGGCTTTGGGGCCAGCATTCTCCCAAAACAATTCTCATTGGCGAATTCGTTTGAAAACTGGACTAATTCACGCTGTTTTTTTCAGTGGGAATTCAGAGAAGAATCTCCCACACTCTGCACTGTCGAGGTCACCAGCGTGAATATCATTAAAATCTAGGGGGCGGGGCCTATCCCTGCTGGAGAGGCTGAAATCAGTGCGCTGAACAGGCCAAGGCGCATGTGCCGATCTGTCAGTGCCGAGATCAGCACATGTGCAGTGGCCCCACACTGGCCTCCCGATTGCTGGCCAGCTCGATCGCTGGCCAGCCCTACAACCCTCCAATCCCCATGGCCTGATCGTTGGCCCACTTGACCATTCCCAGGCCAGCCCTGAGACCCCCCCCACCCCTCGATTCCCCACCCCCACAGTCCTTGGACCCCGCCCCACCCCGGCTGAGCCCCACCCCACAGCTCGCCCCAAATGCTGCCCTTTGTCCTTCTCCCACGTTCCTATGCAGAGTGGCATCATTCATATGATCGATGGGCAGTGCCAAGTTGCCTCCTAGGCATAGGCACTTTGCCCCTTAGGCAGTGCTGGAGGCACAGGCTGGCACTTCCAGGGTGCCAATGCCCATGGGGCACCCCCAACTGCCCGATTCTCTGGGGGGGCCCTGATTGCTCCCCCTTCACTCCAGCGGGGTTGGGCCACTAATTCCCCGTTAATGGGGAGCTACTCTGAACCCCGCTGGAGTGAACCACTCTGGCGTGGGGGGGGGGGGGGGGGGGGGGGTGGGTGGAGGAGATGCTAGCGGGCCCGGAGACTTCAGTCCGAGCCCTGCTAATCACATTTAAATTCTAAGCAAATGACCATTTAAATGGTCTTTGCACCTTCCCACCAATTTTTGGTGTGGATCTGACACCGCCGGAAATCTGGTGCTGGGAGAAGCTAATGGGGCTGAACATGCGCTTGAACCTGCGAATCGACCTGGGTCTTTTACATAAATAAATTGAGGGGCTCGATGCCTTTTTCTCATAGAAACATAGAAACTAGAAGCAGGAGTAGGCCATTTGGCCCTTTGAGCCTGCTCTGCCATTCATCTTGATCATGGCTGATCATCGAATTCAATAATTGATTCCCCCTTCCTCCCATATCCCTGATCCCTTTAGCCCCAAGAGCTATATCTAATTTCTATTTGTTTTGGCCTCGACTACATTCTCTGGTAGTGACTTCCACACATTCACCACCCTCTGGGTGAAGAAATTTCTCCTCCCTTCAGTTCTAAAAGGTTTCCTCCTTATCCACCAACTATAACCCCCAAGCTCTGGACTCCCCCAACATTCGGAACATTCTTTTTGAATCTACACTGTCTAACCCTGTTCGAACTTTATAAGTTTCTATGAGATCCCCTCTCACTTTTCTAAACTCCACTAAATATAATCCTAACCGACTTGGTCTCTCCTCATATGACAGACCTGCCATCCTAGGAATCAGCCTGGTAAATCTTGCCCCTCATTAGTTCTGTTCACCTTCCCATTCATTCTGTTTAATTTTTTATTGTAATTTGTAATTTACTCCAATTTAATATAACAAAATCTATTTTTTTTAACATGAGACGGGGATAATATTAAGACTCAATTTTAAGTACTTTCCAAGTCCCACTATCGATTTGGGATTTCCAGTATCAAAGTAGAGACCATATAGAATCATAGAAACTCTACAGTGCAGAAGGAGGCCATTCGGCCCATCGAGTCTGCACCGACCACAATCCCACCCAGGCCCTACCCCCACATATTTTACCCGCTAATCCCTCTAACCTACACATCCCAGGACTCTAAGGGGCAATTTTTTAACCTGGCCAATCAACCTAACCCGCACATCTTTGGACTGTGGGAGGAAACCGGAGCACCCGGAGGAAACCCACGTAGACACAAGGAGAATGTGCAAACTCCACACAGACAGTGACCCGAGCCGGGAATCGAACCCGGGACCCTGGAGCTGTGAAGCAGCAGTGCTAACCACTGTGCTACCGTGCCACCATATACTACAGAACAAGTTATCATTCCCACAGTGCTATAGCACTCTTATCTCCTCTGTAAAGTTAACTTTCACTTAACATTTTCAGTGTGACTGTGACAAAGGTAAACTATTCCTCCTGGTCTTTCTTGATCTTTTTGCACTTCCAACGCCTCTCCATTGTCGATCAGCAAGATGGGACTGCCCCTCATCTGGTTTCATTCTTAGCTATCAAATAGTAGCCAGAGTATTACTGACAATGGCTTCTCTTCCTGTTCCCACACCATTACCTCTGGTATCTTCCAAGGATATATCCTTGGCCCCACCTAGTTCTCATCTGCATGATACCCCCTGGCATCAACATCTGAAAGCAATACTTTCACTTGCATGCAAATGACACCCAGCTGTAGTTCACGACTACCTTTCTTGACTCCTTCACTGTCGCTAAATAGTCAGACTGCTTATTTGCCTTTGTCCTTGTTTCAAACTCTATTCCTTAGCTATTGAGCCCATCTCTCGTCTTGGCAACAGTCTGAGACCAAACCAGTCTGTTTGAAACTTGCTGTCATGTTTGAGCTTGAGATGAATTTCTGACCATATATTCATGGGGAAAAGGCAGGGAAGTGGAGTTAGGATGAGATGGAGATCAGCCATGATCATATAGAATGGCGGAGCAGGCTTGAAGGGTTGAGTTGCCTGCTCTCGCTCCTAATTCCTATGTTCCATCATTAAGATTGCCTACTTCCACCTCCATAACATCGCCCAACATTACCTGTCACAGCTCATCTGCTGCTGAAACCCTGATTCATGTCTCATTATCTCTAGACTTGACTCCAATGCACTCTTGACTAGTTTCCTGCATTCCACTCTCTAAACCTGAGGACATCCAGAATTCTACTGTCAGTGTCCTAACACTGATATTTATGCCAGCTGTGTGTCATTGCAGCACACTGTCTATGAAACTAAATTATGTTCAATCAAGGTAGACATTCGGCCTTCTCCATTCAAATTGCTTGTGCAGATGAGAGTCAATTTAAAGTGAAAGCCATTAACATACATGTTTGCTGTCAAACTAGATAGCCATGCATAGAATTATTGATTGTCCACTAAAATTATCCTTAAATTCATTTTTTTACATTTAAACCCTTTTTAACCAATTTTCTCCCATCCTACTTCAATTGTTTTATTTTTGAAATTTCTGAGCATTTTCAGGAATTTACAACTGCATAGGTAGGGTGTGGATGTGATTGGGTGGGTGGGTGGGCATGTGGTAGGATGGGTAGGTGTGTTGAGCTGAGCAAAGGGACAACACAATTAAGTTGTAATGCTGTTCTTAATTGACATTCATTTGGAGATTAAGCCATTCCTTACTTTTGTCCTCTGTGCCTCTATTCAGGGATCCTGAATCCTTTTTAACCACTTTCTGAATCTGCCCTGCTACTTTAACAATTTGTGCACTTATACCCCAAATTTCTGTTGCTGCACCTATTATATTTCTTTAGTTTAAATTGCCTCTCCTCATTCTTTCTACCTAACCAAAATGTGTCTCTGCATTAAACTTCATGTGACATATATCTGTCCATTCCATTAGTCTGTCTGCGGCCTCTTGAAGTTTATCATTATCCTTTCCACAGTACACAATTCATCCAGGTTTTGTGTAGCTTGCAGATGTTAAATTGTGTACTGTACACACAAGTCTAGGTTATGACTATATATCAAGAAAAGCAGTGGTCCTAGTACGGACCACTGCAGAACGCCACTATATACCTTCCTCTACTCCGGAAAAACAACCATTACTACTACTCATAGAATCATAGAATCCCTACAGTGCAGAAGGAGGCCATTCGGCCCCTTGAGTCTGCACTGACCACAATCCCACCCAAGCCCTATTCCCGTAACCCCACATATTTACCCTGTGAATCCCTTGACACTAGGGTCAATTTAGCATGGCCAATCAACTTAACCCACACATCTTTGGACTGTGAGAGGAAACCAGAGCACCCGGAGGAAACCCGCGCAGACATGGGGAGAATGTGCAAACTCCAGACAGACAGCGACCCAGGGGGGAATCGAACCCGGGCCCCTGGTGCTGTGAGACAGCACTGCCAACCACTGTGCCACCGTGCCGCCCAAAAGAGTTATCGGCAAAGGGAGTAGGCAGATTTGTTTCCTGTCACTCGGCCAACTGTATATTCATGCTGCTACTGTCTTTTCTATTCCATGGACTTCAACTTTGCTGATAAGCCCATTGTGTGGCACTTTATCAAATCCATAGCATATCAATCACATTACCCTCCATTGCCTCATCAAAAACAAGCTGACATTTCTCATTGCTAGATACTGAGAATGACATTATGATTTACTTGACCTGCAATTCTTTTTTTCTTCTTTCTAAATAGATGACCCCTGGTGAAATAAAATTTGCTGTTCAGGTAGAGACTTTCCTGAACAGTGTGCCACAGCCAGAGTATCGGCAGCTTCTTGTAGAAACGATTCTCGTCCTCACCATGCTGGCTGATACAGATGTACAAATTATTGGTGAAATAATTTGCATTGATCGCATTGCACACCTGGCAAATAACTTATTTTATGAGGAGCAGGTGATTATTTTTTCATGCACGAGAGTTTTTATTTATTTTTCTCTAGTTCCTCTATCTTCTTCCCTGGCTAGAAAATTTGGAGTGAGATGCAGTGAGATGCAAAAGCCAGTTTATATTCAATTATTGGAATCGCTTTGTGTTGTCTGTTGTCTCGTGTGTTTTTTTTTCTCTTCCCCATTAATCCCCAAACACTACAGCAGCTTCAAAAATTTGTCAACACAATAATTTGGAGAACCCCTGTGTTTCAAGCTCACCATTGGGTGGCCTGACTGCCAGTGGAACAACTAAAGCCCTGAAACGAGCAATTAATTCACACTTGAGACACTCATCCCACCACCACCAGGATTTAAATGGCAGCGGACAGGCCTGCAGCAAGTGGACAAGTGGTTTCCCTGTATGGGTTGGTGATGGATGGGCAGGATCCCTTCTTAACAAGCACCCTTGGCTCATAAAAGGGTCCCTTTAAGATGTAACCCACCCAACCACACAGGTTCTCCCATCTTGCTGGCAACTCCCGCCACCCATCCTACCCATACTTGCTCCTTTCCAGGGATCCAGTGATGGTCCCAGAACTGGCCATCACATTGGATTGGCTGGCAGATCTTTGAGGTAGGACTTCTGTTCCTGACATGCAGAAGTTTCACCTGGCCATTAAATGCTGCAGGGCAGCTTTTTTTCTCCTGGGCAGGTTCCCTCCTGACATTTTAGCCGATAGAGGTGAAGATTCCAGATTATCTTTTATAAAGATGTGGCACTAATTGGATTTTCCATTCTTTTCAATAGATAGCCCTGGGTGCTGATGATATCATGCTGGAGAAGGATCATGCCACTGGGATTTACAAGTTATTATATGACAGTGCCCCAAGCGGTCGCTTTGGCTCCATGACCTATCTTTTGAAGGCTGTAGTCATGTATGTGGATGAATTCTTACCAGGCAGTGGGTGTGCTATGCAGTAAACTAATCATCAAGTTTATTGATGTAATCTAAACCTAAACACTGGACAGTGGCGTTGCTATGTGCAACATTGAAATTGGACGTTACCATGCACTAGTGATCCAAAAACTGTGAAGTCCATGTTGAATCATCTATAGTTGCCAAGGAGAAATGACTAAATGAAATCCTTAAATCAATTAAATTTTCACACAAAGGGAAGCATGACCTAGTGTACATTTCTATATGCCCCTGTTAAGTATGGACCTATTTTCTTTCAGTGAGAATTGGAGAAGATCTGGCATGTTTTTATATAAATCTTTTTAATATACCAGCAAATACAGCAAAATTGTATAATTAAACAAGGCAAAATGTTACACATGGCTAAAAGCATGTTATTTATTGTAGGCTCTTGGGCAAGAAAGCCATTCATTGCAGTTCATGGTTTAAGTATATAACCCTGTATAAACTTCTTAAAAGAAAACACCAATTCTAAACATATTGTGGCACTTTTAGAGAAATTTGTATTTTGTATGCAAACAATATTAACTTATATTAACAATATTAACTTATAAAAGTGAAATAATAGATTCAATGATGCATGCAATCACCTCTTCCCACTATTCTAATGTCTCCTATGTTGCATGACATCTAACACACACATTAATATTACGCAATTTGTATAGGTTTGCTGCAGCTAACCTCAGGATTCGATTTTTAAAAGTTCTTTCATCCCTTAGCAAAATTGTGGAGATCAGGTGTTCAGTTTATGTTTCCTTTCATATATATTTTTTAAAAATTTACACTTTGACAGTAATGATCAGGGTAATGTTGCTGCCTTATCTTGAGTAATAATCTAAAAGAAACTTACTTTTAGAAGTTAAGTACATTTTTTAAAAAATCATAAAGCAGAGAAGAAATATTTATCTATTTTGGCGATATGCTTGTTATTTTGGCATCCTGCTTAACAATTTTAGTTGAGCTGTTTAATATACTAATATGCCTTTATCGTTTGAACACAAGGATAGTCGAGCCTGATAAACGTTAGAATGATTTGTGATTGCAATCATTATGCTGCTCAATTATAGAAAAGTTGTATGTGTAATGCAACAAAGTATAGAGGCTGGTACTTTAAGGCTTAAATGAACATTGTGGGAAAAGGGTGTAAAATAGCTGGGAAACAGAGTGTGTGCCGTCTGTTTTAAATGATGCTTATGAAGATGACATATCAGATCATTATTATTGCCTTCAAAACTGTATCAGATACAAGTAAGAAGAGATCAATTATTCTTCACTTGGTATACTTTTAATACCCAGCTTCACCAAAAATCTGGCTGTTTGGTTCATAAAAACTTTTATTAAAACTAAAAATTCAATATGAAGTTGTTTAGAAATTTGTTTGTTATGCTAACATGTTCTATTTTATCTGAAAAATTATTTGTGTGTACACTTACACAGAAGGCGGTCTTGTTGCTGTCTTTCATAATTTTTAGTTGCTTTTCTTTTAAAAACGTATCCAACTTCCCCACATTTCCAAGTTTGAACCTCTCTAATCATTGTTCTGCCACGACCTCAGCGCTGAAAGTCACAATATGAATTTTGTGACTATTGTACACTCTCCTTATCTGTTTTTTATCTAGATGAACCTTTTACATGGTTGGTCACATCATCTGCCTCCAATGTATCACCTCCATAGTTTATAGCTGTGTGGGAGTGTCCTCCTCTGGTTTTGGTCTTGTCTCTCGTTATACTCCAAGAATCCCTGGCAATTGTTTCTCTTTCTAGTTGTGGACCATTACTTCTAGAGTCCCTAAAGTTCTATCTTTCACCTTCACCGATTTCTCATCCACATAATGCTGCTGAACAACATCTTGCTGTTATGACCCTTGACCAGGTCCCCAGGTTTTTGGTAAGATTTGGCAAGGAACCAAGTAACGCTTTGTTTAAAGTAGACAAAGTTTGACATTCAAGGCAATTACTAAAAGAAAGCCACAAGGGTTTTGAACAAGAAAAAATAAACTTTACAAGGTCAGAAAAATGAAGCAATTTACAATATCTATCTTATATTCTAACATTCAGGGTTTTTATGATGTACGTGTGAATGAACAGACAAACTGGTTAAACACTCCACACTGACAGACGTGACCAAGACAGAGTCCATGGATTTCATACTAACACACGCAGATGTCAGTAACACAGAGTCAATGAATCTCACTAAAAATCTGTCTTTCAAATGAGGGATTCCAGTCTTCACCTTCAAAGATCTAAGCTTAGAATTATCTCCAAAAGAATATTACTGCTCCAAAAGGGGTAGCTTTGCCCTAGTGACCTTCAGCAAGAAATCGCTAATCTTTGGTTGTCGTCTTCACTTAAAATCTGCTTCCTGTAGCCCTTTTCCTGATTGGAACCCATTCCTCTGCTCCCCTCTTTTTAAGTGAACTGGGACTTCTTCCTGTCCCTGTCCCCTCACTGGGATTCTTCTTTTGGGACTTCTCTCTGCCCCCTCTTCGTTTGAGACATCCCCCTTCCCTTGCCTGAGACTGTCTTCTCGATGGGTCTCTGCTCCTGGTCACCTCACCCAGATTTTTGTAATCTCCTATATCCCCTCTTATGTTCAGGCAAGCTGGGCTTGTCCTGGGCCTGAAGAACTTAAACTGCATAACTGGGCATGCACAAAGCTTGATCCGTTGAAAGTTGAAGTTCCAGACTTCCACTCTCAATTCCAAGTATAGTTTTCATAACAATCTGAAGACATAGGGTTAGGTTTTGCTTTTTGTACACCTCAGTAAGGATATATTGGCCGTGTGGGGTATGCAGATCTACCAGAATGATATGTAAATTAAATAATGCGGACAGATAACATAGACTAGGCTTAGGTTCCCTTGTGTCTGGAAGATTAAAGGCGTGATTGTCGTATTTAAGGTGAATAAAGGAACCAAAAGGGTAGCCAGAGAGAAACAGTTTCCTCAGGTGTGGGAGTCCAAAACCAAGGACAAACCTTAAAATTAGAGCTAGACTGTTCAGGGCTGATGTCAGGAAGCAATTCTTTGCACAAAGGGCAGTGGAAATCTGAAAATGACTCCTTCTAAAAGCTAAAGGATAGGTTCTTTGAAAATTTGAAAACTAAGATCATTCCAGCTCAGAGTCATTTTCATCATTCTCTGAATCTTTTCCAAGTCCAAAATTCATCCACAATGTGAGGGAGCTAAAACTGGGTACAGTATTCCAGATGCAGTCTGACCAGTGATTGAAAGTGGAAGATAATTTTCTATTTTTTAGTATAGTTACTATTCCAGCCGATGTTACTACTGAACAGGGTGGAACCCAGCTTGATAGATCCTAACTTTTCTTTGTTTAGAAACATGAAAGGTGGCTTTGAACAGAGTCACAGGAGTCAGCTGACTTAGCAAAAGAAAAAAAAAATTATTAAACAAGAAAAGATAAACTATAATACACTGCTCCTTCACCCCACTATACCTTTACAGATATATACAGATTTGTAAGGATAACACAAGTTACAAAATCTATCTTATATTCTAATACTCTGAGCAAGTATGCAGTCCTTTTAAACCAATAGATCAAATGTGGTCAGACACCCCACACACTGAAACCAAGTGGCAGATGACACCAGCACAGTCCCAAAGATGTCTCAGCAACTCCCCCCAGATGCTTGTCACACTGAGCCAACTAGACTCACTGGAACTCTGTTTTTCGCAGAAGGGTTTCCAACTTCTAATCTCAAAGATACGCCTTGGAATGAAACTTTCTCTCAATGTTTTCACCAAGGATCCACCTCCAAGGTTTCAACTTCTCGTTCCGGTATTCCTCTTTCCTGGATTGCCATGTGCATTTAAGTTTGCACACAGTCTCTCAGATACTCAGCCGTGCCAACAGAATACCATTGCTTCACAGGCTCACCTTGGGATCTCTGGCTTCTTGCAAGCTGACCTTTCCTGGTCTGCACCTTGCTGTCCTGTCTTAAAGTTGGAGTCTCTCTGCTTCTCATTCAGAACTTTTTTCCAGATTCTCATTCTTCACTCTTTGGCTTCACAGTCTTCCTGGAACCTTCTTCTGTCCATTCCTTGGTTTCTGGAACTTTCAGTTTTTTTCATTTGGAATCTGATTTCTGCAGTCTCTCTTCAGGTGCCCGTTCCAGCAGTTACTGTGAAGCGCTCTTTGTTTCCAGGTTACATCTTTCAACCGCACTCAAACTGCTTTCTGTTCCCCTGTGGCCGCTCTGTTACTAGACACCAACCCAAGGTTGTAAAACCTTTTTTACAAATATAGGCAATGGTTAGATTCTCTCTTGTTGGAGATGATCACTTCCTGGCATTTGTGAGGCACAAATGTTGCTAGTCACTTGCCAGCCCAAGCCTGGACACTGTTCAGTTCTTCCTACATTTGGACATGGATTGCTTCCATATCTGCGGAGTCGCGAATGGTGCTGAACATTGTGTAGTCATCAGCAAACATCCCCATTTCTGACCTTATGATGGAAGGAAGGTTGAAGCAGTTGAAAATGGTTGCGCCTAGGGCACTACCATGGAACTGAGATGATTAACCTCCAACCACCACAACCATCTTCTTTTGTACCAGGTATGACTTCAACCAGCAGAGAGTTTAACCCCGATTCCCATTGACTCCAGTTTTGCTAGGGCTCCTTGATGTCACACTCGGTCAAATGCTGCCTTGATGTCAAGGGTAATTGCGTTCCTGGGCAATTTTCCACAATGCCGGAGAGGTTTCAGTGTTGTAGCTTTACAGGAACAGCTTGGCTAAGAGTGTGGCGGGTTATGGAGCAGGAGTCCTTAGTAATATCGCCAGAATATTGTCAAAACTTTGACAATATCCAGTGCCTGCAGCTGTTTCTTGATATCACATGGAGTGAATCAAATTGTCTGACTGACATCTGTGATACTGGGGACCAGGACTGGGACTCCTCCAGAGGAGTCTGAGATGGACCATCCACTCAGCCCATCTCGCTGAATATTATTGTGAATGCTTCAGTCTTATCTTTTGCAGCGCAGGGCTGCTCCATTACTAAGGATGAGGATATTTGTGGAACCACCTACTCCAATGATTTGTTTAATTGTCCACCTCCATTCATGACAGGACTGCAGAGCTTAGATCTGATCCATTGGCTGTGAAATTGCTTAGTTCTGTCTGTTACTTTCTCCTTATGCTACTTGGTACACAAGTAGTCTTTGCAAGTTGTAGATTCACCATTTTTCACTTCAGTTTTAGGATGCCTGGTGTTGCTCCTGGCCTGTCCTCCTGCACTCTTCATTGAACCAGAATTGATCCCCTGGCTTGGTGGTAACCAAGTAGTGGGGTATATGTTGAGCTGTGAGGTTACAGATTGTGGTCGAGTACAATTCTGCTGCTGCTGATAGCCCACAGCGCCTCACTGATGTCCAGTCTTAAGTTGTTAGATTTGTTTTAGGAGGTAGTGCCACATAACACAATGTAGGGTATCCTTAATGTGAAGACAGATCTTGTCTCCACAAGAATTGTGTGGTGGTCACTCCTACCAATACCGTCACGGGCTGATGTATCTGCAGCAGGGAGGTTGGTGAGGATGAGTTCAGGTATGTTTTTCCCTCTTGTTGGTTCCCTCACCACTTAACGCAGACCCAGTCTAGCAGCTATGTCCTTTCGGACCTGGCGAACTGACTTTGAAGTCCACCACCCAAAGTATGTTCTGCACCCTTACCACCCTCCGTGCTTCCTACTTGTTTTCAACATGGAGGAGTATTGACTCATCAGTTGAGGGGCTCGGCCCATGGTAATCAGCAAGCATAATGTTTCCTTGTCCATGTTTGACGTGCTGGGAGACCAAATGGATCCAGACTTGGTGTTGAGGACTCTCAGGGTAGCTGCCTCCAATTGTAACTACTGTACTGCCACCTCTGCTGGGTCTGTCCTGCGGGTGGGACAGGACATATCCAGGGACGATGATTGTGCTGCCTGGAACATTATCTGTAGGTTATGATGCCATGAATATGACACTGTCAGGCTGTTGCTTGACTAATCTGTGAGGCAGCTCTCCCAATTTTGGCACAAGCGCCCAGATTAGTTATGAAGACTTTTTTAGGATTGACAAGGCTGACTTTGCCGTTGTTGTTTCGGGTGTTGTCTGGCTTCCTTTCTTTTTATTGACTTTGTAGCGGTTTGATACAACTGAGTGGCTTGTTAGGCCATTTCAGAGGGCAGTTAAAAGTCATGTAGGCCAGACCAGATAAATTCCACAATGAGTGACAAAGTTGTCACCTTCCTTGGATCAGGATGAAGTTTCAGCTGGTGGTATCCCATGTTAAGCCTAATCTTGCTCGTAGCCAACTCTTGAAAGACTTCATCCACAGTGGCAATTGGATGACTTTCTCTCACTATCACTTCATTCACCTGTCACACATCAATTCAGAGTCTGATGTCACCATTTGATTTAGGCATGACCACAACAGGGCCCACCCAGTGTTGGCCCTTCCATGGGCTCTGTGATGTTCTGGTCTATCAGTTTCTGGATCTTTGCCTAAACTTTCCTTCTCAGACCAAAAGGTGTTCCATGTGTAGGCTAAGCTGCAGGCTTCACGTTCTCGCCAATGGTTAATCTCACTCAGCAATTGTGTAACTTCCCAATTGCTTGAAACTCTGATCAAATCTCCTTCCCAAACGTTGCATAAAAATTCACAGAATTCACTCCCAATCCAATTTGTTGCAGCCCCAAGGCTTGGCCAGTTTCTCTGCTCAGAAGAAGCTCACCATCGTCCTCAATCACTACAAGCTCTTGCCTCTACATTCCAATCCCCAGTTCTCACATCCACAAAGAAGCACCCAACAGTTCAAAGTGGGATTTTAGATGTGTAACAGTACAGCTTTTAACTCAGATGTGCACTTGATTCTTTTTGTCTTCAGT
Source organism: Mustelus asterias (assembly GCF_964213995.1). Classification (NCBI taxonomy): domain Eukaryota; kingdom Metazoa; phylum Chordata; class Chondrichthyes; order Carcharhiniformes; family Triakidae; genus Mustelus; species Mustelus asterias. The sequence goes on from NC_135804.1 coordinate 111,991,088, forward strand.
TCCTCCCACAGTGCTCTCTCGATGACGTTACTGTCGGTGCCTGAATCTACAATAATGCTGACTTTGACATCACCGACAATCACTGGAACTTTCTCATAATTGCTCCGACTAACGGATCATGATTGATATTCATGTCCCCACTCTCTGCATCTTCTTCAGTTTGTTTCACAGGTGTTCTACTTTCATCTTTACATTGTTTTTCAGGCTTCTCTCTCTGTTCAGTTTTGCTTATAGAGAGGAGTCATAGAGGTTTACAGCATGGAAACGGGCCCTTCGGCCCAACTTGTCCATACCACCTTTTTCTTTAAACCCCTAAACTAGTCCCAATTGCCCGCATTTGGCCCATATCCCTCTGCACCCATCATACCCATGTAACTGTCTAAATACTTTTTAAAAGACAAAATTGTACCCGTCTCTATTACTACCTCTGGCAACTTGTTCCAGACACTCACCACCCTCTGTGTGGAACAGATTGCCCCTCTGGATGCTTTTGTATCTCTCCCCTCTCACCTTAAACCAATGCCCTCTAGTTTTAGACTCCCCAATCTTTGGGAACAGATATTGACTATCTAGCTGGTCTATGCCCCTCATTATTTTACAGACCTCTATAAGACCACCCCTCAGCCTTCTACGCTCCAGAGAAAAAAGTCCCAGTCTATCCAGCCCCTCCTTATAACTCAAACTATCAAGACCCGATAGCATCCTAGTAAATCTTTTCTGCACTCTTTCTAGTTTAATAATATCCTTTCTACAATAGGGTGACCAGAATTGCACATAGTATTCCAAGTGTGGCCTTACCAATGTCTTGTATAAATTCAACAAGACGTCCCAACTCCTATATTCAATGTTCTGACCAATGAAACCAAACATGCTGAATGCCTTCTTCATCGCTCTGAATACCTGTGACTCCACTTTCAAGGAGCTGTGAATCTGTACCCCTAGATCTCTTTGATCTGTAACTCTCCCCAACACCCTACCATTAACTGAGTAAGTCCTGCCCTAGTTCAATCTACCAAAATGCATCACCTCACATTTATCTAAATTAAACTCCATCTGCCATTCAGCCCACTGGCCCAATTGATCAAGATCCCGTTGCAATCCGAGATAACCTTCTTCACTGTCCACTATGCCATCAATCTTGGTGTCATCTGCAAACTTACTAACCATGCCTCCTTTATTCAAATCATTAATATAAATGACAAATAACAGTGGACCCGGCACTGATCCTGGAGGAACACCGCTGGTCACAGGCCTCCAGTTTGAAAAACAACCCTCTACAACCACCCTCTGGCTTCTGTACTTCTCGCAAAATGGTCTTTGCCCCACATTTTCTACATCAAAAGCACTCTGGGCGCGATTCTCCCGTCCCGCTGCACTAACTTTTTGGCGGGTCAGGCCAGGAGAATCGCGTGTTGGCCGATTTGCAGGATTCACGCATACGTTCCCGATGCGCGCATATCTCCCAGTGCCAGATATCCGGCACAGTCGGGACCACGCTGGAAACCAACGGTAACAGCAGGTAAGTCATCTGAATGTGTTTTCAATTCCCCAGGCCCGATAGTATTTCCCACCCCGCCAGTACAATTTCACTCTAGCGGGATTCAGACTAGCTCCCAACTTCGGGGAACTAGCGACCCAACTCCGCTGGTGTGAAGGGGGGACAATCGGGGCCTCCCAGAAGATCGGGCGGTGGGTGGGTGCTGCCCCTGGGCATGGGCACCCTGACAGTGCAGGCCTGTGCCCCCTGGCACTGCCCATGCCTGGGGACATCTTGGCACTGCCCACTGCATGGGGTGGGGTCTAGGGGGCGGGGCCAACTAGGGCTGGGGCCTAGGGGGCGATCGGTGGGGGGTTCCCGCTGCCACTCTGCATTGGGATCGATCAGGGCTGGAGGGAGGCCAGCATGTGGGCGGGATGGGGGGTGGCCTGCCGGGGAGGTCTGCCTCCCATGGTGGGGGGGGGCATCTGCCGGGGAGGTCTGCCTCCCACTGGGGAGGTCTGCTGGGATTGGGGCTGGCCCGGGAATGCTCGTGGGTTCTGCGATCAGGCCATGGGTTGGCAGCACTGCCAGCGATCAAGCTGGCCAGCAAAGTGTCGGCTGACAAATTGGCCACTGCACATGCGCAGAGTTCCAGACCTATCTGCCTCCGATGAGAATAGGCTCCCCCCCGAGCTTTTAATGATATTCACGTGAATGATCCCTGCATTGCACAGTGTGGGAGATTCTAGTTTGAACTCCCATTGAAAAAACAATCGTGATTTATACCTGTTTTCCCGCGAATTCAGCAGTTAGAACCTTTTTGGGAGAATCGCCCCCTCTGACTTTTGCCATTTACATTTACATGTACATGGATTGTGTCGACAACAGTGGAGGTGGGATCAAGTTTCATGCTGTGAAGTTGTTCATCCGTTGCTTTCGGTTCATGTTTTCAAAAAGTCATCCAACATTAAGTCAGCTCCTCTTTCCAGCAGCCCTTGCCTCAACTTATCCAACTTGTGAAGTTAAACCACTTGATCCATTATCTGGTTATTCATTGCAGCACAATTGCATCAATCGCTGCCTGCCTCAAATGGGCCATAGATTAGGCTAATGTTTCCCTCCTTTCTGTCTCATCTGATGGAAAATAGGCCTTGGCAATGTGGCATGTGGTGTCATCACATAAAGGTCCTTCCAAGCTTTCACTACACATTCACAATCCACCTTTTCTCTACGTCAGGCAACTATATGAAACATTAATGAGGCTACTTCTTGAATATTGGGTGTAGTTCTGGTCACCTCAATATAGAAGGGATGTGAATACACTAGAAATGATACAGAGGAGATTGACGTGGATTTTGCCAGGATTGGAAACTTGCAGCTATAAGGAAAGATTGGATAGACTGGAGTTGTTCTCCTTAGAACAGATTTGATTTGATTTATTATTGTCACATGTAGTAACATACATTGAAAAGTATTGTTTCTTGCGCACTATACAAAGCATACCGTTCATAGAAAAGGAAACTAGAGAGTGCAGAATGTAGTGTTACAGTCATAGCTAGGGTGTAGAGAAAGATCAACTTAATGCAAGGTAGGTCCATTCAAAAGTCTGGACAGCAGCAGGGAAGAAGCTGTTCTTGAGTCGGTTGGTACATGACCTCAGACTTTTGTATCTTTTTCCTGATGGACGAAGGTGGAAGAGAGAATGTCCAGGGTGCATGGGGTCCTTAATTATGCTGGCTGCTTTGCCGAGGCAGCAGGAATTGTAGACAGAGTCAATGGATGGGAGGCTGGTTTGCATGATGGATTGGGCGGAGGAGGAGGTTGAGGAGAAATTGAAATGTACAAAATTGTGAGGAGCCTGGATAGAGTGGGTGGGAGGGTCAATTTACCAGAGGTCAGGGACCAGGAAGCGTAGATTAGGTGATCAGTGATCAAAGGAGAGATGTGAAGAAATCTTAAAACCCAGAGGGTTGTAGGTCTGCAGCAGTCGCTGCCTGAAAGGGTAGTAGAGGCAGAAATACTCAAGCCATTTCAATGATGTCGGATATGTACTTGAAGTTCCATAACCTGCAGGATTACGGACCAAATGCTGGAAACTGAGATTAGGCTGAGTGCTGAATTTCAAAACAAGACACCATGTCAGTATATCTTTAAAGTTTTCCTCACTGAAGCACCTGTATTGAACAGTAAGGCCTTTTGCTGTGCTAGCTTTGGTCCATCCAAAAACAGATTGCGGCTGTCAGCATAAGCTTCAATCTCCTCCAGCCATGCTTTCTATTTCACACTGATGGTACTGCCATAACTCACTATTGGTCAATTCTCCCGAATGCAGATTTTTCAGCTCCAGAAAATGACATATTCCTAAATTTCTCGTTATTTATCTCTGTTGCCAATATGACATCTCGGACACTCAGTCACTGATTTAGCTGCAAGAACATCATTTAGTCTGTTATGCTGGCTAGCTCCCTAACATGTGCAATCTGACCTTCAACCCGGAGGTCAGGTGACCCCCATAGCTAATACAGAGTGGATCCTACAATATCTTATTCAAGTACTGTATAGTATCTAATACTCAAGGCCACATACACATTCAGCTAGCAACATGACATCCTCACTTATGTTCAAAAGGAAACAACCCCAGCCTACCCATTCCTGATAGGTAAAATTATCCAGTCTCTGCAATATCATCTTAAATTTCCTCTGTCCACTCTACTTCCTGTAATGCAGTCACCAGAACAACATGCAGTGCTCTAGTTGTGGCCTACTTACTGTTTAATTATAGAGTTTTAGCATACACACCCTGCTCTTAAAATCAATGCATTAAAAGGAAATGATCCCATATACCAAATCACTTTATCTTGTTGCCCTCCTACTTTATGCTGCCATTCTCAAAGGCAATTAGTGATTGGTAATAAATGCTAACCTTTTAAACAACACCCACATCCTATGAGCATATAAAAAAAAGTCATTGCCAAGATGATTTTTTTGGCAATGTTTTGAACATAACCTAGTGTTGCTGTTTTCTCTTTTTTATATTTATCATTAGCTATAAAGGTTTCTAGAGTTAACCAGAATTCAATTTTTAATGTTAATTCAAATCTTTCCTTGCAAGAATATTGCTGGACTCCCATAGAAATATATTGGCCATGTTATGACCTTAACATTTAGATTTCATCTTCAAGTTCATATTTTCCACCAATAACGATGGAATAAAAACAGAAAATGCTGGAAAAACTCAGCAGCTCCGACAGCATCTGTAGAGAGAAAAGCTGGTTCGTGTTTGCATGAGTCTGCATGACTTCTTCAGAGGAGGAATGTTGTGTATACACAAAGTCCATGGCCATTGTTTTCCTATCAGAATTGTCACTGCGTTACCTGTTTCTTGGAGTCTGTCAGCTAATTTTTTGGGTTTCATTTCAGGAAACTTTAGCTTGTGTATTCAAGCTCTACTTATAAGAAATAGGTGGTGAAGAGTAAGGAAATTTGGCATGTAAGCTACGACTCTCACCAACTTTTACAGATGCACCATAGAAAGCATTCTTTCTGGTTGTATCACAGCTTGGTACGGCTCCTGTTCTGCCCAAAAACCGCATGAAACTACAAAAGGTTGTGAATGTAGCCCAACCCATTATGTAAACCAGCCTCCCATCCGTTGACTCTGTCTACACTTCCTGCTGCCTCGGCAAAGCAGTCAGCATAATTAAGGACCCCACGCACCCCGGACATTCTCTCTTCCACCTTCTTCCATCGGGAAAAAGATACAAAAGTCTGAGGTCGTGTACCAACCGACCCAAGAACAGCTTCTTCTTTGCTGCCATCAGACGTTTGAATGGACCTACCTTGTTGATCCTTCTCTACACCCTAACAATGACTATAACACTACATTCTGCACTCTCTCGTTTACTTCTCTATGAATGGTATGCTTTGCCTGTATAGCGTGCAAGAAACAATACTTTTCACTGTATGCCAATACATGTGACAATTATCAAATCAAAGAATTAATTACTGATTATCAAAGCTGAAAATTAAAGTTTATTTATTAGTGTCACAAGTAGGCTTACATTAACACTGCAATGAAGTTACTGTGAAAATCCCCCTCGTCGTCACACTCCAATTCCTATTCGGTTACACTGAGGGAGAATTTAGCACATCTTTTGGACTGCGGGAGGAAACCAGAGCACCTGGAGGAAACCCATGCAGACATGGGGAGAATGTGCAGACTCCACACAGACAGTGACCCGAGCTGGGAATCGAACCTGGGTCCCTGGTGCTGTGAGGCAGCAGTGCTAACCACTGTGCTACCGTGCCCCCCAATTAAGGTTGCCAACTGTGATTAAATGTATTCCTGGAAGTTTCATTACATGACTTGTAGGATCATGTAATCCTGTCGGATTCTATGACTTGCCCCACGCTGCCGCTATCAATTGGCCAACACATCCATCCCTGAGACACTGCTTATCTACACCAATAAGAAAGCAAAAAGCTTCATTATCCAATTGGATGATGACATTTAGACAAAGAACCTTATTTCCATTTCAATATTTTTTATGTCTGGGAAAGAGAAAAGTTCAAAGAAACTGACATGGAAAAGTTTTCAATGTCCTGACGATGTTCCTCCAGGACTGCGCTCAACAATGTCCTGGAGATTGGTCTTCAACTCCTGGAGACTCCAGGCCAACAGCTAACTGAAACAGAGGAGAATAATTAATAGGACTTTTGGGCTTCCGGATACATATAATCCACTGATCTCGTGGTAACTTCTTCTTGGCCTATTGAAGTTACTTCTCCTTCAAACCACTTCATTAACTGATGTTGTTGACGGTGACGGAACATTTCTCCCCGGGTCATATCGGCAGCTGCGTCAGTCACAAGGACCCACCCGGACCCTTTTGCAGATTGCACGGTGGCCGGGGGACGGATTTCTGGGTTGCACGTGGCCGGGGGACGGATTTCTGGGTTGCACGGTGCCGGGTGGTCGGGGGACGGATTTCTAGGTGGCACGGTGCCGGGTGGTCGGGGGACGGATTTCTGGGTTGCACGGTGCCGGGTGGTCGGGGGACGGATTTCTGGGTTGCACGGTGCCGGGTGGCCGGATTTCTGGGTTGCACGGTGCCGGGTGGGGTCGGGGGACGGATTTCTGGGTTGCATGGTGCTGGGTGGGGTCGGGGGACGGATTTCTGGGTTGCACGGTGCCGGTTGGCCGGGGGACGGATTTCTGGGTTGCACGGTGCCGGGTGGGGTCGGGGGACGGATTTCTGGGTTGCACGGTGCCGGGTGGTCGGGGGACGGATTTCTGGGTTGCACGGTGCCGGGTGGTCGGGGGACGGATTTCTGGGTTGCACGGTGCCGGGTGGTCGGGGGACGGATTTCTAGGTGGCACGGTGCCGGGTGGTCGGGGGACGGATTTCTAGGTGGCACGGTGCCGGGTGGTCGGGGGACGGATTTCTAGGTGGCACGGTGCCGGGTGGTCGGGGGACGGATTTCTAGGTGGCACGGTGCCGGGTGGTCGGGGGACGGATTTCTGGGTTGCACGGTGCCGGGTGGCCGGGGGACGGATTTCTGGGTTGCACGGTGCCGGGTGGGGTCGGGGGACGGATTTCTGGGTTGCACGGTGCCGGGTGGGGTCGGGGGACGGATTTCTGGGTTGCACGGTGCCGGGTGGGGTCGGGGGACGGATTTCTGGGTTGCACGGTGCCGGGTGGGGTCGGGGGACGGATTTCTGGGTTGCACGGTGCCGGGTGGTTGGGGGCGGGTTTTTGTGTTGGAAATGGAGTCTGAGGCGGACGCTGCCAGTAAAGTCTGGTACATCTACACCCCCGGCTACATCGAGACATGCGACTCCCTTGCCAAGGTCACTAGCCGGGTAAGGCGGAAAGCTGCAGCCCCCTTGGAAGAGTCAATAGAAACCAACTCCTGGAGGCGCGATCCTCATTGCTGCCCCTCACCCCCCCCCCCCCCCCCCTCACAACGGCACCAATGTTGAGGTTTTAAACACTGCACACTTTTTTATTCAATAATGGGATGTGGGCATCGATGGCTAGACCAGCATTTGTTGTCAATTTCTGCCCTCTGGAAGTTACTAGTGAGTTGCCTTCTTGAACCACTGCAGTCCTTGAGGGGTAGGTACACCCATAGTGCTGTTAGCGAGGGAGCTCCAGGATTTCACCCAGCGACAGTGAAGGAACAGCAATATACTTCCAAGTCAGGAAGGTGGGTGGCTTGGAGTGGAACTTGCAGGTTGTGGTGCGTCAGCTGTCCTTGTTCTTCTGGACGGCAGTGGTTGTGGGTTTGGAAAGTGCTGTCTAAAGAACATTGCTGAGTTGCTGCAGTACACCTTATAGATGGTACATATGGCTGCCACAGTTTGTTTTGCTGTGGAGGGATTGAATATTTGTGTAAGGGGTAGCAATCAAATAGGCTATGTTGTCCTGGATGGCGTTAACCTTCCTGAGTGTTGTTGAAGCTGCATTTATCCAGGCAAGTGGAGAGTATTCCATTACGCTCTTGACTTGGGCTTGTAGATGGTAGACAGACACTTGGGGAGTAAGGAGGTGAGTTACTCGCTGCAGGATTTCTGGTGTTTAACCTGCTTTGGTCACCACGGTATTAATATGGCTAGTTCAGTTCAGTTTCTGGTCAATGGTAACCCCAGGATGTTGATGTGTGACCTGAGGGAGAAATCTGTGGTTTGTGCTTCCACTGCACCAAAGGGAAGTGAGATGTCACAGCAGGTTGGAGGTATGGCACTAAGGCAGGACAACTTTACCTCATTGATGCAGACCTGTTCAGCAGCATCTCTTTGTGCCTCCAAATTCTTCTCCTCTCTTAGCACCTGCTTATGCTCTTCTCCCAATGAACTATTTCCTTTCAGGGCCTCACCACCTTCAAGGTCCACACCTCTCTCAGGAAGACTATTTCATGGAGAACACTGCAGACCACCACAATACAAGAGCATACTAGAGGATACAACATAACTAGTCCAGGCACAGGAATCACATTTTCTAGTGCCTGATGACTTGTTGAGAAGTGGACCTGTCGAGCAGGTGGCTTTGGTTGTTTCATACCTGTGCTTCTGTCCTGGGCTCCTATAGAGCCTATCTCTGCAATGGATTTCCCTTGTCCTCCAGGATTCACAGTGTTTGGGGTGATGAAATAAAGATCTGAGGCAGCCTGGAGTTGAAGAGGGTGAAGCAATCATGCAGCTGCCAGGAAAGTGAACATCCACATGCAGCAAGCTCACAAAGCAGTTCAACATTGAGAGGGTGAAAACCTTTCCTGTTGTTGCATTTCACTGGCTGGTCACTGGGTGCCTTGATGGCCACAGAGGTGACGTCAATGGAACCCTGCACCTATTGAAATCCAGCAATGGAGGCAAAACCCAATGCCCTCTATTTCTACATGGCCATGCTTGCAATTAATTGAATGTGCTGTCCAGCTCTGGTAAAGAAGGCATCAGTGAGAGGTGGTGATGTACAGCTGTTTTTGAAATAACACTAATCTGATCTTAGGAAAGAGCCAGAAGTGAAGGAATTCAAGGCCATAATGGCTTTGACAGCCACTGGCATATTGATCCGTGCTGTGAGGGCACCGATGTCTGTGGCCCTCTGCCTGGCAAGTCACAGTGTTGGATCCTTTTTTTAAGAGTTTGGTTTCATTGCTTTCCTGCCCTTTATTTGTCTCCTGTGCCCTCCTAATGCCTGTGTTTCTGCCCATCCAGCAATGGCACTGTGCCCTAAATCTGACAATCGTGTCCTCATTGCAAGCTGGATCCTCCCTCTGGACTCGTGTTTTTGACAGCCTCACTCCTGCTCTTCTGTTTGAAACACAAACTGATCAACCATGATCTTATCAAATGTTGGAGCAGGCTCGAGGGGCCAAATGGCCTACTTCTCCTATTTTTGTATATTGGTGAATGTTTGAGACACCTTACACTTCCAAGGTAATCTGAGGTAGACTGGACACTTTTCGGGATTGAGAATGGTAGCCTTAAGTCCATGTATGAGTTTGCATGATATACAGTGAGCAATGATCTGATCCAGGTAACCCTGTCCGTAGGGTGGCTTTGATGTGTCCTATTTCAGCACTTGGCTTGCATGGTGAGTACATGGCTCGGGCCCTTTTTTTACAAGGTTGCCTATCAAGCTAATTGGAAACACATTTCCCAAGGTTAGCCCACTCAGGGTACTGCTTCGTTGGCCCTTTTGTAGTGTATTGTTGATCTTCAGTTCGTGTCTCCTAACTAATCCCTGTTTTTTTACTTCTAGGCCAGTATGGTTCATTCTCTAATTGCCTCTTATGGATTGCTGAAATACATGAGGTACACCTATTTTGTTTACCAGAATTAACTGTTTAGGTATGAAGTTCATGCTTGCCTTTGCTGCCGCTGAACAGGAATGGTTGCATGTACCCACTCTATCAGTCATCGTAGGTGCAGTTTCTCCCACTGCTGACAATACTGTGTGCCTGTTTCCGCCTCTGCTTGCCACTCCTTTACTGCCTCTTTCTCTCACTGCTCACTGCACCTCTCCCGAGCTCATCACCTCACGCAGCCCCCCCTTCTGAACCCTGACTACCCATTTTCTACCTCTCACTTACCAACCCTTCTGGGTGCTCACCAGCGAGGGCTCAGGATAAGGCAGCGAGGGGTTGAGAGAGGGGTAGCGAGTTGAAGTGGACAACTGATGCAAAACGCCAATGTCAGTGATGGGAGAAACTGCATGTGCCCCAGCAGATGGAGTGATTGCTGAGTGGAAAAATGTTCCTGTTTGGGAGGAGGAGGTACAGAGTTAAAATATTCCCAGCTCCATCCACTCGCCTTTTCTTCATATTGTTTAATACACTTGGCAAGCAAAAATCTATCACTCTCCATTTAAAAAATATTAATTGAGCCAGCATCTTTGTTACAAATCTTCGCCCTTTGAGTAGAGTTCTCGAACAGCCTGATTTTGTTTTTTGACATTGTCCTAGGCTCTCCAGTATTTCTCTATCTACCCTAAGAATTTCTTTCAAAACCCTAATCCACCATCAAGTCACTCCTTAACTTTCTATATTCCAGGAATTATAAACCTGGTTTATGTAATATTGCATTATTTAACCCATGGGGTCTTGATACATTTCTCTTTCCAAGAACTGTACGTAATACTAAATGTAATCTAATAAGGACATTGTATGCTGAATATTTTGTGTAGTAATCCAAAATTACGTTTGTGACAAAACTTTGCTCCATTATCCCCATTTGAACTCTACTTCCAGGGTGGTCTTTTGTGCTGATTTTAAAATACAAATATGTGAAAAGAGAAGAAATGTACATATCCCTTTGAAGTTTAACAAAAGTTGCTTGCTCATTTTAGTGGAAGTGTTGTTATTATGAAGAGGAAATTGACATAAATCAAAGCTGTGATGTGTTTCCTAGATGCTGGTTGCGCTCTGTTATACAAACCGTGATCGACACAAGAAGACCCTGTGGTCCATCCAGTCTGCCCCACATTATTATGACACTTTGCATAATACAATCAATACCCTCCCCACCCCAGCCAAACCCATGTGATCTCCTGAGAGAGGAAAACAAATAAATAAAAACACAAGCCGATTGGGGATGAGTGGGTGTAAAATCCTGGGGGATTCCTCTTCGTCCTCTTCACCTCCCTCAAAGTGATTAAAACTAGTCCAGGCAAATGTTCTGGTTTTGATAATTCCTTGCAGTGCCTAGCTTTTTGAGGAGATCTTTGCCCCAGCTACTGTTTGAATGAAGACAGTAAATCAGCTTTCATCACACATGCCTCTTCCAGATGTCCTCTGTCCTCCAGGAAAAGAACGGCCTTCTGACATATAAACTAGATCTGGCCACTTAAAATTAAAATCATGACCCCCCTCGTCCTCCCAAATCAATTTAATTAGGCAAATCATCAGCTGTAATGCAATGTAGTCCCTTCATCACCTGTTTAACATAGATTAGGTCACCCCTAAGTCCTACCCTTCTCTAACATAGCGTCCAAGCTTTTTAAATCTAACTTGATAACTTCTAAATTGAGAATTAGTCCTACAGTTTTCCTTTGTATGCTTTCCGAAATGACCCACCATGGGAGGAGACCAAACGGGACAGGACATGCCAACTGATGCCTGATCAAAGTTTGCTTTATCTTGTAGTCGTTTGTCTTATCAATACGCTGCAACACCCTATTTGCTCTCCCCATTGTTTTGCAGCATTGCTTCTGAACCTTCAGAGATCAAAAGCAAAATACTGCAAATTTGAAATAAACCAGTGGGTGTGGCAGCATTTGCGGAGAGAGAAATAGAGGTTACATTTCAGGTCTGTGATTTTTCATCTGGAGAAGCCAGATACGAACAGCCAGGTCTGTCTCTATCTCAATCTTCTTGAATGTTTTTCTCTGAAGGGTATGGGTATGTTGAGCATTCACATGCAAGTTTATTCAAGTTAAATATAATTTGCCAAACAGGAGCCCAATCTGAGATTTCAAAGCTTTTCAGGGAAATTGAGAAAGGAAACTGACCCTACCAATTTCTAAGGTAACTGAAATTGATATTGGGAACCAAAATTTCACTGGACACAGCCATCAGAGCTCGGAAGATGATTCCAGTGGTGCAGTACAGGCAGGCTGAACAAGATAGAGACTAGATCCAGAATGGGCAAATATGCAGTTGCTGTTACTGAAGATAACATTGGTGGGTCAACACCATACAGAACCCTGAGGAGGTTCTGCAGGTGAGTACCATTTTTTGGTGGAGACCATATCCATGGAATTTGGGTTGGTTGCGTGCAGTTGTCGGCTGGGGATCAATCAGAGAAGAAGTGGAACTGAAATTCTTCATGCGAAAGACAGAGGGTGGGATTCTCCCAAAAAAATTCTAAGTGTTGAATTCGCATAAAAACTGGAGTAAATCCTGCTGTTTTTTCAGCGGGATTTTCAAAATGAATCTTCCACACTCTGTGCACTGCAGAGTGCACTAGTGTGAATATCATTAAAAATCAGTGGGCGAGGCCTATTCCCCCAGGAGAGGTCGGCAGCATAGCGCCAAGTGGGCCACTGCACAAGCGCCAATCTGTCATAGCGGAGATTGGTGCATGCGCAGTAGTCTGCATTACCGATCTCCCGATCGCTGGCCATGCGACCATTGTCACTGGGCATTGTCACTTTGCGCCTTGGGCATTGCCAGGGGGCCTGGGGTTGGCAGTGTCAAGGTGGCAATGCTGGGGGCACCTAACCTACTCCTGATCTCCTGGCTCCCCCTTCACTCCAGCAGGGTCGGGCTAATGAGGAGCTGTTTTAAACCCCGCTGGAGTGATGGGGTGTGGGGGAGAATCTACAGGCCCGAAGACTTCAGTCCCAATCACCAATTAAATCATTTATGCAGCTCCTCGCTGATTTCTGACATGGAGCTAATGGCCTCAGAGACGCGTAGAGGCCATGGTGCCTAGCGAGAAGCCCGCTACATGACCTCCGCTTGAGTCTCCTGGCCGCCTCTGCTTGAGTCTCCTGGCCGCTAAAGCAGTGCAGCGGGCTGGGAGAATCATCCCTAGGATTTTGAAGGACTTTATGCATGGGATTGATGACATAGGCTGAGTGGAATACAGAACCAATTTGCAAGATCTGTCTTGGTTGTATCTGCCGTTTAACATGTAAATTAAAATCAACTGCAATTTGTCAATTCATGCTTAACTTCTGATAATTTTGGGTTTTGGAATATATGTGGTTTCCTAAAATAGTATTTAGTGCTTGGTTTGTTTGACTTCTGTATAGCAAAAATTCATTAGGTTTAAGCTGCGGAGTCTTTCAGTAGATAACTGGGATTTTGTATTTCATTAAAAAAAATTCCTAGTCTCAACTAAGATCCTAACAAATCCCCAACACCTCAAGATCCACTTAAAGCCATAAAGCATCATCTGTAGTCCTGACACTCAGATCTTGGTATCTTCTGCAGATTTGCAAATCATGCTCTCAACACTTACTTTTACATCATTAATAATAATAGTAAGCAGCAACAGTGCCAATGCCAATCCCTGCAAGACACCATTGGTAACCAGTTTCCAAACAACTCCATCTATAACTACTTCCTGCCGATTTCCTTCCAGCCTGTTCTCCATCCAGGATGATATATTATCACTAATACCTCTATCTTATAGAGAAACCTCTTGTTTGGAACCTTGTCAAAGGCTTTCTTGAAGTCTGAGCATCCTCATCCAACATCTTGGTGACTTCTTCAAATAATAAAGGTTGTGAGACATGGCCTTTTTTGAAAACATGTTGGATGTCTATAATATGTTTCTCTCCAAGTAATTATATGTTGCATCCTTAATAATTAATTCAAACATTATTCCTATCAAAGTAATGGCCCTGTATTTTGCCCATTTCTGTCTTTTTTCATTCTTTTAAAAATAACATTAGCCTCTTTCTGTTCTTTGGGAAGCATTCCAGGATGCAGTGAGCTGTTATAAACACGGACAGTGGGCTTACATAGCACTCATCCCATGTTGCTGTGGCTGCTCTGGTGGATACCATCTGGCTCAGCTGCTCTTATCCATTCTCAAGTTCTTAATCTAAAATAATATGCTCATCTAATTTTATAATACCAATTTTATTAGTGTTATCTTTTCATTTGAAGAGCAGAGCATCATCTTAATGAGTGAAGACCGATGCAAGATACTCCATTGATATTTCCACTATACTCAGAGCATCAACTGTCTTTGAGCATCCTTTGGTGGCTCGATAATCTTTTGTGTAACTGAAAAGCTTTTCCCATTACGCCCACAATTGTCTACAATACACACCCCAAGTATTTTCTTTAGCTGTTCCTTGTACTTTGTTTTGAGTATTAGATGCCTTTAGTTTGAAGAACATTTTCGTTCGCATCCTATTTGTCCTTGTACTTCATAGTCAGTCATCTTGCTTTTTTCTTGTCACATTCCATTCTTTTGACTTGATGTACATTTTGCCTTGCATGTTTTTATCATATTCTTAAAAACTTTCCAATTGGATTCAAAGTTGGTTTCATCTCCACCCAGTAGAATTGGCCAATTAACTTGCTCCAAATAGTCTGCCATATTAACAAAGTTTGCCCTTCCGATACAAATTGTAGATGTTCATTTCATTTAATAATAGAATCAAAGGTACTGATATGTTTTTTCATGTACTGGTCTGTACTTCATGTGTAAATCTAGGCAGTGATCATTGGCAGGGCACATACATTTGTTTCCAGCAGATTATTTGATGTATTCATTCATAGGTCATGGGCGTCGCTGGCTGGCCAGCATTTATTGCCCATCCCTAGTTGCCCTTAGGGCAGTTGAGAGTCAACCACATTGCTGTGGCTCTGGAGTCACATGTAGGCCAGACCAGGTAAGGATGGCAGATTTCCTTCCTGAAAGGACATCAGTGAATCAGATGGGTTTTTCCAACAATCGACAAGGGTTTCATGGTCACCATCAGATTCTTAATTCCAGATATGTTTTATTGAATTTGAATTCCACTGTTTGCCGTAGCAGGATTCGATCCCGGGTTCCCAGGACATTAGCTGAGTTTCTGGATTAATAGTCTAGCGATGATACCATTAGACCATCGCCTCCCCATAATCTAGCATCAGCAGTGAGAGCCTTAACTTTGTTCCCCGTCCCCAGCTTGGGGGCACTGATACCAATTGCAGGCCTTATTGAGATCAACCAATCCAGCATAGACCTTCCTGGTTTGTGTAGCTCTTTACCCCATCAGTAATTGAATTAAGTAGATAGTTCAGTCTGGCAGCTAGCTTTAGTATTTCCATGTAGACTTTAATGGTCTGCACTGATTTATTTGGAAAACACAAATAACTCAATTTATTAGGCATTTGGTTTTGTATCATCATCTAGCCAGTTGACTATTAATTATGCTGCACTTTTAAAATATTGAGTGTCCGTTAAGGATGACACATGGGTGTTTGTCAGTCCAGACAAACTTTGAGCTGGAGAATAAACCCCAGCTGCGACTTCATATTTAAGCAAAGAATTAGATTCTGGCATTTTATTTCTAGAAGGTATAAAATCCTAAAGTTGATGCTTTTATTGTTTGCAACAGAGTAGTCAAACCCCGAGTAGCTTCTATGGAAGAAATGGCAATGTTCCATACAGATGCCTACTTGGAACATTTACGGAAAGTGAGTGAGGATGGTGATGATGATGATCCTGAGTCTGCAGAATATGGACTAGGTGAGCAGTCTGACTGTCTCTTTTGAATGTTTTTGCTTTTCCTTTACAATTTTAATCTTCTGACAGATTGTCACCATTAAGAACCTTGAGCTATAATAAGTCAGACGTAAAGTACTTTGCATTCTGCTCTAATCCCAATGGTGCATCAATGTGACTTGCGCATTTTCATCCTAGCCATATCTGTGGCCTCTTGAGTAATCCTGCTAACCAAATAAAAGAATAGTGCTGAATTAATGCACTTGATGGTGATGATCAGGTTTGTGCCTTACCTTTATGACCGATTTGAGATTACTGAATTCCTGCACTGGAAACAAGAAAACTTGTCATTGGCAGAGAGGAAACATTTGATTCCCGTGGCCCCGGTTGGGTACTAAACCAGGACGAAAGGGCAAAATTAATGAAATATTCCATTGGTTTATGTTAGAGTATAGCACCTCCATTTTTCCTGTGGGTTTCCTTGACTACTCTTCAATTTCCACAAAGTGCAGACTGAAAAGTGTGACCTATCCCCAAAGCTCTACCTAAGTTGTTCTGAAATGAATTTCTGTCAGATTCTTCTAACTGGTATTCCTTCTTTTTGTCGCTGCTTAGCAACTTCCCACTCAGTGCAACTGAGCTCAGGAACATGGGATGTTGGGAGAGTGATCACAGGGGTACAGTTTGTGCCACATTGTGTTGGTATTCTGCTGTGCTTCTTGATTTATCAGTAATTCTGTTACTTTGATACCACAATCATTTGAGGTGTACAGCAGTGCAATTTTATGATAGCAGCAGTTATTTTAATACCCTGAGTTTCCATTTGTTTTTTTAGATCTGTTGTTTTGCCTCTGGTGATTATATGGCTGCTAGTAATGGAGAATTGGGGGTTATGTTGCTTAACATGGCTGAATGGGACAGACTCAATGATCTATTTTTTCCAGCTTTTCTTATAAACGTATTTCATGTTCTAGTTGCTCCACAGGCTTTTTTCCTTCTGATTAAGTCCCTATGTTTTAAGAGTTGAATTCAGATAAATCCCAGCTTTATGCCAAGGTATGTACTGCTTGTATCCAGCTTTCTGGAAACTGTAGATACAGTAAGGATCATTTCATTTCTTCATCCCACAATGCATAATTCAATCAAGAAAGTAAAACATGCTGATTGGAAATGCAATTCACACAAGTAATGGGATTTAAATATGGAGATATGTGAAATATGTCTAAAAGTGAATGGGAAGTAGTCTAATATGTAGCGTTTTTATCCATTGGGAATAAATGATTTTCGTTCATCGGGCAGGTTGCAGATAGAATCTGCCTCTGTTTCTTCCTTGAATACTAGTGAATGAAGTTTTTGAATCAGCTCGAGGTGCTAGGTCCACATAACGTTGATTTTTTTTTGTCATTTCCTAATATCTATATGTAATCTGTGTATGACTTTTACTTGGAAACAAATAGCTAATCGAACATTCATTTCCGAAACCTCTACGTTTCAGAAAATCAATTTAAACATTACTGCTCGGAATCTTATAGATAACATTGTTTCATTTTGCAATGATCCAGGGTTTAAGATTTATGCAATTTTTGTACATTGTTACTATCTGAATAACGGTTGATAGTGTACACTCCCAGTGGTTAACTGATTTAGGTAGACATTTGACATCAATGCATTCATCTGTTGCATCTGATTTGAACGAATTTAGGAGCTGGAGAAGACCATTTAAAATAACTTTTGAGAAACAACTCTGACAAGCTATTGTCAAACCGTACAGGTTTTATCATCCTCCTGCAGTTGTGCACTGCTCGTTGCAATACATATTAAAATTCCATATTATAAATGCAGATTTAGAAGATGTATGCATAGAATGGGAGAATATTCCTATCAGCTTGCCAAATACAGATGTATTACTGCCACAGGCCACTAGATGGCATTAATTGCCAATCTTTGGAAAGATCCACGTTGCATGCTTCATTGCTATAAGTACTCGTTAAAGATAATATTAAAGGAGACAGTAGCTTCCAAGGTTATCTCATTTCAGGTGAATTTCAGAGCATAGATTTTAAAAAAAATATTGGCAGAAAGAAATTCATTTATTTAAGCTTTGTGCCACTTCTATGGAGAAACTGTGACTAAGTTGATATTTGTGATTCCAAGGCTGGCTTTATGATTGCTGGTCCAGACTGGCACAGATTCCTAAGTGCTAGCTGATACCTCTGTGAGAAATAATGAATATTGTTGAGGAAGATTACTCGAAACACCCAATAACCTTAATGCCTTGCATTCTTCTTCTTCATTAGAGTGGCACCTGACCTTCCTTGGTGTCTCTGCAAAGTTCTATGATTAAGATGCTGTTGAGTATGAAACATGATGCTGCCTTGTCTAATGTAGTAGTATGCCAAAGCATTTTATTGCTAGTTCACTGATTTTTTTTTCTTAGAAGTGTGAACTGCCAAAATTTATTCACATACTGGAAGCTACATATATTAATACACAGCCCTGTTTTTTGCAGACAGAAAGAACCTGTACACACTTTGCATCTGTTTCAGCTAAACAAAATAAGTGAAGGCCATTTGCTGGTTCATTCAGGGCAATGCCTTGACTAATTAGGGTCAAGCTGCCTGGTTTAAATTTCAAACAATGCTTGGCAGTTAGCTAGCAGTCACTATCAACTGGTGCATTTTTTCATGGCAACACCTCTATCAATCAGAATCCACTTGTTTACCAGTCAGCATACTCTCCTCTCATAGTGTAAATTTGTTGTTTCCCTTGGATTTATATTGTTGCGAAACATCCTGATGAGCACTTTGACAAAAAAAAATCTTTTCAGCAATACTCAAGTTCTCTGCTACCAAATGACTATACAATAAAGCTTTACAAAATACAGTGGATGAGTGTTTGGGTGAGGGGGTTGGTGGGGGAAGGGCGGAGGAATGGGACTAAATGCATAGTTGTTTCAGAGCACCACAGTCTGATGGGCTGAATGTTTTCTGTGCTGTACTATTAATGCTTTTATGGGAATATTAGTAAAGAGTTTTCCCGTGAAGACACAATAGCCTCCGACCATTCTGTATTCATGCTGTGATTGAGTTTTCATGCTGTAATGTAAGTCGACTTCCTTCTTGAATGGCAAGTCACAAAATGAAAACTAACTCTTTCAAAGTACTCACTCACATATTGCAATTAATGTTGATCTTAAAAACACTAAAATAACACACGAGTACATCCTACATAGTCATCTACAAAATGTAGCCGGGCTCTTTCATTCAGATCGCAACCAGACTAGCCCCTCGGTGTGAAACATTGGAAGATGTTTCTTCATCGTGAAAGTATTAACATTTACACACAAGTGAAAATACAGGCTTATAGTGTATGTTTAATATAGTCACGATCAACAAGTGAGCAAAGAACAGATTGCATTGGTAATCTTTGAATCAAATCAACCCCTCCCATTCTGGGCCACCACACTATTTCCAGTTTCTTTGTAGATTTGATACTCAAGGAGTTAACCTTGTTTTACAGCAATACCTGGGACCAGTCTGACTCTCAGAAAAACACCTCTTCATGGTTTCCTCATGGTAATAAATTTGTGAAAAGCTCTGTCTCTCCTGTCTGCCTGTGTCATTGCTGGAGCTGCCAAGCTATTCCCTGTTGCTAGGTGTTACACAGCCTCTCACTGTGCCTTGCAATACTCTATAGATAAGGATTAGCGTCAGTCAGGTTGTCTGAAAGCTGGGACCATTCCAGCAAAGAGGAATTTGAGCTCACAGAACACTCATTATCTTTCACTTAAACCTGATCTAACAAAGGACCTTCTGTGGAACTGTTAGCAGCCAATATTGGAAAAAGACAAAAGCCAACCAGGCTGGTGTTTCCCACCCTGAAATCCCCCACTCTCTGGCTGCCAGTTGACTTTGGAAGAGGGGAACAAAAGCATTGCTGTTGCTTTTTGTACTGCAGGATTCAGATCATCTGTAGAAATGAAGGCTTCATGCTCTGGTGTTGAATGAAATAGGTGTGCAAGGGGTGGTACAAAGTTTGGTGTCTCTACTTGGATGTAAATCTGCAATTTGTTGAAACCCTTCCTATTTCAGAATAATACACTATTTAAACTGTAATGTTTCTTTGCTGTTCTATGGTGCTGTAAACCATTCTGTGCTGAAATATGGTTAAGTGTCCTGCTGTGCACATGTTAACAGAGATACCCACACATAAAGTGACCCAATCTCCCCATCACTTACTGTCTCTTTCTTTGTACTGCCTGAGATTCATATGGGTTTTTAGAAGGACAATTGTTTTTTAAAAGGCTTAATCGGAACAACCTGTAAATTATTTTGGTCCACAGTATGTGGTGTGGACTGGCCCGAGGAAAGTCTTTAAAAGGAGGGAGGCTTGCATTTTGGCAAAATATTACATTGAAATTAAGGCTGATGTGAGGCATTAGCTCATGTTTTGAAACTAAAGAAAGTCAATTATCTCAAGCTGAGCTGCATTTTGAGCTCCTTAATATAAAGTAACTTCATGCACTCTGCATGACAACTGGAATTTACTCCAAAGTGATGTGGATTTGACTTGCACTCTGATTTTTATTTCTTTCCCACGGGTTCCCTCACAGGAGAGGGGAAATAGAAGGATTAGCTGCTTGAAGGAAAATTAGTTACGCTGGGATGGGAGGCTAAAGTGTTGTGATGTATCATCAGTGGTTAAATGATGAGCAGGAGAATATTGTACAAGGATAAACTGAAAATGGGAGTGGAGTTGACAACTCAGTGATTTTATACAGTGAATAGCAAAACTATACAGAATATGGTTCAATTTATCAGTTAGCTAATCTCAGCACAGGCAATGGTAGAGGTGCTATAGTTGGCTTCAGTTAGTTTCAACAACCATGGGTTATGAAAGGGAAAATAAATCAGAGCTCATTATCCTATTCTTCAGCCTTTTGGCTAAGATTGAGCGTCAGATCAAGATCAAGGTCCATGCCATTTCTTGTCAGCTTGGACCTGGTATGTCTCTCATGAGGACCATGAATTGAATTCATTTTGAATTAGTTTTTGGAGCAAGCAAGGTGATGGGTCAAGGGCTTGCCCTGTCCACTCTGCACTTTGGGTTTGTGACATTAAGAAAGGAAAATGTAGGTGTGGTTGAGGATCAGATTGAACTCAGTTGTGATTTGTCCTGTAGATAAACAACCGAGCATTTTCAAAACCCATGCACGAGTACTG
The DNA here is from genome assembly GCF_964213995.1 of Mustelus asterias. NCBI lineage: Eukaryota > Metazoa > Chordata > Chondrichthyes > Carcharhiniformes > Triakidae > Mustelus > Mustelus asterias. The sequence continues at coordinate 112,011,963 of NC_135804.1, forward strand.
GTTGTTTGACTGCAGTACTTTAGCACAAGCAGGACCTGTGGAATCACATCCCAACAAAGACTCGGCACCCACTGGAAAGGAAGGAAATGGTGGCTGAATATGAGGGAAAATTAACTTTAAAAAAAACAAGAAAAAAAGCTTTGTTCCATGACGAGGCCCCATGTGTCTGGGTTGCCCATAGTTCAGGATTCTGTCTGCTCTTGACTAGGCCTATCTGTTCTTTCAGTTTGATGATCTCTTTCCATTTCTGTATTTTACAGGTTATGACTGCCCTACAGCAGAGGGAGTGTTTGATTATGCTGCGGCAGTAGCTGGGGCCACTCTTACAGCTGCACAGTGCCTGATGGACAAAAAATATCAGGTGGCAATAAATTGGCCTGGGGGATGGCATCATGCAAAGAAGTGAGTGCTTGGAAAATCATTCCTTCACCCAGCAAGATAAAAAAAATGACGTACTTCAAAATAGCATTGTTCAATTTATTTTGTGTCATTTAATCTATTCATTAAGCTTTTAATTGAAGACTTTGGCTTTTTCTTAAAGCCTGGGCATAGACTTGATAATTTGCTCAAAGGTTTTGCTGCTGTCTGTTGAATTTAGATTGTTCACCCTGAACATGTTCAGTGTACCTAATTTCCCAGGATTCATCAGTATTCAGCTGTAATAATATTCCTTGCTGCCTGGTATTTTCTTCCCAGTGGCCTTTCGTGAAATAGTCTTGAAACACACAGGCTGAATTTCAAGAGCTGTAATAAAATTTAAGAACTCCTGTCTGTGAAAGAGAAAATGACACTGAGTACATTCATGTTTTAAGGTTTGTGTTCTCGAAGCTTATATTAAATTAAAGGAGGTGGACAGATAGATGAGGTGAAGAGAGATGTGTTGTTAGGGTCCTGGACCTGAACCCCAAAGTATTTTATGAAGCCAGATTAGACCCCAACATTTTTTCTGTTTGACATAAATGTGAGAAAAGGATGCTTTGCTCCAGGAGTAATTCCACTGACAAGTTTAGGGATCTTTTATAGTTAAAAAAAACTTTATTTAATACCACAGTTCAAATATAACTCTAACAAAGCTTTACTATTAACTGTTGAACAATATTTAAAAAGAAACTGAAACAACTTTAATTTCTAACTTAGCACTGTTTCAGTTCCAAATAAGCAACATACAGTGCCACTTTAAATACAGTTATTGCCCATAAATATACTTGCTATAATGAGTGCAGAAGTCTTGAAGCTTTCAGAGAAAGAGAGAATTAGTTTCATGAGCTTGCAGGAAACCTCTGTCTTCAAGCAATTCCCAGGCAGAACTGAAAAGCTGTTTTGTCTGCTCCAGAGCTAGCTCCTCCCATTAACCACACCATCACATGACCCTGCACACCTAAGCCTGCAAGGATCTAGCAGAGAAATAGAAACAAGAGGTTTCTACTGTTCACCATGCAATAGTGTAGGTAAAAGCATGCATTCAGATTGAAGAGACTGGATTTGTGAAGATTTAAACAAAACACAAGACTGGAAGATTTACCTAGCTTTAGCTAGGGGGCAGAATCTCCAGGGTAACCCTTACTGTAAAAGCCAATTTGGGGATTAGAGGTTACAGGGCTGGAAAAGGCAAAGAAGGAAAGTAAGCTCTCAGGAGATGAGAATCACTTTGGACTGGTTCTGGGAGAATAGTGTGTCTAATTGAGGAATAGAGTCAAGCATAACCCTGGAGGGGACTTTTTGGTTGTTTTAAATCTTAAATGGGAGATAATTTATGCACTTTATAGAGTATAAGTTGCCAATTAAATAGTGTTTAATGTTGCTTTTTAGTTTGCCTATTACTGTAAATATCTTAAAACTTGAAATATTGTGTAATTCCTTTACGTTGGATACTGGGAATTTGAATTTATTTTTAAGTTCGTTGTTTCTATAGGGATAGTAACAATTGTGTGATCAGGTCTGTGTAGTTGGATTTGAGCTTACAATTGCCTAATTCACTTGGTGGAACTGAATTTCAGCAAGATCTCAAAGGGGAGCTAAAACTACAGGATCTTGTGTCATGTCAGGAATGTTTCCAAGTTTGAAATCGTTTATCAGAGTGGGTCAAACAGACACATGTTGTAAATGGAGTAGCAGAATAAAGAAGCAGAGCGATAGAAAATAATATAGCTTGTCACATGAATATATAATTCAGTCACTTTGGATTATTTTCCATGTCCCATCACTTAATAATTCTGTGTGTGTTGACTGTAGTCATGATGGTTCCTAAGTAATGTTTTTAGGTCCTGTGTAGACTTCAATTAATGTGCCCGCATATAAAATAAACTTCACTCTTCACTCCTCTGTAATAGACTTGAAAATGTAAGTACCAGTGATTCTGAACTTGCCACCAACTGATTTATATATTTTTGCCAATCAATTGACCCTTGCCTCCAAGTAGTGGACAAAATAGAATTACAGTTAAACACAGCAATACCTTCACACAGTACCAATACTTTAAAACAGTTCCACACAATCTTAATTTAACTACCGTCAGAACTATCTTCGGAAGCAGATCTGATATTTTGGTTTGTGCGCTCACAGACCACTTTATCATTTGAAGTAGTGGGATTACAGAGGCTGGAGCTGAGGCAGATGATCAGCCATCATCAATTGAATGGTGGAACATGTTTGAAGGGCTATTCTACTCCATCACCTGTTTATGTTCCAAATGTTATGAGGCAAGTGCTTCTTTTATGTTAACAGTTGTGGCTTCTTAATATTCTTGAACTGGAGAAATGTTTGAAACTTTTTTTAGGTCTGTACGTTGTTGAATTCTACTTTATAATTCAGTCTTAAGAACATTCAATATAGGTAACTTGGTACCATAGTTAATTGGTGTAGCATTGAACTGGGATCACTGAGGGATGGGATCTGAATCTGGACCTGTGATTTTCTCATTTAATAGAGGGAAAGTGGAAAATACGTTGTGGCAGTTCCTAATCACCCTCCTAGCAGCTTGCTAAATAATTACACTGGCAGAAATATGTGAGCAGGTTGTTTCCTACCCTGACTGGCAGTTTGTACATGACACAAGAGCCCTAAAAAAAGAGAAAATAATGACAGGGATAGGAGAATAGAAGTAAATAAGTATTGAGATAAATATCACAGATCATAGAATTTGTTTTGCAACATGGAAGAAGTCTGTTCACCCCATTGTGCCTGCTCCGGCTGACAGATCGGCATCTGGCCAAATCCCATTCTCCAACTCTTGGTCCATAGCCTTCTGTGTTATGGCACTTCATACCCAAGTATTTTTTAAAATGGTATTTTCTGGGGTTGAGGTTGGTAAAGTATTCAGTAATCATACTTTGGTAACTGTTCAAAAGCACGGTGATTATTGATTTTTGGGATATTGAGTTTTTCCAAATGTTAATCGTATTGTCAAGAATTATTATCCTTTGGTACGGCTGGACTGTATAATGCAGAGCGGCAGCTAATTTGGATTGTATCCAAAATCAGTCACATCAGAAGAACTTAAAATCAATATGATTGTGTTTGATGATAGCAGTATTTCAAGTCACTTTGGTTTTTTTAAAATAAACTTCACTCTTCACTCCTCTGTAATAGACTTGAAAATGTAAGCACCAATGATTCTGAACTTGCCACCAACTGATATTTTTGCCAATCAATTGACCCTTGCCTCCAAATAGTGGACAAAATAGAATTACAGTTAAACACAGCAATACCTTTACACAGTACCAATACTTTAAAACAGTTCCACACAATCTTAATTTAACTACCTTCAGAACTAACCTCCCTCGTATCTGTTCAGCAATTCCTTATAGATTTTAAAAGCTATAAAAGTCCAGTAACTCTCTTACCACACAGTGCCTTTAATTTCTCTTGGGGTGTTTTCTGAGGGTAACAACAACTAGCTTTTCAGATCTGGCTGCATTTGCACTGCCTACTGAGAATTGTCCAGCAATTCCTGTTGTTTGCTGAGATCTAATAGGTTTCTAATAGACTCATAAGCTTCAGTATCTCCTTAAATACATTATTTCCCTTTAATCTCTCTATTGTCTCATCCAGTCTCATTAGAAGTGCTGTCTCAGAGAATTGATTAACTTTATTTCTTTAGCTTTTAGAATTTTAAAAGAAAAGTAAACTTATTCTGTTGATACTTTACTTTTGACACCTTTCTTTTACACCCTGCATCTCTTCTCCTTTGAACCACAATAAACTATTCAAATCTTCTCATGCTGTAAATATCCTTATTAAATTACCTTATGGTAAACATCTGTTTGAAATATTTCTAAACTCATTACCATATCAAAGCCACAATTTAGATTCACACAATCACACTGCCTCTAGTTTAATCACCACTCACATACCCCAGCCATTCAAAAATGATAAGAATATTACCAAAAGAAAAATATTACAAGTTCTTGAATTTTTCTGATAGTCGGTGCACTTGGGATTGTTCAGTAATTGCTGTCCAGTTGCAGAATCACTATGTTATGTGTTTTTCAAGCATGGGGTGGTTGCGTAAGATCAATACTCTGCTACTGTGAATAGCCAAAGAGTTGGGACGTATGGCTATGTAGCTGGCATCATACCGGCACTGTAATCCATACACCGCATTACTCATCTGTGTGGTAATCAAAAACATCCTTTTGGCTTGACAGCACCATCCTGTTTGTGGAAATTACCATGTGTGTTGCTATTGCAAAGGAGCAATGTAAAATGTCTAGCTTCACCTGTTGCCCAAAGTTTTGAGACATCTTGCCCTTCAGGGTAATTTGAGGTAGATTGGGTACATTTCAGGACCGAGAATGGTGGCCTTGGGTCCATTTGCGATTTTGTGCAATATACAGGGAGCAGTGATTTGATTGGGGTTGCCATTATCCCTATTTAGGTTTGCATAATGAGTAAATGTCTCAGGCCCAATTTATGAGGTTGCAAATCAAGCCAATCTTGTAGTGTGTGGAGCTATAGGGAATCCAAAGCATATATTGACCAGCGAAGGTAGGCTTGTGGTAAATGCATTAACAGAGTTCTCACCAACATATCAAAGAAAGAGAGCTCACCTGACCGCTCCATTTCAAAGGTGAATTTGAATGTAGACTGGAGCCCATTTAAGGTGTATCAGGAAATTCATACATGTAGCTTTAAATATAGCAAACATACCATCTACATCTCTGAAATCTTGCCAGTGATGCCCACATCCCATTAATAAATTTTATTTTGAAGTTGGTTATTACCACCTGGAGAAAAACCATCTTGTTCTCATTATCTACCTGTATCTGTTTTTTTCTTAAAGAGATGAAGCATCTGGTTTTTGTTATCTGAATGATGCTGTGCTTGGCATATTAAAACTGCGGAAGAAGTTTGATCGAGTTTTATATATAGACCTGGATCTACACCATGGTGATGGTAAGATTTAATATTTAAATTCATCTTAATTACAATATCATGACAAAAGTTATAAAGAAACCACATTACTGATGGTAAATTGAAGGATATTTTGTGTTATAAGGGCACAAGCATTACTGTACATGCATTCTGCTTGTCTGCTTTGAAACTGAAGGCTGGAGAATTTAATTCCTGTACCATGCTGGGGTCAGTTAGAGGTGAATTGCTTTTCATCAGATATTGAGGTGAATTAAAGTGGCAGGAAATGAATGACTTGTAAGTATGGCAAAGCGTGATACCTGACACAAGACAGATATATCACAAAAACCTTTAGAGTATGAATAGGAGCTGAAGTATGCCATTTGATCCCTTAAAACTGCTCTGCCATTCAGTAAGATTATAGTTAATCTAATTGTGGCCTTAATTTGACTTCTGCCGACCACCCACACCCCATCCCACCCCTCTGAAAAATCCTAGACTCACCAATACATCAAAAATCTAATTTAGCCGAGAATAACCCACCTCAGCTGCTCCCTGGGGAAATGATTTTCTAAGAGTAACAACTCTCTGAAAGAAGAAATTCCTCTTCACCATCTTAATGAGGGAGACCCCTTATTTTGAAACTGTGCCTCTTAGTTCTAGATTCTGTATGAGGGGAAACGTCTTCTCAGTACCTACTCTGTCAACCCCTCTCAGAATCTTAAGTGCCTCAAGAAGATTGCTTCTCATTCTCCTAAACAATAATTATCTATTAGCTCTTGTACACAAAACTTCTTGTCTGTAAAGTTTGACTTCCCCTTGCCTTGCATTCATCACGTGTTCTGCATTAACATTTTCCTTTGCACTTTTCTATATTTACATTTGGAATAGATTTCTGTGTATGTTACTCTGATTGCATTATCTGATCACTAGGTTCCCATAAAATACACAGCACTTGAATCTCAAATTATTTCCTCAGTAACTGAAATTTCTAATATCCAAAATAAGAGTTTAAATAATGTAAATTTAAAATATTGTTTATTTCATTATGACATGATTACATTATCTCATGAATTGTCTTTTAATTTCTTCACTGAACTTTATACTTGCTTGCACCCAAATGTCTGGGCTTAGACTTATTGACACGGACTTTGTCATACCAATACCCCAAGTGATTGAGATGCTTACTGCTATTGAGGGCCGCAGTGATACTTCCAGTTCATCCACTTAACATTTTGAATCTGAAAGTTATGGTGCACCTGAATAGGCTCTGGGAGAGCCATGCTGATGACCCTGCTGGGACTAGTCAGCGTGTAAACCTTGTACTGATTGCACTGAACTTAGCCCAGTATTTGTACTGATTTATTTACGGCTGCTCCTAGCAAGCATAGAGCCTGCTCAGAAACTCAACTCTTTAAATAAACAGGAATGTCAAAACGCACGAGCATTTCTGACACCACCCGTACCTCCCCTTGTCACTTCACCACCCACCCCCTGCACAACGCCCTCAGCTGCTCTCCACTCCTCTGCCGTGTCCCCTACATCCAAGGTTCCTCTCCAGTGCAGCTTTTCATCTGTGTCGGAGAAGATCCAGGAGTGCAGGGACAGTTGGATGCGGCAGTGGGGTTGGAGGGCAGCTACAAATACAAGTTATCAATTTTTAATTTGATCTATCATTTAAATCACTTGGTTGTCACTCTGCTATGATAAAGATAGACCTCAAAGGTAAGCACATAGTTTTTTACCACAGTTAGTAAGGTATATCTCTGCTTTGCTGCTGACTGAGATCCAGGCCAATTATTTTGTTCATTGCTGTGACTGAGGTGAAATTGGGTTATGTGGTATGAGTGTATGCAGATTAATTAATATCTGTACCACACTCCAATATATTGATTGAATATTTTCCTTTAGCTTCTAGCACTTATTGATTATATATTTAATGTTTTTTTATAATGTGACAATGTTTTAGTTAGACACCTGTTGTAGTTTCATTAGTTCCACAAGCTAAAAAAGTATAGCAAGCTGAGGGAGCAAGAAAGACTTTACTTAACATTGCGGCCATTCTGAAAAAAATGAGAATTTTGAGAGCAACACATTATCTCGCCTATGTTTTATTGGTGGTTAGCCAAGCCATCATTGATAGCTTGCCCCCGGGGCATATTGTGATTAGGTAGAGGCCGGAGAGAGCAGAGATGGACAGGGCAGACAGGGAGAAGAGCAAAACACACGAGTAGAGAGAATGAGTTTCTTTCTCAAAACAAAGTGCAATCTTAAAGCTTGTTAAAAAGAAAACGTCTCAAACCGATGTGACATTTGAGGAGCACTATTTTGGGTAGACTCCATCTGAATCTAATCTCCATTCCTAGAACCTTTGAATGTTTAGATTTAACCCCTTGTCAGTAGAATTTAATTTATTAGCATTTTAGCATAAATTAATGCAACAAGTTCCTCCAAGCCAAATATTTAAAAAAAGTGTAAATGTGGCAGAGTGATTATTACAAAGAATGAGAAAGAAGGGAGAAACTTAAAATCTGAATGGAGGGAGAGAGGTAGATACACAAAATGAATTTATTCTTTGCTTTGAATGTGCAACGTAGACTATTGACTTTAGACGGTCTGATTGATACGTTAGTTTAGTCAAGTAGAAGCATGACATGTTTAAAGATATAAACGTACTTGTAATGCATGCTAGAATTTTCACAATAGACCCAACTGTATAATTTTTCTTTCCAATTTCCCCATTACCCCATCCCTGACTCTAGTTTGATCCATGAAGACATCAGAAGAATTTTATTAGAAACCTGCAACATTCGCTGTTGCATTTTCTTAAAAGATAACTTTAAAACCCACGGAGGAATTGAGATATTTTTTGAAGTGTACTGCCCAGAGTTCCAATGACCTGGGTGGGCATCTGTCAGTTTGAAATAAGTTAGATGTTTTAATACTTTAGAGATAAATATGAGATGGTGTCAGAATTTATTGTAGTTGGATACATTTATCACAAATTCTCAAAAGTACCTGTTGAAATTAGTCGAACTGCTGCTCTTAACCCTGATAAATTGAATAACTAGTTTTAAACCAATGAAAAAAGGAGTTGAAGGATTCAGTTAAGATGAAATGTATAAATTGCAAGAGAAACATCAAGGCCATGGGCTAATGTGGCAATCTGGCTAAAGGTAAGTGTGAGAGAGGAAGGGACAAAAACGTTTATGTTGGCAGTGATTAAGATCGAATCAAGTAAAATGCTAAAATTTAAAACTCCTTATCTAAATTCATGAAGTATTTGTAACCCAATAGATTAAATAGTGACACAAATAGAAATTAATGGGTTTGATCTAATAGCCATTACAGCCACATAGATAAGCAATGGTGAACATTTAAAGAAATAATTCATAATTCTCAACAAATATAGATTCTATTGAGAAATAAAAGTAATACATGAAAAGTGACTGATCTGACAAACTAAAAAAGTTAAGAACAGTATTAGTTTAAAAAGAGGCTTATAATATTGCCAAGAAGTGTTGTAAGCCTGAGGATTGGGCAAGTACCAAAAAGCAATAACAGATGACACAGATTGATGAAGGAGAATATAGAAATGAGAGTAAGCTAGCAAGAATTATACAAACAAGTTGTTAGAGCTTCTATATGTTGTTACAATTTTGAGATTTATAGGATTATATTTTGGGACTGTAGCTTTAAATTTAGGGTAAATGAAAGGGAAAATCTAGGGTAAATGAAAGGGGTTATGTGACTTGTTCTACAGTCTGCCAGGCATAATCTGGGTAGTTTGGATGTTAAAGATTAAAGAAAGGCTTAGATTGTTGAACTGAGAAGAAGGTGCGAGGTATTTGTGCTTAGAGACAATAGCAGCAATCTCGTTCACAAAGAGTATACTCTAGAGTACCTCAAAATCCACAAAGCTGTTGAATGCATTGGGTTACTACTCCATAATTATGGTGAGTGCTGATAGCTTCGATTATTACTCTTATACAAAAACATTGATTTGCCTGTTAATCTGCCCTTTAATCTGTGGTTTAAAAATAATTTTGTGAATTTTGCAAGACCTTGTCACAATCCATTAATACTCTGGACACAGTCATAAGCTAATACCGGTTGTACTACTTGGTGTATCATGATATACATCTTGAAGCATTATTAGGAAATGTCCATGTGCAAAAACCGGAACTGTTGGGGCACAATATGATATTTAAATGTTCTCCCTTTGAAATTAATGTGATTATGTCCTTTATGGACAAATGGGATGTTTACAGTCCTTTGTTATAATATTTGATTTTGTTGGTTAAACTTCCTTTTTAATCTTGAAGAATTGTCTCTACTTGTCTTAGTTTTGTTACACACCACAAATTCTTGATCAAGTTAGTGAATCAGTGACTTTTCCCCAAATCTTCAATGCCAATATAAAAATAGATTATCAGTGGTGCTGGGCAATTCCCTGAAGTCACTATTGTGCTGATTGTTCTTCTCTGTCAGAGAAAGATCTGGCCTCCCTCAGCACATCCTCATTTGGCTGCAATGTGTATGTTACTTTGATCAAAAGCTGGAAAGGATCCATAGGCCTACAACTCATTAGTGTTACACATTAGGACAGTATGTTAACAGTCATTTTTGAGACAGTTTGAAAAGGTTAGTCTGCATTTACGAAATTGAGCAGCCTTTTCTTAAAGTCGATGGGGCTTATTGACTTTATTGATCCAATCAGTGATGTTCTTTTTCTTATATTTCATTGCCTGCAGGTGTAGAAGATGCATTCAGTTTTACATCAAAAGTAATGACTGTATCTTTTCACAAGTATTCACCTGGATTCTTCCCAGGTAGGTCTGCTGTCACTTCAGTCCTCCTTCTGGAATGCAGTATTGATACAGAATTTTCCTTTTTATGATTTCTTATGGTTATTTCCCAAGGGACAGGCGATGTGACAGATATTGGAATGGGAAAAGGAAGGTATTACGCTGTGAATGTCCCTTTACAAGATGGCATTCAAGATGAACTGTATTACCAAATATGTGAAAGGTAGGAACTGCTATGAAATTCAGTCAGGTCCTGATTAATGCAGAATTACTTTTTTATAAAACTTGCTTGAATTGGGGTTTCCCTATATTTCATCTACAGCATATAAGTGGGTTTTCTGCCTGTAACTCGACACAAACACAAATGAATTCCTGATATCTTCTGCATTGATGCAGGACACACATGAACTTTTAGGCTAGGTGTCTTCTAGCAAGGGAAGAAGGATCATAGGGCAATTTCCTCCAGCTGATATGCAATTTCCAGATAACTATCAGTGTGATTTAGGCAAAGGCAACCTATGACTTCTGTGGTTTTGTCAGTAGATGTTGATTTCTGAACAGTTGTGTGCTGCACACTTCTGATCACTTGGAACTGCATTGAAACTGCCCAGTCTCATTCTGTCTGTCATTAATTATAGCCAGTTGACAGGGAAGACTTTAAAATGTTATTAATCTGGACAGGATTCTAACTTTGGTTGCAGACGTGTATAGACAATATACCAACACCGCATGAACTTCTATCCCACTCATTAAGTCTTTATTACTTCATCAGTGCAATGATCAGGACCATTTCAAAGGTGGAGCAATCAGATCATTTCTTCATTGACTTGAAATGAGTAGGTTTGTCATTGATTTAGTGAGACAAAATAGTTTATAACATCACATAGTATCCTAGCTACCTAGATTGGTTAGTTCCCTACCTTTGACAAAATTCAGGTCTTGTTCTGGTCTGGAACTAAATCAGCTTTCTTTTATTCAAGTCCACCTTTGGTAAAATATGATTGTGAAAACCAAGATATTGAATGATCAATTTTCAAATGTATGATGTGGTGACAGCGCAGGCAGGAGATTTCTATTGCAAGCACTCCTTTACACCAAAATATTGTTACACCCAGGATGGGAGGAGTGCACGGTTGATCGAGCCCCACTACTTCACAGGTTGTACCATTCACGTAAATATTTAATTCACTCGCCAAGATAGCCAATTGTTTACCTTTGATATTATTAGACCCAGAATAAAAGAGATTTTAACCAGGCTTCTTTCAATAGACTCAGTGATTGATTTATTATTAAACAAAACCCCTTTTTAAAACAAGTTGCAAGAACTGGCTAACACACAATTTGTAATCTGGCAGTGTAACTATCTTTTCTAAGATAGCACGCACGCAAACAAAGGACAAGCGAATAGTGTCCTTTCAGAGACTTGCAGTTATAAAAGAAAAACTTTACGAAAAGGATAAAGTTCATTGGATTTCAATGCTGTCAATTTGGTACTCCCTCATGTTGAGATGGGTCGCAAGTCCCAGTAGATCTCTGGACGTTCTCGCCAACAGAGCTTCGGCATGAAGGAGAAAAGAACCAGATCAATCTTTGGGTTCTCCCCCTCATCTCAGCCTCTCAGATTTCCAAATAGAAACAAGTTCCACTGAGATGAGGATTGCTACCTGGAGACAGATAAGTCACACTATATTTCAGATATGGCATGGAGACTAAGAGTTAGGCATCTTTGCCCTTCTTGTTTTATTCCCAACTGAGTTTATAAAAATGAGTTCAAAATATAAAATTAATTTCCAGTAAATCACCAGGGCCTTCACCGTTAAAAGTTTTTTTTCCCTCAAGCTGTTAAACTAATTACAGTTCAAAGAAGCAAATAGCACTCCACCTCAAGTACCACGCTGGCCATTTCCCTGAAGACGTGTGTGATGTCTTGGAAAGGGCATGCTTACTTACAGTCCAAGGTGAACTTATGACCATTTAAAAAAAAATCCAGGTCAGTTCACCAGTAAAATAAAGCAATCTTTCCAAGTTTAAAAAAAGTATATAGTTCTTGAAGATGTGGTTTCCCAATAATATATTGAAGCTTGGTGAGGGGTGGGACCTAGTGTCTGTGACTGAATTTTACAGCCCTCCAGGAGCAGGCTGGGAAGCATGTGAAATGGCGGGGAAAGGCAAGGGGTGAAGAGACCATTGTCTTCCTGCCCCCATACTATTTCACATGGTTAGTTAGAGTATGGTAATTGTACCCAGATGCTAATTAAGCCACTCATATGGCACGTTAAGGGTCTTTTCCTGCCACCACTGGAATTTTGCCAATGGCTAGTGTGCCCTCAACCATGTGGAGAAACAACATTGTGTGCCTTGACAGTCTCCTTGTGAGCTTGGTGGGTGGGGAAGGATGCACCTATTGGTGCACCGTGACCCATGGGGTGGTGTCCCCCATCCCCAGCTGCACTGCGTGCCCTGCGGCAACCATACATCACTTCCCCGACACCGTACCAAGTTGCCTGATTGACCTTGAGGCCCCCAGACCCCACTTAGCCTGGTTGGGAGGGCAATGCTTCCATGGCATCCTCTTCTTCCAAATGCAGTTACAGTAGTAGTCAGCAGTCCTACTACTGGCAACTACTGCACTGTTGACCTCCCGATTGGCCAACAGCTCCTAGGGGGTTGGGCAGGGATGGAAGCTGCAGTGGCAATTGATTTGTTGCCTGACCCCCGTTGAATGCAACTGGTGTGTCTCAAAGGCTAAGGTGAGATCACTGCCAGCTTTCTGGACCGTCAGTGGGGCCCCCACTATGACGACAAAGTTCAGCCCAACTTGCGTGTGACATGTTGGGTCCAAAAATACAATTATTAGCCAACACTGTTTCTAATGGTCTTAGCGCAAGTTGACATAGTGATTATTATGCACTACATGGATGGATCCATTAACTACAATACCATTGCTCATTCCTTATCATTGTACAGTCACTCTTTTATCAGTGCCTTGATCCTGATATTGTGGGAGCCCCATAGGCTGACAGGAAAATTCCAGTTGGCCTTTGATCAATGTCCTTAATTGGCCTTTCAGTTACCTGAACAAGCCATCTGCCACTTGTCTTCCTGAAAATGGCTTGGGGATGGGAAGATGGCTGGCAGCCTGAAATTAAGAACTCACCTGCCTGAGTTCTCACCCCATTGACCTCCAAATATGCTCTCCCTCATATCTGAAATATATATCAAGAAATTCCATCAAAATGTTGCATGCAATTTCAACCAAAATTTAGCTTTTTAAAAATATTTTCCCCCTTCCTTCTCTTTGGATCTTTCTCTAGGTCACACCAAATCCAATAATGGACTAGCAACTTTTTCACAGGGCTTTACCGTGTAACCAGCTGGATTTTCTTTTTATTCATTCATGAGACATGGGCGTCGCTGGCTGGCCAGCATTTATTGCCCATCCCAGTTGCCTTTGAGAAGGTGGTGATGAGCTGCCTTCTTGAATCGCTGCAGTCCGCGTGCTGTGGGTTGACCCACAATGCCGTTAGGGAGGGAATTCCAGGATTTTGACCCAGCGACTGTGAAGAAACTGCGATATATTTCCAAGTCAATCCAAGGAGGATGCGAAACAGAGTGCGAGAGCAAAGCACTTTGACACCTTTCCTTCCAAATGTAGAAACTGCTTAACTTCTGCTTTGTAAATATTATTGGCACAGTTGAGATCAGCAACTTGCTAAATGGGAACAAGCAGGGTCCTGCCACTTCATGACATGATATGCTGATGCACCAGCAGTTACTTGCTTTTTCCAATATTCAAATTCCACAAGGCAATTGTTTTTCTTCATTATCAAGTCTTGGTGAGCTAATTGGTGTTTCAAATTCCAATCAACACTCTGCAAATGATCGTCAAGATCTGACTGTGTTGCAAACAGTGTCAAACCTCCAGCTGAAACTATTTCTTGTTTGTCATAGTAAAGCAAATGTACTAACCAAAAGCCCAGCACAAATAAACCAAATTGCTTTTTTGCATGTCAGTTTGTGGGATACAGATGTGTTCCATGGATAATGTGATCTATATATAACTTGAAACATCACTGCTCAGAATTTGTGGCTGGAATGAATTGTTGAATATTTTCTACACCCCTGCAAACTAATATCCTGTATCAACCATTTATTTATAAAACTGGAAATTTCAGACAACAGAATTGAGAATTCTTCTGCAAAATCTATATTGATCTTTCATTGTTAACTGTGCCCTCTTGTAATTTTTAGTTGTCAATGTCTTACAGTTTCAAATAGTTAAGTCTCTGACAATTTATCAATGGCAACCAAAACCTAAAGGTGGATTTGGACTTGGTCATACCTGTTTCTGGGCATGACAAGGCCTCTTAGCGTTTCAAAGTGGCACTTGAATGCAGATGTATCCTTCTGAGATGGTCAGGACATATGAGGTCTGCCTGAAATATGCAGACTAGGAAGGATCATGACGTTAGGTGGCATTATGGAACTCCATGCTCCAGCTAATGGCCTCTTTTAACCTCTCACTGCTGAATATGAAGTATGAGGTTAATTCCCTCCCAGCAACCTTCTTAATTTAGAGTTTAGTTGCTGTGTTTTTTTTTCTGGCTGCTGCTTCAATTGAACGCACTTATATTGCTTTTCATAGTTGTTTCAAGTTTTAGATGTCTACAGGGTGTGTTGTGGCAGATAGTGAAGTACTTGCTGACTTCGGTGCTGGATTTTACAGTTCCCCTCCCCAGTTGGTAGATGGATTGGGACTGAAAAATAAACACCATGCCTAGCATCTACCTGTTCATAACACTGGAATTTTACTCATGGTGGGGGAGGCATTGGGAGTAGAGTTGCCAACTGTGATTAAATGTGTTCCTGGGTCTTTCATCACATGACTTGCCACCACAGTCCAGCCATTAGTTGGCCAGCACATCCATCCCAGTGACGCACTGCTTTCCTATACCAACTGGAAAGCAAAAAGACTCATATATAAAGTTTGATTGTCAGCAAAATAGCCTTTTTCAATATTTTTGTATCTGGTGAAGAGAAGTTCTAAGAAAATGACAAAAATAATGTCACGATGATTTTTCTCCAGGGCTGCACATAGCAGTATCCTGGTGATTGATCTTCAATTAATGGGGACTCAATCCCAGAAAATTGGCATTCTCAGTCAGGAGACTCACCTGTCCAATCATTTGAAGCCCTTGAATGGCCAGTTAAAGGTGACTTGAGGACCTTCCCCTGCTGCCTCTGAGATTTTATCTGCAGTGGTGGGAGGCATGAACAAAGCATCCAGGCTGACGCGTTTCACTGGGGCAGATTGGTGACCAGTTGGATTGAAGGGATGGGGGCATATCTGTGCCCTCTGCCCTCTGTGTCCATTGGAGGAGCCCCAGGGTAGCAGCTCGTGGAGGCAGGCCTTCCTCCTCAATGGGAAATTACAATTGGCAATATTGTATGGCAGTCTTTTTTTTTACTTTAATGGACTCATTGACCATCTGTGTTCTAACCTGCAACATACAGAACAGGTGAAAAATCCTGATAAGATGCTATATAAATTAAATCATTCTCGTGCAACAGGAATCAGAATGTTGAATTCCTTCACTGGATTTCAGAGGATTATAAATATCAAATATCCCAATGTGACTAAGAATGTGATACTAAACTAAATGAAACTTCATCTAGAATCCATCTCCAGAATTCTATCGCAGACAGCTTGGGTTTGAGTCCCAATGTAAGTTGATATCTCATACACTACAAATTGAAGACAAAGAAATCATTTTAGTCATAGTTGATGATTCACAATATTAACCTTGTTGCTGAGAGCACCAAAAACCCAGCAAATTTGTACTGGGATGTCAACCTGCGTGAGTGGAGCACTTGTGCAACAGAAAAGACTTCATAACAGGTGATCTCCTGCTGAGGCAATGACTGGGGCTACCCTCTTGAAACTAGAGGCTGCAATACAAACTGAAAAGATAAATCGCCACAAGGAGAAGGAGAGTGGAAAAGTGCATCTCGTTACTTTGAGTAATGCATTAGACATTAACAAATTAAATCACAGATCTATATATGGTGGATGAGTTGTCTCAGCTATGGTATGATTTTTTTAATGTTTAGCAGAGGCCAGGGACAGCCACAGATGGAGTAAGGATTCATCTCCCATGTCAACCAATGGTCTGTTTGAGTGAAATTAATGGCGACCATGGATGGTGTATAAAATGGTGGGACCAAGTAACGGAATTAATTTTAAAGTGACAATGTTATCCTCACCATCCGAGAAAAGTAAGCAGTATTTTCAACATATTTCGTCCCACATCCAGAGCCTTGGAATGTACAAAAAGAAAACTCAAGGTGCATTTCCCAATCAGTTCCATCCAACAAATGAACATAAACTGAGCATAGGCAATTCAAAAATAGAACAGAAATCTGTAATGCTAAATCTCCGATAATTAGTGCCCAGTCAAATATTGAGACAGGATTTTTCATCAGCACAGCAGGAAAATTCATATGATTCAAAACAAAATAACAGGTTACAACACTTAACCAAAAATACAAAGTCTGAGTTTGCATATTCCATTATCTGTGATCACAACTGTGTGCAGATTTGTGAAGACAGAAATCTTTGAATTGAGCAAAGAAAGTGCTGAGTAGATTGAAAGATAGTGAGGTTAAAGTTTAAGGGCTCAGAAAGAACACTTGGCCTCTTCCCAGATGGTACTTGATGCTTTTCTTTATTACATTTTTAAAAAAACATTTTCTAAGGACTTTTCAGTATCTGTTCAGAGTTGCCTGTGCTTTACAATTTAGTTTGTGGGATCCCTCAAGCTGTGGAATTATGCACAAGACTGATTCTCCCCTATCTCCCAACTTGATCTCTCAACATCGCATGCTTTTGTTTTCAAAATTATTTGTGTCAGCTGGCGATAGTAAAATAACACATCATTGCAGAAGGTGCATCACTTTAGTCTATCGCAACAGAATGCCATTCTGCTGAATGTACAAATTACAGAAAAATGCGATGAGAGGCAGAAACCTAACCTCTGTTATCCTCTGGGATGATCTCTGAAATCCACAGCTGAGATTTTAACCTATCAAAATCCATTCACTCTAAGTAGAAAATTTTGATTTAATACTTGGTGCCTTGGATGGCAATATGTTGTTAACCTCCAGCAGTATTCAATATTGTTAGACTTCTGGGAGTAATGTTTTTTGGAAATCTCTATCTCCAATACTGCCACTGTGTCCTTCTTAGGTATTTCACCATTATACTGTTGCTGACGAGTGAGATGGAGGTCTTCCTTTAGACCTTTCTCAATATTTCTTTGTAACCAAATGCTAGAAAATAAGTCAGAATACCAAAGAATAACTGGTCCCAGTTTTATCCTCCTCCCCTAGCCTAAGACAGGCAAGCCATATCCTATGACTCCCATCATACAACGGAGTGAGTACGTGAATCATTCATTCCGTTGCCAATCAACAACAGGAATCTATTCTGAAAATCAAATTTAATTGCAGAATCTAACAATAGTTTTAACTATATTTGCTTCGGGAGAGGGTAATATTTTTGTTAAATGATCAATGTTAATGTTGTCATCAAGTAAGCTGGGTTAGAGGAATTACTGCATCAAATTAAAATGGTGTAATATGACTGATCTGCCTCCCTGCTTTAATCGCATTCCATTGCATTGCCATTCTAACATTGGATTGAATTTTGTTGGGGTAGTCCTACCAGCTGGCTGGAAAACTGGAAACAACCATGCCTCGAAGTTTTTGGGAGCGCTGACCCAATTGTGGCAGGCAAGCAATTAACTGCCTGGAGTTGCAGTTCCTGTCCTTGAAATAAACAATATCTCACCAAGAGCTGCTGACAAATTGGAGTAAGAAGTTTAACAACACCAGGTTAAAGTCCAATAGGTTTATTTGGTAGCAAATGCCACCAGCTTTCGGAGCGCTGCCCCTTCGTCAGGTGGAGTGGAGAAATGCTCACAAACAAATGCTCACAAACCTGACAAAGGGGCAGCACTCCGAAAGCTAGTGGCATTTGCTACCAAATAAACCTGTTGGACTTTAACCTGGTGTTGTTAAACTTCTTACTGTGTTTACCCCAGTCCAACGCTGGGATTTCCACATCATGACAAATTGGAGGCCAGACAGCTCTTCACTCACAGTGGTTCCGCAGGCAGCATTGGCAAATCCTGAAACTGCACCCAGTCCAGAGAAACATCATAGATGCTGTCCTCGGACCGACGTAAGTGGGGTTGGGGTCACTGGAGATAGGTAAGAAGGTTCTGGCAAGATGGGTGGATATTTAATCAGAGGTGGCCTTGTCGCTGGGGAGGATTGCCCGATCACGACAGCCTCTCTGCAGGGAAGCTGCTAGGTTTTACTGGACGGTCGTCCCACATGGCGGAGGCCTTCTCTGCATTCCCCTCCTCCTCCGACACTTGATAGCATGCCAGCAGTGGAGGAAAGATGCCATTAGGCGGCCACTTCAGGGTCTCAATTGACCTCTGGGCAGGAACGCCGTCCTTGACCCTCCCTGCAGCTGAGAGAATTCCAAGGCATTGGGAAGGCAGAGGGTGCCTTCTCTGATCACGCTGCCTCCCAACCTGCACCTGAGGTCCCCATTAAATTCCCTCCAGTGAGTTTGAATGTTTTAACAGTCAATCTCGCTAGTGGGGATATTTGCTGGGATCATGACAAGATCTTGACTTATGATAATCCAGTTTTCCTACATTTCTCAGCCAGAACCCTGTGTAGTTGACTGAATCTGTATTGATCTTAGTTCAGTTGCCTTGAGCTGTCAGACACAGTAATTATTTGCACTACTACCTCATGCTAATGACTTTGGTTTTTCTAATTTAACTGTCTCACGCTGTGAGCACAGGTAATTGCTTCAGTCAGTTATTATGGTGCTGTTCAAGAATATGATGTGCACAATCAACAGAGCCTTCAAAAATATTTTGGTTAATAGGATTTTCTGTTGACCAGACTGGTTCTTGCAGAATTTGAGTTGGTTATTGGGAATATTTAGGGTTAAGCCTAAAAGATCATTTAGCCTTTTTTTTTAATCCAAAGAACAATTGTTCCAAGAAGCGAATTCCGAAAGAGAAATGTGTTGTGCTTATTTAATACTGTTTTAATTATAGTTGTGTAATATTAATCTTGGAGATCCTTTACAAACAATATCTATGATGAAAAAGTTATGTGGAAGCTGTAAGCCATTAGTTGTCAGAGGAGGAATAGCATTGGTATTAAGGGGGACCGTGGTAACTCACTCCAGGTGCCAGCCTGGGATGGTAAGTTTATTCCAGTTAACTATTTAAAGAAAAAAATCTAACTATCTAAAGCAGACATAAACTTTTAACTTTGATTTTATTTAATTTCTATATATTTATTCATAATTGTGCAAATTTAAGAATACTGGTTTTGTGAAGATGTTTTTCTGTATTGGATAATTTGGCCGTGAACAGATTTTTGGATGAATAAGGTGTGAATGCAGCTGTGTGATCAGGCAGTTGAACATTGGATTTTTTTTTTAAGGAAAGTTAATTTCCCTGAAGGAAATGGCATGAGGGATAAAATCAGGTGGAAGATCATCTTAGCGTATTCTCATCAAATTTCCTATTAGTGAATTCAAAACTAGGTTTTCACACCTTTCGCTTGATTGCACTGTATGAATTCTATTCTATTCTATGAAGAATGGCAAATCTTGGATAAGTTGTGAGTCAATGAAGCATAATCCTAGCATTAGACTGACCTATTTTTTCCATTTTTGGATAGTGGGCATTGCTGGCAAGATCAACATTTATTACCCATTCCTATATGGGAATAGGATTGATGATGAGAAAACTACTGATTACAGTCATCCTGCATTGCCACGTACAGCAAATGTCTGTTATCCAATAACATCTATTTCCTTATTTTGTTTCCTCATTAGTGTGTTAAAAGAGGTGTATGCATCATTCAATCCTGAAGCAGTGGTCTGCCAGCTCGGAGCAGATACTATTGCTGGAGACCCAATGTGTTCCTTTAATATGACACCAGTGGGAGTGGGAAAGTGCCTGCGTTACATTCTGAACTGGGAATTGCCAACTTTGATCTTGGGAGGAGGTGAGTCCATCTGTCTTTTGTTGCAACATGTTTAATAGTTACAGAGGTGATTGAAAATTGCAAATTGAAAAGTAACCAGTTCATTGACAAGTTGCAATGTCGACCATAAAGAGGAGTCTATTGCTGTGTGTTTTTTCAAAGTGTATTTTATAAAGGTAGAGCTCTTTAGTAATTGTCCAGATACATACATCATATAGTGTGGTATGCAAGCAAACTGGCCAGGAAGGCCCAGGATCCACCCCAGGTCTGCGCAGAATGAACACATATTTTAGCTGAAATGAAAGTGGAAGTTCTGCAAATTCCATCACTATCCTTGAGTTGGCTAGTAAAGCATCACGGGTTACCACTCCTTATTCATAACAGTGATATTGTCTAGAAGTGTGTGTGTTAAATTCAGGGAGGATTTGAATTAGTCAATGATGCAATCACAGTTAAATAAGTGAGAGATTGTATAGAGCATGGGATCTGAGTTCAAATCAATCCCAGACTGATGGAATGAAACCTCTGTTTGCTGTAAGCATCCTGCACAAAATGAATTTGGGGCAGTTTTAGCTCAGATTATAATAGACATGTCCTTAAAGCACTGAGCCTGGGTAATATACTCTGTCAGTCGGTGTAGATGTGATAGGCCGAATGGCCTCCTTCTGCAGTGATTCTATTATATTGTAGTAGGCCCTGACCTGGGGTTCTGATGAGGCTGTCAATAACGTTAGTCAGTCACATTATTGTGGAAGATTTAAAAAGGTACAGGTACTCAGGCTCCACGTACTGTGAATTAAACGCATTGGTCAACTCAGAAAAACTGTTATTGGATAATAGAGGAAGAAAGAAATATGAAATAATTGGGAATCTTCACAAGCCATTAGGCACCACGACTTCAACCAACTTTTAAAATGTAAATGTGGAAGGATTTTATTAAGGTCAGACAGTAACAGATAACATTGTCACTGTGCCTTCTGCCAAATAAATTATTTCTGTGTGGTTTGCTTTTCTGGTGGAGACAGGGGGCTATAACCATGCTAACACAGCCCGATGCTGGACATATCTGACTGCCGTTGTCCTTGGAAAAACCCTGTCCTCAGAGATTCCGGATCATGAGGTAAAGCTGCAACAGGCTACCTTTTCTTGCTATCTGCTGAGTCACTCTGACTAATCAAACCTGGGACTTTTACTCTGAATACAGTTTTGTAGTCAAATGACAGCACAACAATAATGCACTGTCTCTTCATTTCCCCCAGAATGATGGGCTTGTTCTGGCTGAAGTAAGCTACAACTGTTTGATTCATAAACGGAGCATTTGGCCCTTCTTTAATCATTACTGAGAGGCCTCTCTAGGCTTTCTGCTACCATTAGACTTTGAATTTTCTTTTAGATACGGATAGTATTGTGCTGATTGTATAATTCTTTTCAAACATTTATGTATTTGTTGCTATACAAATACATCGATTCTATAAAAATATAATGTTATGCTTATCTTACAAGTTCCTGTTTTTTTCCTGAATGACTGTTTCTTAGTGTACTGAACAGGGCTACTTATTGTGCAGAGCAAAAGGACTTAATCGGGATTGTAAGGGACAGATTACCAGGGGGTAGAGTTGTAAGTGACCCCAGTACCACAGTTGGACACTCACAACTCATGATCTTGTATGCATTGACATTAGAGAAAATAATTCCTTCCGTCAATGTGGCAAATCTGGTCCAGTTGCATAATGTTTTTAATACAGTTATTCAATTGTTCCTGCACTAAATGAACTTTCTACCAATGCTCTGACCCACCTTTCAGCTATGTATGAGTAGAACTGTAGATCTTATGCTTTCATCAACATGAAAGATCATCCTGTCAACAACCACCTAAGTGTAGGATTGAAGATCATGTTTCAGGTTTCAAATACTGGGCCTAAGTATTTAGAAGGCGGCTTTTAATCAAGGGCAGCATGGTGGCACAGTAGTTAGCACTGCTATCTCAGCACCAGGGACCTGGGTTTGATTCCAGCCTTGGGTGATTGTCTGTGTGGAGTATGCACGTTCTCCCTCCCATGGTCCAAAGATGTGCAGGTTAGGTGGATTGGCCATGCTAAATTGTATCAAGGTGTGCAGGTTAGGGGGATTAGTGGCGTAAATGTGTGGGGTTAAGGGAATAGAGCAGGAGTTGGGGCCTGAGTAAGATGCTCTGTCGGGAATCAGTACAGACTTGATGGGCTGAAAGGCCTCCTTCTGCACTGTAGGGATTCTAGGATACTATGAATGGTAAAGATTGGGGTCAGCCTTCCTGCTTCTCAGCCAATTTAGGGCCGCTCCCACTGCCACAGGGCATTCTACTAGGAGCAGGGGACCCGCACCAAGTAGGCATACCTGGCAGCCTGCCTGTGGGCTCAGAGGTGAGGGTCCCTCTTGATTGGGCACACTGTGCCTCATGGAGGGTTCTTCCAGTGGCAAGGGCTACCCCTGCTATAAAAACACACCTGCGCTACACAACAATCTCCCACCCCAGTGGCAAGCAACTTCCTCTTCTAGGCCTCTAGTGAATGATTCTGGTCTAGGACCTGCCAGAGACCCAGGAGTGACCACTATTTCTGGTGGCACTGCTGGGACTGAAGAGATTTAGATTTAGAATCCCTACCGTGCAGAAGGAGGCCATTCAGCCCATCGTGTGTGTACCAACAACAATCCCACCCAGGCCCTATCCCCATAATCCCACATGTTTATCCTGCTAATCCCCCTGACTCTGAGGGGCAACTTAGCATGCCTATTTCAACGTAACCTGCACATCTTTAGACTGTGGGAGGAAACCGGAGCACCCGGAGGTAACCCACGCAGACACAGGGAAAACGTGCAAACTCCACAGAGACAGTCACCCGAGGCCAGAATTGAACCTGGGTCCCTGGCGCTGTGAGGTAGCAGTGCTAACCACTGTGCCGCCCAACATGTTATGCTAACATGATATAGAATTAGATTGAGGCTGGAGGGAGTGTAAGATTCATCATGCCAGTCACTTAAAAATGTGAGATAGAACAACCTAGAGTAAAAGCAAAATACTGTGGGTGCTGGAAATCTAAAATAAAAACAGAAAATGCTGGATAAATTCAGCAGGTCTGGCAACATCAGTAAATAGAGAGAGAGAAACAGAGTTAATGTTTGAATCCATATGACCGGACTCAAAACATTAACTTCGTTTCTCTCTCCATAGATGCTGCCAGATCTGCTGAGTCTATACAGCATTTTCTGTATTTACAACAATCTACAATACTGACAGGTCTGTCTCATTTGTGTTAAAGGTTTTAGTTAGTTAATTCTAGGTATGGAACAGAGTTTAATATGCCAACAAAGAATGAAATGAGGATATATATTCTAACTATTAAAAAAAATTCTGCACCGTAGGGACTCTATGATAATTTGTGGCTGCCATGCTTTATTTAAAAATACATACCCGGCCTTTTGTAGGGAGTTTATGGCCAAATTAACTGGACACCTCATTATGGAATCCTAATCTAGTTAAATTGTATGTCTGGCCTTTGTATATTGAGATTGTTTACATCTGTGGGATCGTTTGTGAATCAGAAACAGCTGCTTTGATTTATTTGTGACGGATATTTTTTGTCTGCAACTTGGACATCAAAGCAAAGGATGGAATATAATCAGGCATCTGCCGCATTTTTTATTTTTTCATGTTTTGCCGTATTGGTATGTGTTGAGGCTAATTTCTCCTAACACGTTTCATTACTGAAGAGAGCTGCAAATTTTTAGAACTTTTATTGTTTAAAGGAACAGATGAGATGAAGTTAAGTCTTTTACTTGTTGATATTTATCTGCCGATTGCTTTTGTCTCTGCACAATTTTACTTCCAATAAATCAAATTTAGCTGTTTAGTCTGAACTGCACAGTTTGCTCATGTGATGTTCTTCCATAGATATGATATCAGAAGTATGGGTAACTTTCTCCTGCTATTGCTAATCGCCACGGCATGAGAGTTCTTCAGAGTAGAAAAAGCATTGATTTTAAATGCTATCATTATCCTATAGCACAGTGCATTAAGTACCATCCAGCATTGTACAGTACAGGTTATTAATTTGTATCTTGCTAATTGCAGGTTTCCATTCTACTCTTTTAACGCATTAATATAAACATCATAGCAAATGTAATCTGAATTAGTCCACTGGAAACAGTTTGAGAGCCATAGTACGGGGTGGGGGCGGTGGGGGAGGTGGGTGCTATCTCTTGGCTCACTGAGCTGATGATGATCTTTCGTGAGTTATGCAGTGAATATAAGATTCCTTTGACCTCTGTCAGCAGGGAGGTACTCTGTTCCAGGCAAGAACAATTCCTGGAATCTCAAACAGCCTGTTCATTCTGGGTTGCTATGCCAACTGTCAAATGGTGATTTACACAACTTGTGCTTTTATTTCTTCTTGGTACGAGGTAGTTGTTCGTTTGAATCGGTAAATAGATTTTTTTTATTTTTTTCTGTGTGGCACAACAACTGCAAAGGCAGGAAAACATGTTGAGGGGTCGCAGCAAGTGGAAGTGTCACTGTAGTCCTGGAGTGAAGGCTAGTGCTTGTTTCCATTATCAACATGCTGCGCTGGTGGTGATCTTTGATATTTTACTGTGGGAAGGTGCTAAGGGCACTCAGGGTCTATCAATAGTGAGGAAAGCAGACAACTTAGCATGGTTCTGTGCCTCTTACCAACTTGTTTCAGGGCACAATCGGGTGAACCCTGCAAACAGGTCACTCACCCTCCCAATCTGTGAATACCATCTCAAGAGAGGCAATTGGAAAAGATAATAAATTTTACAAAAGCAGCAGAAAAAATAATCAACTGCCACAAATTATAATTTTGAAGTTGCAGAGGGAGGATTAAGATTGTGGTCAAGAATCTAAAAGAACAGGACTGAGAAATGTGGAATGACCTGAAATGAGAACTTCCGTGGTCCCAGTCTAATTTCAGAATGCAGTCTGAGCTTTGAAAGGACGTTAACTGCTCCATTCCCATGGATAATTAATGTCATTGCCTGCACTGAAGGAACTGACATTTCCTCTTGTAATTAAGTTTGTGTGTGCAGATTAGGGCATCTGTTCACACAGTGCTAGTTTGAATTTAATTCTTTATTTCCAATCATTCTCGCTCACAGTGTAGTGAAGCACACTAGTTTTTTGTTATTTTTGTTTTATGTTTTGGAGTATTTTCATGAACATGTGAACAGTAGTTCTTTTTAAAGATTTATCGTTTTTGCTTCACATTCTCTTCCTTGTGCATGTTTAATTGGATACCTTCTCTCAGGACTCTGCTATTCCGGCTGCTACTGACCAAGATGAGGTTTCATTGTGCTACACTACAGCTTTTTAAAGGTTGGATAAGTTTTGAGGAAATAAGATTCAGCATCCTTAAGAAATTGAACGGCACAGTGGCTCAGTGGTTACTGCTGCCTCACAGCGCCAGGGAACCGGGTTCAATTCGGGCCTCGGGTCACTGTCTGTGTGGAGTTTGCACGTTCTCCCCATGTCTGTGTGGGTTTCCTCCGGATGCTCCGGTTTCCTTCCACAGTCCAAAGATGTGTGATAAATTGCCCTTAGTGTCAGGGGAATTGGCAGGGTAAATACCTGGGTTATGAGAATAGGGCCTGGGTGGGATTATGGTCGGTGCAGACTCGATGGCCCGAATGGCCTCCTGCACTGGGATTATCTTCTATGATTATCTTCTTTGATCATGAAAATCCTTGCCATACACTTGCAGAGAGATTACAGGTTTTTATCAGACATCATATCCCACCTCTAGGGGAAAAGTTCGCAATTTGGAAACAAATTTGTGATTCACCATTTCTTGCTTAATGTCTCTTAGCTCCCCCTTTCAGCCTGATTAGATCGTATCGCTCGAGTTTTGGACCACTTCACCAGACCTGGTGATCATTTTAACACAAAGGACGTTTTTGAATATCAACGGCTGGGATTATAATCAAGCCACCAGTGTCGAGATTACATACTTTGCGTGGATCATTGTCAATTTAGACTGAGATTAGAACCTAGCCACCTAGGATATGAATGTGCAATTTTCATTGAAAATATAGTAGACCATTAGTAAACTGAAAACAGTGAGTCAGTGCAACCTGAACTCTGCGCTGCTAATCTCTGGTTGGGTTTACAACTCCATTGTCATGAGTATAATTGGTTCCGCTTGTATGGAGCTTCAAGTTACCTAATTATTTATCAACACCCAGACAGTGTGGTTGGCACTTCCTGCAATTACTTCAGAAGACATTGTATGGCAGAATTTACAGGCAATTGCCCTTACAAATCCTGCCTGTTATACTAAGTAATGAGCTTGAATTGCTCTTTGTAGACGGAAATAATTGATTAAGATTAGTGTTAACTTTTTCACATTAAAGACATGGTCAGATAACCCTATATTGGGAAATGCTCAACGAACTATAGCAATGTGAGTCTTGGAACGTTCCTATTTCACAGTTTGATTATACAGAACAGACAATGCTGGAATCTCCTCAGTTTTTCCAACATTTACTGTTGTCCTTTCAGATTTCCAGCATCCACAGTATTTTGCTTTTGTTTATATTGAAACTACAAGTTCCAATGTAGTTGGGAACCTGCTGCTGTAAATATCATCGAACTTCAGAGTATTGGTATTCCGTACTGCAGGGGTTAAAATAGATCTACCTAAGTAAGACACTACTTCCTATCTTTTCAATTCATTCATGCAATATGAGCATCAATGGCACGCACTGTACTTGTTGCTCATCCCTCACTGTTCTTGAGAAGGTGATAGTGTGCTGCCTTTTTGAATACAACTGAGTGGCTTGTGAGGCTCTTTCAGAGGGTAGCTAAGAGTCAACTATATTGGTTGTTGGTATGGGGTCATATACAGACAAAACCTGATGAGGACGACAGATTTTCTTCCCGAAGAAACATTAGCGAAACAGTTGGCACTTTTAAAACAAGTGGGTAGTTTCATGCTCATCATGACAGATTCAAGCATTTTTTTTCTGATTTGTTTAATTGAATTTAAATTTGGGTTTGAACTTGTGCACTGTACCGCGATCCTTATAACTTCGAATCCGTGTATATGTACTCTGCTTAACATAGTTGCAGATTTTTCAATGCCGTTACTAACCCCAATTGACCTCTCAGTACTTTACAGAGTATGGACCTGATTATGTTCTGGAAATCACCCGAAGCTGTAGGACTGACCAGAATGATCCCCAGCGGATTGAGCAGATACTTAGCACCATCCGAGGTGAGCAGTGAGTACTGTCATGAAATTCAGAAAAGCAGATGAGCTCATATCAAATTGAGGTGAATTTTCTGAATGTGTTCAGGACAGTTTCCTGGAACTATCACAGGGTGGGCCATACTGGAGTTAAAAATAAGTAATGAGCTGGACCTATTTAATAGCCTACTGTGGCATGACATTTATCCATTAGCACCTTAATATGATTGAATACATTGTCCTGTTTGAACGGGAAAGAGGCGAAACAGCTACAAAGATTCAATTAAGGTTGACTTCAACAGGATGAGGCAGACGCTCTCTGCAGTAACATGGTCAAATCTGTTAATGGCTAAAACTGTAGAAGATCAGTGGTGGTGTTCAAATTATAATTTAGTGATACAAATAATACTACTAAGGGGCAAGAGCTCTACCTGCCAAGAAAGAAATAATTGGTGACTAAATTGAATCAATGATGACATAAAACTAATTTAAAAAATAATTCCCAGAACTCTGTATGTGAATCCCTCCAATTGGGTTTCACCTCTGCAAAAGTGCTGAAATAGCTTTTATCAAACTCGCAAATGACATCCTATGTGACTTTGACAAAGGTGAGCTATTCCTCCTGTTCTTCCTTGGCCTATCTGTTGGCTTTGACACAGTTGACCACATTATCTTCCTCCAGTGCTTCTCCATTGTCATCCAGCTAGGTGGAACTGCACTCACCTGTTTTCATTCTTGCCTACCTAAATGTAGTCCGAGATTTATCTACAGTGGTTTTTCTTCCCACTTTTATACTATTCCTGAGGTATGCCCCACAAATCTATCCTTGACATCCTCCTTTTTCTCATATACATACCCTCATTCGGCAACATCATCAGAGGGTGGCACAGCGGTTAGCACTGCTGCCTCACAGCGCCAGGGACCTGGGTTCAATTTCCGGCTTGGGTCACTGTCTTTGCGGAGACTGCTCTCCTTGTGTCTGCGTGGGTTTCCTCCAGATGCTCCAGTTTCTTCTCTCAGTCCAAAAGACTTGCTGGTTAGGTACATTAGCCATGCTAAATTCTCCCTCAATGTACCCGGACAGGCGTGGAGTGTGGGAACTAGGGGATTTTCACAGTAATTGCAATGTTAATGTAAGCCGACTTGTGACACCAATAAATAAACTTTAAAAAAAACATGCTATCCATATATTCACATGTATGGCAATGACACCCATCTCAACCTCACCTCTGCCTCTCTCAATTGCTTCACCGTTTATAAATCAATGTCAGACAAGCAGTCTATTCAGTATTGGATGAGCAAAAATGTTCTCCAACTAAATATAAGGAAGACTAAAACTTATTCTTTTGGTCCCAGCTCCAAATTCCTTTCCCTAATCCCCGGACTCCATCCCTCTCACTAGCATTTGGCATGTTGCTGAATCACATTGTTCACAACCTTGATGTCATATTGGATCTAAAAATGAGCTTCTTAACACTTAACCTGTGCCATCACTAAGACTATTTTCACCTCTGTAACATCACCAGACACCTTCACTGTCTCAGCTCACCTGCTACTGAAACCCTCATCCATGCTTTTCTTACCATCAGACTTGGCTATTCGAATGCATTGATGGCTGGCCTTTAACATTCTCCCCTTGCTAAACTTGAGGTCATCCAAAACTCTGCCTGTGTTCTTACTTTCACTAAGTCCCATTTGTCTGTCACCCCTGTGTTCACTGACCCACCTTGGCTTCCATTAAGCAACACCTCAATTTAAAATTCTCATCCTTGTTATCAATTCCCTGCAATGCCTCACCCCTTCTGTAAATCTCTTCCAGCCCCATAACGTTCCAAGATATCAGCACTCCTCACATTCTGGTCACATGAGCATCCCTATTTATCAGTGGCCATTCCTTCAACTGCGAAGGCCCTAAACTCTGGAATTCACTCTGTACACCTCTGCCTCTCTAGCCCCCCTTTCTCCTTTTAAGTTGCTCCTTTAAAAATTACCTCGTGTCCTAAATGTCCTTGCATTGCTTTTTGTCAAATTTTGCTTTAAAACTCTGCTATGAAGTGCCTTGGGCTGTTTTATTTAATTAGGATTGCTATATAAATGTAAGTTGTAGAAAATGCACACAAGATCCTGTTGAATAGGAAATGCACAAAGAACAGAAATGGGTGACAAAATATAGTAAGAGCTACAAAGAAGGAGTATGAAAATAAACTTGAGGGAAATCAAATTAACACTAATGAAGAAAATAATGGCCAGAAATATAGGCACCCTTAACTGGCCAATGAATGGCCACTTTAAAGTTACCTCCTGCCACAGCTGGTAGCTTACTGGTGGCAAGGGTGCCCATGCCACATGCGACGCTGTCAAGTAAAGGTTGGTAGTGGGGCAGCTGGCTTGGCTGTGGGACGGTTGGGGGTTCCTCCTGCTCAGGCAACCTATACCTAATGAAACCCTCTCCCCATTGCAACAGAAATGGCTGCCCCGCTTCGCACTCCACCCCCTTGTCTCTCAATCATGCCCCTTCATCCCTCCCCTCACCGGGACTCCTTGACTGGCTCCGACGAAGCCTTCAGGGACATTCCATGACTTGACTGATTGCAGCCCAGCAGTGATCACTGCTTATGGACATGTTGCTGGTCATCTGGAGGTAGGATATACTCACATACAGGGACAAAAGCTATACCCTCAGGCAGCTAACTGCCTAACAACTGTAAAATCTGTTAGTGGTTTCCCAGGCCAGGGGAGGTGGGCTCACTCCTGACTTTTCAGCAAGTGGTCAGGGCCAAAACCACGAAAAATTCCAACCAATGCCACTGAAGATTGCTAAATCTTAGATAGTTTTCACATCAGGATTTTAAAGGAAGTAGACAAGAACATTGCAGATGCCTTTACTGTAATTTTCCAATGGAATTGTTCCTTTAGATTGGAGAATTCCCCATGTGATTCCACTGTTTAAGAAAGGCGATAGACGAAAACCAGGGAATCATAGACCAGTTAACCTAACATCTGTTGTCAGCAAGTTACTAAAGTTTATAATTTAGGAAAGGGTCACTGAACATCTGGAACGCTGATAGTAGAGAATCAGCATGGTAAAACAGGTCATGCCTGATAAACCTGTTTGGTTTTGTTTTTTAAAAGGTAACTGAAGTAGTTACAACGGAATCTCGATGGATATCGTTTATATAGTCTTTCAGAAGATAAAATCCTTGATGAGAAATTGGTAGCTAAGCTTGGAAGTCCATGAAATAACTGACTCGGTTAGGAAATCGGCTAAGTAGCGGGTGATAGAAAGTAGGCTGAATAGGCAGATACACTAAATAGCAGTGCTGACTAGTGCTGGGTTCTCAACTATTCACAACATTCACCCGACTTTGGGATCGAGAGCCACGTTTTCAAGCTTGCCAATTCCACAAAGCTGGGAAGCATTGTAAGCAGTGCTGATGGAACATTAAATTACAAAGAAATTAAGTAAATGAGCAAAACTCTGGCAAATGGATTTCAATATAGACAAGTGGGAGGTCTCCACTTTGTATATAAAAAGGTAGAAAAAAGTGTTTTATAAATCATGCAAAGCTAGAAACAATGGCATTCCAAAGAGAATGAGGGTCCATGTAAGTAGATTATTACATATTACAAACAGGTACAAAGATAATCAAAAAGTGAGTGGAATACTGGTGTTTATGTCTAGAAGATTAGAATGTAAGGGGTTTGTAGTTATGCTACAGCTATACAAAGCCTTGGTTTGACTCAGCTGGAGTGCTGTGTTCAGTTCAAACTGATTTATTGGTCTTGGAGGGAGTGCAGTTTAAAATTATTAGAGAACATGGCCTGAAAATAAGAGCCGTGCCTTTCTGGAATTAAATTAGGAAACACTTCTACTTGCAAGGGAAGTTTCGAACTCTCTTCTGCAAAATGCAGTTGTTAATTTTAAATCTGAGATTGATGGATTTCTGTTGAAAGGTATTCAGGAAAATGGAACAAAAGTTGGAAAATGGAGTTAGTTCGTAGATGGGGTCTGATGTCACTGAATGGTGGAACAGGCTCGAGTGGCTAACCGACATACTCCTGTGTTCCAAAAGGTGGAATCACAGGTCAGCGCTGGTTATAATGGGCACTGGTTCATGGGCTTCCTTCAGGAGGTGGCTTTTTCCATTCTGGATTTATAGTCTTAAATCAGGATATCCATTTTCTAGTTAGGCAGAGAAATTCTACAGTAATCAAAAGAGCTATTTGAGTGACTCAAAGATGGTTGTACTTCCAATTTTCCTTCATGGTCCTATCATTGGGAATTTTCCTGTCCCCTTTTCAATACTGAACTTACCCATAAATGTATGGCTAGGATCAGGAGTTCAGGGGGCGGCACGGTAGCACAGTGGTTAGCACTGCTGCTTCACAGCTCCAGGGTCCCGGGTTCGATTCCCAGCTCGGGTCACTGTCTGTGTGGAGTTTGCACATTCTCCTCGTGTCTGCGTGGGTTTCCTCCGGGTGCTCCGGTTTCCTCCCACAGTCCAAAGATGTGCGGGTTAGGTTGATTGGCCAGGTTAAAAATTGCCCCTTAGAGTCCTGATGCGTAGGTTACAGGGACTAGCGGGTAAATATGTGGGGGTAGGGCCTGGGTGGGATTGTGGTCGGTGCAGACTCGATGGGCCGAATGGCCGCCTCCTGCACTGTAGGGTTTCTATTCTATTCTAACAGTATAAGATCAAACTTTTTCCCCACCATAATCAATGGTTAAGTTTACTGGCATAGTGTTCTGTTGATAAAGCCCTTCTTTCCAGAAATATTTATTTATATAGCATCTTTACTGCAGCACAATGTTCCAAGGCACTTCACAGGACTATTATCAATCAATATTTAACAAACTTAAAAAGTGATTAAAACGTATAGCCATGTTCTGAAGTTGGACTTATGCTATGATCTGAGTATTGGGAAAGTTGGCTGGATTACATTTTTTAAGATAATGTCAGATTTGTTGCAAAGAAAAGTAGGCTGCTCCAATTTATCTACACAACAGTGATCAGTCCAACTTCACTGTTTGGGGTCCAGAAAAGGTCTATCAAGAAGCTAAACTGAAATTACATCTATAGTTTACAACCTCCTTTTGAAGTGGAAGCATTTTACTTCCTATTTAAATGTGGCACAGTCAGCGCCATGGACCCGGGTTCGATTCCTGGTTGGGTCACTATCTTTGCGGCGTTTGCATGTTTTCCTCTGTCTGTGTGGGTTTCCTCCCACAGTCGAAAAGATGTGCTCCTTGCAACATTGGGAATGAAAACCTAAGACCTGCAGTGCAACCTCAATGTGGACAGTCAACATAAAATGCACTGAGAACTTCCATAGCAGTAATCCATAAGTCTCATTAGATGCACAAATAATAACATTAGGAAGCTGTCCCAAAATATAACTGGTGAACCTGAGCATCGCCTCAGCCCAAGAGTCTCTTTTTGGACCTTGTGCTATTGAGGAAGCCCTGACTAAAAGAAAACTCACCCTGGCACCCTAGTCCATTGCCACCTTTGTCTAATTCCGTCTGCCCTCCTTTCTGGAAAATCCCTATTAGCATTCAAAATTCAGGTTACATGAGCACCAGCAAATTATTCAATTTGACCAGCCTGTGCTACCTGGCAATATCAGATCATTACTTCACAGGTGCATGGAATATCTTAGCAGCATTGCTGGCAAGTCTGCAAAATGAGATTTTTGTTGCACCTAGCTATAGCTAATCATGCAAAAATATACCTCTGTGAGCTTGTAATAGTGGGTATAGCCAAGCATAAGAGTATTGTGTCTCTAAGCACACCGTACAAAATGCAACCTGAACACAGGAAATGCACTTGTTTAACATGTTAACTAAACTGTCAAGAATGCGTTTCTGCAAGTACCATATGCTCGATGGTGGAATCGCTCAAAGTGCAAAAACAGAAGGTGGCAATACATATATAATAAAACAGTATTTTTTTCTTAGTTGTGATGCATGAATGCCGTTATATAAACAGCATTATATAAACTTAAATTACTAAGATTTTCAGAATAAAATTGTGTTCATTATCACATTTTACTATATCAGGAGTTGGCTATTGGGCCTTACTGATAGGTTTGATAAATTGAAAATTCAAGTTAAGTAAAATTGACTGTTTTGGATTGTGTTCAATCTATTTCTTCATTAAAAGTTTGCACTGACTGGATGATCTGAGTATATCCTGGACCTAAATTGGAATTAATGCTATTGAATGGTGCAGTTAAAAAGATTGGAACACTGCCTGCACACAGATACAGACATGCATCCCATCTTCCCAATAATTGGAAACAGGAACTTGCCATCTGATTAGCCATATTCTGACACCACAGCAGTAAGCATGATCTCTGTTCTAATGGTAATACAGAAACAATCCTCCTAAAGGAGATCCTATTATGGTTGTATGATTTAACATTCATCGTTACTATCTATTTCTGCACTTTACTGAGAATACTGCTCGATTTGATAAAGTGAGGATCTGACTATGTTTGATTCACACTTTTCTGCATGTGGTCTGAAGCTAATATGCTAGTGGCATCGTGCTATGAACCAGGGAGGGCAAAAGTTTATGTAAAAATATTGTTTTTGTGTGTGTTTTCCAGGAAATTTGAAGAATGTAATTTAATAAGTGGTGGGGAGTGAGCGGAAGGCAATAGAAGCCTTTTAACTGAATGCAGTTTGTGGCTGCTGTAGCTGCAGGGGAAATTTGGACAAAATTACTTGCAAGTTCCAGGACAACAGATGTTCATTGAGACTCAAAGCTGCAATTAACCCTTTCTTGTTCAACTATGTGGGACGGAACATTGGACATTCAACGATTGCAGTATCCTGTTGTATTTGTTTTTCTTATTAACCTCGTTATGTTGTAAATATATTTTAACTCATGTTAGTTGCTGCTTTGAAATACACTCTGTAATGGAATTGCAGTTGATTTTGTGGTTGGCCAAAGAGCCTGCCAATTATATATGCTGGGACATGAGTAGCATTTTGCTTTCTGCCCATAGACAGAGTTAATGACTTGGTCCAACTGCAGAGAAATTGCAAAAGTGAATATAAAATTTTATACCAAAATAATCCATGTAGTAATGTATTACTCCAGTGCACTGATTTTCAAGGAAGGATCTGAATATGTATGTTTTTTCTTCTTTATCTAGCAATTTTCTTGACTAAGAGGGTGGGGGGGGGGGGGGGGGGGAGGCATGACTCAGTAAAGATCATGGTCTCATTCAAAGTGGGTGGAAGGAAACAGGAAGTTGAATTTGCCTTCCTCTGGAGCTATTCACGGAGCCTCTTTTAAACTTTGGTTACCAAATGCTGGATGAAACCTGCTCCTTTTGTAGGAATGGTGCATATCATAGAGAAAAGAGATAGTGCGTTTAAATTAGAGCATTTTCAGACAAAATGCTAAGTGAATCATCCACTATGACAACTTGTTTAAGTTAATCTTTAATTCCTCACCGTTTGTTTTCTTTGGTTCTGTGAGAGGATTTTCTGTAGAATCGCATTTCAATCCAAGCATGTATGAATTTTGTATTGTTGTTTACATCCTTTTCCCCTGGGGCCCCTGAGGCAGTCACTCTGTGGTGGGGTGGAACTTAGCCCTCCTGCTGACCTAAACAAGCCAATAGTTTGCAGATGCATGGAGTGGCGATGCCAAAAGCAAATATCTCTCAATTTTATGGTGATTTCTATTTCTAACTCTGAAAAATATCAGTGAAAATACATTTCTGGTGTTTGAGATTAAAAAAACAATTTGGAGCAATAGCTGCAAGCTCCATTTTTTTTGTTTTTTGAAACATTCACAATGAGGATGACAGCTGCCACCAATTACAAACAGTAATTTTAGTTGATAGGCTTACTGGTCAAAATGAATGCCTTTAACTTTATAACATGGGTGCCCAACCTGCAGCCATGTGTAACTCTTGAACTTAAGCAGTTTATCTCATTTTGGTTTATTATATTTGAAGTTGACATGGGTGGAGATTTGGAAATAATATTCTTAGTACTTCAATAGACTAGAACTGCAAGACTTATTAGTAACTTGACGTGAAAATTAATGGAAAAATGGATATAAACTTAACATTATGGGCAAGAGATTGGAAATTCCTGCCTATAGGTTAAATGCCAGCTACACCGAGATATCATTCCAATTGTTTCTTCAAAAATATCAATATTGGTAGTCTTAAGGGTTTAGTTATTAAAAGTTATGATCTTTTTAAATGTATTTGTTTAAATACTGAATTCTGATGCGACAAGACCTGGGTAAAGAGGTTACTGAGCCCAATACCATGAGGGTGCTGAATTAACACCAAAATTTGCATAGTGGCTAATACCAGCTGCTGATTCTGGGCCTAACAGAGCAAAGACTTCTGTAAACTCTCCAACACCTGTATCTCATGAATACAAAAATATACTTCTCAGTGTTTACCAAGACAGGCAGCTAGGAAGATCTTCCTGGCATTGTGTGGGTCTTGGATAAATCCAGTAAGTTGACTTTTCTATTTATAAATGGCAGAATGTGATGTGGAAACTGAAAGCTACTACCTCTACCATGGGTCTAGAATGCCACATAAAAATGGTCAAAAGAACTGAGCACTGACTGGCAAGTATTGCTGAGCCCAGCAAAACTAGGGAAGTGAATTAATAGGTATGCCATTTTAAGTGTTGGTGGTGTAGAATCTAATAATGTGAAACCCCTTTAAACACAGAGTTAAAATAACATGATTGCTAGTTATTGTCTCCACTTCTGTTGGTGTAAATTCAACTCCCTCACACATCAAGCACAGTAACCTTTAACCTCATATTGATTCATCTAATCAGTTTCCACTAATTATGTCATCGCCCCCAGTTTGAACAAGAAAAATTAAAATATAGTAGTTATAAAAAGGCTTTGCTGTTTTGTTGGAGTATGGATAAACTCCACTTCTAGGAATATAAAACACACCATATATTTTATATATATATATATAGAGAGAGAGAGAGAGATACTAACTAGGCTGAATAAGTGAGATTTTTTTCTTGAGCTTGCATTTAATAAGTGCCTTGTCAGTTTTAAATACCTGTGCTCTACTCAATGAACTACTTTTGTAGTGTGGTCACTGTTGATTTAGGCCAGCCTAGCAACAACCCACAAACAGCCGTAAGATGATTCCGTTTTTTTTTTGGCGGTATTGATTGTGGGTGGACTGTTGATTAAAGTACGATCAAAAAAGATCTGCAAAGAATTAAAACCAACAGAGCAAGAATTAAGTTGAGCACAGAGAAAAATAAGAGTGAATAACAGTAAAGAGGATACACAATAATTGAGCAAATAAATCAGGTGAGAAATTTGAATGCTAAAACTAGTTAAAAGGCAGCAGTGACAAATTAATGAAAAGGTTGAAATTAGTGAAAGTATAGAGAAAGATATGCAGTCCGTTTTCTCATCCTTGTTGCCATGATTTTGCCCCGAGCATCATCATCATATCAATGTTAAATTTGTAAGAGATTTAATTGAGCTGGAATTGGCAGTGTCAATATCTGGACCTACTCTTCCCAAGTATCCATAATTTTGCAGACTCTGTCTCTATTGCGATGTCTGCCGTACCACACCCTTTATACACTCACTAAAGCATTCCTGCAAAATGTATTTGTTTATTCTAATGCAGAACAACGTCTTGAGAGAATTGTCACAGTTCATCTATGGAGGTTAATTTTTTTAAAAAGGGATGCTTCAGTCTTAGCCGATCCATTCATTCACCAGCAGCTCTTGTAATTGCTTGTTTTTAACACATTTTTTGAAACTCAAGTCCTATTTGTGTATTTCGAACACAAGTTTTTAACTGTACCTCAACCGTACTAAATAATTTTGTGGCATTTTTACTGAGAGCCAAGCTCTAAAAGTGTTTTGTACATTGTTCCTGTTACTGTTTCTTATTTTTGCAGTTTTTGTGATGGGCAGAAACTATACAATGTGGTTATTAATAAATGGAATTAAAAATGACAACTCCTGTCTTTGTTTTCAGATAGTGCTCCTTTAACAGTGTTTATCGAGGCTAGCCCGATACAGTCATGACTGGGGCTTAGTTCTGATATTTTTCTTTACCTTCTTGTATTTCCATTAAAAACATTCAAAGGAAGTGTTCACTGGAAAGAAACAGCACAGATTAATCCTTTGAATACCGAACCTCTTTTGGAACTTGCACATTTGCTAACTACCAAAGATCATACTGGTTCTTCACATAGCGATGCGTAATATGAAGAAAGCAACTCTTGCACGTAATACTAAATGGATAGCACTATGGAAATTCATGCAAGATGCACAGGGCTTCATTTTACAGGCTGAGATTAAAACTATCTTTCTTATCCACTTGAGGGTATATTATTCATTTTTTAACTTTTGTGGATACAAATCTAAGATAACACTCAGCAAGGATAATGAGGCAACACCCCTTGAAAAGAATTTCTTAACTTCATGTTAGTCATATGTTCTGCTACTGTTCTTGTGCTCGCTACCTCCTATCCATTGGCAATAATTCCTTTCTTGCCATTGCTTCCTCTCCCTGCATGTCTACCACTTCATGGAATTATATTTTTCATTTCAGTCTTTGCTTTTGTGAGAAATGAGGTGGCTTGTCTCCTTGCTGGGTTATAATTTTCATGGGTTCCAGTTACTCTTTGCGTCACCCAAATCACCATTATTCATCCTGTGACAATAAGAGGCTATTAAATCATGGGAGCATTACAGTCAATCCAGATCCTATTCAATGTACATATGTGTAAATTTCCAGCAAGTATAACTTGGCTAGTGACCAGTGCAAGAACCTTGCATGATTTCCCCCTGCCTTTACCATGGCATTGACATAATTAATAACACCGCAAATATCCAATATTCTGGTTAAAAACAGCTAACTCAGAAGACCAGAGATCCGATGGTGAGCTTTTCTGGTCTGTTCAGTTAAGCTGCTGGTGATGTGACAATACCTCATTTATGCTTGGGCTAACGTCATTGGACTTATAGTAGAAATGCTACAATTGGCTGTGGCACTGTCTGGTTCAAGTGGAAAAAGCAATATTTCCTGATTTTAGTCCAGTCACTTTGTGTTTTCTGCGTGCAGGCATTGCATAAATTTAGGAATTGGGCTTGATTGTAATTCATGGTGGTTGAACAGCCTGAAGGCACTCTCTTTGGAGACTTCCACAAATGCTGGAACTTGGTGGGGTAGCAAAAGGCAGCCAACACCCATCTGCTTTCCTGGCTAGAGTCTGGTCACAAACAGCTGTTGTTAATGCTACTGGATCCCAACTGATGGGTTTTACAAAATTGATGGCAATACCAAAATTTGCTGAGACCAGGGTGCAGGAAGGCTCTATGACAAAGAAGGGCTTTCTGAACCACAGAACTTATCTAGCAATATTAATATGTATTTAGTCCTTGGTTTCTATCACCCAGAGAGTGGTTAGCCCACGGACTTTGCTACCACAAGAAGTAGTTGAGGCCAAAACATTGAATACTTTCAAGAAGCAGTTAGATCTAGCACTTGAGGTGAAGGGGATCAAAGGACATTGGGGGAGGGGGTGGGGGAGGTGGGATCGGGCTATTGAATTGGATGATCAGCTTTGATGGTAATGAATGTAGAGCAGGCTAGAAGGTCTCAATGGCCTCCTCCTGCTCCTATTTTCTATGTTTCTGGATAAAAATAGATTGGAACCGTGCAAAACAGAAAATATTTGAAAAGCTATGTAAAAATGTTTGTTGAATATGAACTACTCAATTGCAAACATTCCCATGCCATGCATTTCCGCAGGTAGGGTTCTCATTTCAAGCATCAGTATGGTTCATAAAACAACAACTAAGGGTTGGACAGCAATAGTTAGCTGCTTGTATGCCCTTGTATGGATGAGTGCATCGCCTCCTCTCAATCCATTCCTTAATTAATACCATGGTTTCAATTAAAGGTTTATGTAGAGAATTATGGGAAATTAGCTACATCCATTGTAGTGTCGAACAGTGCATCACTGTCTGTGTGGAGTCTGCACGTTCTCCCCATGTCTGTGTGGGTTTCCTCCGGGTGCTCTGGTTGCCTTCCATACTCCAAAGATGTGCGGGTTAGGTGGATTGGCCATGCTAAATTGCCCCTTTGTGTCCAAAGATGTGTAGATTAGTTGGATTGGCCATGCTAACTTGACCCTAATGTCAGGGATTGATGGGGTAAATATGTGGGGTTACAGGAATAGGGCCTGGGTGGGATTGTGTTCAGTACAGACCTGATGGGCTGAATGGCCTCCTTCTGTACTGTAGGGATTCTATGGATTCTAAGACGTATCATCTTTTGAAAATATTAGCCATTGGTGCTATAATGTGAGGGTTTATTGGTGCTGATTATTTTTTTACATTGAGAAGCCATCACACAGCACTGCTGCTTCACAGCTCCAGGGTCCCGGGTTCGATTCCCGGCTCGGGTCACTGTCTGTGTGGAGTTTGCACATTCTCCTCGTGTCTGCGTGGGTTTCCTCCGGGTGCTCCGGTTTCCTCCCACAGTCCAAAGATGTGCGGGTTAGGTTGATTGGCCAGGTTAAAAATTGCCCCTTAGAGTCCTGGGATGCATAGGTTAGAGGGATTAGTGGGTAAAATTAGCGGGTAAAAAAAAAAAGGGATTAGCGGGTAGGGCCTGGGTGGGATTGTGGTCGGTGCAGACTCGATGGGCCGAATGGCCTCCTTCTGCACTGTAGGGTTTCTATGATTTCTATGATTTCACATGTATGGTATGATTCATTGTAACAGGTTAAACTATATGGTGGATCTTATATCCATTTTCTACTCTTTTTGTCCCTTTTAGATGCAAAAGTAATTGTCTGGGACCTCACTGCCATGATCATCTTTTATGTGTGAGCCTCAAAAATTACAGTTTTTAAGCTATTTCATTGCGTGGTGAGGGAGTATTTGTACACTGATAATTAGCCCTCATTAAACATTCACACTTTGCAACAGATCTTCCAGTATTTCAATTGGAAAGATATGGCTGAGGGGTAACCTAATAGAGGTCTTTAAAATTATGAAATGCATTTTCACTTGTAGGAAATAACAAGAGTAAAGGCCTTTAATACAGGATAATCATCAAGAAATCAATTAGGGAATTCAAGGAAATTTCTTTACGCAGGGAATACTGAGAATATGGAACTTAATACCACAGAGTGGAATTGAAGCAAATAGTATAGGTCTGTTTGGGGGGAGCTAAATAAGCATATGGGGGAGAAGGCAATAGCAATTTGTGCTGATGGGATTAGATGAAGAAGGACAGGATGAAGCTCAATTGGAGAACAAGTGCTGGCATGTTGACTGGCTGAGCCAAATGGTCTGTTTCTGTATACTCTGTAATCACAGTTAAAACACTGGCTATTTATTTTATCACCTTATCTCCAGGGCAGCACGGTGGCGTAGTGGTTCGTACTGCTGCCTCACAGCTCCAAGGACTTGGGTTTGATTCCCGACTCAGGTCACTGTCCATGTTGAGTTTGCACATTTTCCCCGTGTCTGCGTGGATTTCCTCCAGGTGCTCCAGTTTCCTCCCACAGTCCAAAGATGTGCAGGTTAGCTTGATTGGCCATGCTACACTGCCCCTTAGCGTCCTGGGATGCTTAGGTTAGAGGGAGCAGCAGGGTAAATATGTGGGTTACGGGGATAGGGCCTGGGTGGGATTATTGTTGATGCAGACTCAATGGGCTGAATGGCCTCCTTCTGCACTGTAGGTTTCTATGGTTTCTAATCTTGGAACCTAAGGCTAATTCTAGCACCCCAAAATTGCTTCAATTGAGAATGGCAAAGTCAGTCGAATTGAACCTGGCATCTTCCTAACCTGTATGGTTCATAACCAACCATGCAGTGATTTCACTAACTAGGTAATTGTACTGTTGCTTTTCGCCACCACACCCATTCATAGTTAGCATTTAATGACTAAAATTAACATTTTATTCACTGTTTTTGAGTGGAAAAGAAAATCTCATTTTGAAAAAATTGATAAAGCACAAAGAATTGGGATTGTCAGACTTTCATAAGCCTAAAGAATGTAATCAAACAACAATATTCCATGTAGGAGTTACTTTGAGAAAGGATCTGAAGGAACTTCCCTTTGTTAAAGAAAAGGAGGCTGTGCTGTGAATAATTATCTCCACTGGTGAAGTATTGAAATGAGACGAGTTCTGTCAGCAGCTGTCACCTCAGCTGTCTCCTGCTTTACTGAGTTAATTCCATCCCCAGCATCTCCTGCCAGGTGGATGAATTATGTATTAAGATTTAAATTGTGCTGATCTGCTACTTGAAGAGAACACAAACAATATTGCTATTATGTAGACAATTTGCTGACCTGTCAAAGATGGGTTAGAGGAATCCTTAAAATTCAATTAATTTTTTTTGCATTACTTGCATGTGTTAATATTTTGCTGTGAAACTGAATCATTATTCTTGCCCCTTTGAAGGTGGTAATTTTTCACCAAAATGTCCATTCTGCACATGGAAGTTTAAACTTGAATGTCATTCGGCTTTTTAATCATGGGAGGCATTCGAGCTGAGCTACATTTTGTACATCTAGCAGCTTCCAACGCAATGGAAAATAGTTGTAATTGTTGGAGGCTAATCATCTCACGCCAAATCATAACTGAAAAGTTAATCATGGTTATGTTCTAGGCCCAGCCATTTTCAGCTATTTCATCAATGACCTCCCTCCGTTATAGGGCCAGAAGTGGGGATGTTAACTGATGATTGTATAGGGTTCAGTACTATTTGCAACTCGTCAGATACTGAAGCAGTGCAAGCGCATGTGCAGCAAGACCTGGGTAATGTTCAGACTTGAGTTGATAAGAGGCAAATAACGGACACAAATGCCAGGCAATAGCGCTCTCCAGCAAGAGAGAACCAAACCAACTCTCCTTGATGTTTAATGGCATTACCATTCCTGAAACCCCACCATCAACACCCTGCAGTTTACCATTAATCAGAAACCTAACTGGACTGATCCAGTTATATAAATACTGTGGTTACTAGAGCAGGTCAGGGGTTGGGAATTCTTCAGCAAGTAACGCATCTCCTAACTCCCTAAAGTATGGGCGGCACGGTAGCACAGTGGTTAGCACTGCTGCTTCACAGCTCCAGGGTCCTGGGTTCGATTCCCGGCTCGGGTCACTGTCTGTGTGGAGTTTGCACATTCTCCTCGTGTCTGTGTGGGTTTCCTCCGGGTGCTCCGGTTTCCTCCCACAGTCCAAAGATGTGCGGGTTAGGTTGATTGGCCAGGTTAAAAAAAAAATTGCCCCTTAGAGTCCTGGGATGCGTAGGTTAGAGGGATTAGCGGGTAAAATATGTGGGGGTAGGGCCTGGGTGGGATTGTGGTCGGTGCAGACTCGATGGGCCGAATGGCCTCCTTCTGCACTGTAGGGTTTCTATGATTTCTATGATGTGCAGCATCTATAAGGATCAAGTCAGGATTGTGGTGGAATACTGTCTTCTTTCTTTCGTATGCACCTTCAACAGCATTCATGAAGCTGCACCATCTAGCACAAAGCAGCCCATTTGATCCGCACCCCATCTACCACATTATGTATTCACTCCTTCATCCACTGATTCACAGTAGCATCAGTGTGCACAATTTGCAAGATACACAATAGCAACTTGATGAATATCCTTCAGTAGGACCTTCAAAACCCTTGACCTCTACCACTTAGAAGGACAAGGGCAACAAACTCATTGGATGACCACCACTTGCAAGTTCCTCTCAGAGCCACACACCATCTTCACTTGGAACTTTATCTCTGTTTCTCCACCATTGCTGGATCAAAATCCTGAAATTATTTCTGTACCTACACTAGATGGACTGCTGTGGTTCAAGAAGATGGGCTCACTACCAACTTCTCAAGAGCAATTAGGGATGGACAACAAAAGCCGGCCTTGCAAGAGACACAGGAATTAATCTAACAAAACGTTTCTCACATATATGGTGCTAAATATTGCTGGAGTCAATTACTTTGAAACTAAGCTACCTCCAAATGACTACAGCACTGGAACATTAACTGGAGCACTTCTCCCAAAATACAACGGTCTTAATTAGTGATCTAAAATACCATTTAAGTTTTTCCCCACAAATCTTCTCTTGTTTCTGTTGTTCAACATTGCAATGAAGTTGCTGTGAAGATCTCCTTGTCGCCACACTCCGGCTCCTGTTTGGGTACACTGAGGGAGAATTTAGCATAGCCAATGCACCCACCCAGTACATTTTTCGGACTGTGAGAGGAAACCGGAGCACTTGGAGGAAACCCACACAGACACAGAGGAAATATGCACAAAACTTTGACAAAGGGTCATCTGGACTCGAAACGTCAGCTCTTTTCTCTCCTTACAGATACTGCCAGATCTGCTGAGATTTTCCAGCATTTTCTCTTTTGGCTTTGCATTTGCTAGATTAACTGTAGTTTCAGTCATATGGTAAAAGGCCATTGACACTCAATATAAGATCATTTGTAGTCTCTTGCGCTTCCTTTGTGGACAACTGGTCTCAATAGCTTTCCTTTGTAACACCGTAAAACTGGTATCATAGCGTCTAGGAATCTATTGTCTCTGTGTTTTTGAGTAAACTCTGACAATAACACAGGAGTGCTGTTTCGGCATATCTATTCAAGGGGAGACCTCCACCCATTATAATTCAATTTGGAACTTTCCAGAAGCTAGTTAGTCTATTGAAGTTGCAAAGGATCACCGAACACTCTTGACCATCTTAATAGTTTACCAGGGTCCATTTTATAAGAATTAGATTTTAATAAGTTGCAATATCTTTATGCCTGTACTGGCATGACACTGACATCTCCATTTTAGAAATAACTATTTTAAAAAGCAGAGGAGCAGGAGGACAGTTTGTCCCCTTGAACCTGTTGCACCAGTCGACGAGACCATGGCTGAT
The DNA here is from genome assembly GCF_964213995.1 of Mustelus asterias. NCBI lineage: Eukaryota > Metazoa > Chordata > Chondrichthyes > Carcharhiniformes > Triakidae > Mustelus > Mustelus asterias. The sequence goes on from NC_135804.1 coordinate 112,056,379, forward strand.
CTGTTACATAAGTTGATATACCCTGCTTTACCCAATATCCCTTAATATCTTCAGTTAACAAAAATCTATCAAGATCAGATTTTAAATTAATAATTGATCTAGCAACAATTGCTATTTATGGAAGAAAATTCCAAATTTCTACCCTTAGTGTGTAGAAATGTTTCCTAATTTGTAGACTAAGTTTAAGTGTCACAAGTAGGCTTACATTAACACTGCAATGAAGTTACTGTGAAAAATCCCCTAGTCTCCGCACTCCAGCACCTGTTCGGGTATACTGAGGGAGAATGTAGCATGGCCAATGCACCTAACCAGCACATCTTTCGGACAGTAGGAGGAAACCAGAGCACCCGGAGAAAATCCACACAGACACAGGGAGAACATTGCATTAAGTTGATCTTTCTCTACACCCTGGCTATGACTGTAACACTACATTCTGTACTCTCTTGTTCGCTTCTCTATGAATATGTATAACGCGCAAGAAACAATATTTTTCACTGTATGCTAATACATGTGACAATAATAAATCAAATCAGACTCCGCACAAACAGTAACCCAAGCTAGGAATCGAACCCAGGTCTCTGGCGCTGTGAAGCAGCAGTGCTAACCATTGTGTCACCAGTAGCTCTCAGTCTTAGATTCCTAGTCAGTGGAAATAGTTTACCTCTTTCCATCTTATTTGTTCCCCCTGATATCGCAAAAGCTTCAATCAAATCACCCATTAACTGTCTAAATTCCAGCCAATACAACCTTAGTTTGTGTGATCTCTCCTTGTAACTTAACCCTTGGAGGTTGATTCTAGTAAATCAATGCTTCATTCCTTCCTAGGCCACTATTTCCTTACTAAGAGTCCAGAAATGCAAAACCAAGGTTGTATATAGCTGAAACACAATTTCCATCCCCTTATACTCTCATCCTTATATAAAGGCCAGCATTCTATTAGTCTTTTTAAATTATCTTTTAGTACCTGCTCATGATATTTTAATGATCTTGGATTTGCACCTCTGAGACTTTTTTGGCCTCCACTGATGCTACCTGTTCATCAGTTCTTTTGGGTTCAAAGTGGATGCCCTTGCATTTGCTGCCATCAAAATCCATTGGCCACAGTTTTGCCCACTTAAACAATATATCGATATATCTGCAATTTAATGCCTAGATCCACATTGCTTACAATGCTGTCTATCTTTATATCGTAAGAGTTTTAACAACACCAGGTTAAAGTCCAACAGGTTTATTTGGTAGCAAATGCCATTAGCTTTCGGAGCGCTGCTCCTTCGTCAGATGGAGTGGATATCTGCTCTCAAACAGGGCATACAGAGACCCAAAATCAAGTTACAGAATACTGATTAGAATGTGAATCTCTACAGCCAACCAGGTCTGAAAGATACAGACAATGTGAGTGGAGGGAGCATTAAGCACAGGTTAAAGAGATGTGTATTGTCTCCAGACAGGACAGCCAGTGAGATTCTGCAAGTCCAGGAGGCAAGCTGGGGGGGTTAATGATAGTGTGACATAAATCCAAGATCCCGGTTTAGGTCGTCCTCATGTGTCGAGTGGTGTTCATTCATCCGTTGTCGTAGCGTCTGCATGGTTTCCCCAATGTACCATGCCTCGGGACCATGTCATTGATGAAGACGAACATCTCGCCAAGGCCATCCCCACACCCCCACTTCTTGCCTTCAAACAACTGCACAACCTCAAACAGACCATTGTCCGCAGCAAACTACCCAGCCTTCAGGAGAACAGTGACCACGACACCACACACCCCTGCCACAGCAACCTCTGCAAGACGTGCCAGATCATCGACACGGATGCCATCATCTCACGTGAGAACACCATCTACCATGTACACGGTACCTACTCTTGCAACTCAGCCAATGTTGTCTACCTGATACGCTGCAGGAAAGGATGTCCCGCGGCATGGTACACTGGGGAAACCATGCAGACGCTACGACAACGGATGAATGAACACCACTCGACAATCACCAGGCAAGACTGTTCTCTTCCTGTGGGGGAGCACTTCAGCAGTCACGGGCATTCAGCCTCTGATCTTCGGGTAAGCGTTCTCCAAGGCGGCCTTCACGACACACGACAGCGCAGAGAGGCTGAGCAGAAACTGAGAGCCAAGTTCCGCACACATGAGGACAGCCTAAACCGGGATCTTGGATTTATGTCACACTATCAGTAACCCCCACAGCTTGCCTCCTGGACTTGCAGAATCTCACTGGCTGTCCTGTCTGGAGACAATACACATCTCTTTAACCTGTGCTTAATGCTCCCTCCACTCACCTTGTCTGTATCTTTAAGACCTGGTTGGCTGTAGAGATTCACATTCTAATCAGTATTCTGTAACTTGATTTTGTGTCTCTGTATGCCTTGTTTGAGAGCAGATATCCACTCCATCTGACGAAGGAGTAGCGCTCCGAGAGCGAATGGCATTTGCTACCAAATAAACCTGTTGGACTTTAACCTGGTGTTGTTAAAACTCTTACTGTGTTTACCCCAGTCCAACGCCAGCATCTCCACATCATATCTTTATATCAGCAATTTTATATATGTGGCTTTCCATCCTATTTTCAAATAATTGTAAATAAATTTGGTGAATATTTGAGCCCCAACAGGATTACTGTGAGACACTGCTAATTACAACCTGACAATTATAAAACCTGCTCAACTTTAGCTAAGAGTCTCTTATCAAGGATTTTATCAATGCTTCACATAATTTCATATAAATAGCATCCATTAAAATTCCCCTGTCCACTTCTTCAAAACCCCTTCAAAAATCTCAATCAAGTTTGTCAGGCATGACATATTCTTTACAAATCCATGCTGCTCTGTCTGAGCAGTTGAAAATGTCCCAGGTTTTTTTTGTACCTTTCAGTAGTTTAATTCTAATCAATAAAGCCAATTCAAATTACGTCCAATCATGCTTCCCACATGAAGGACAAACCAGATCCAAGCTGACAATACAAGATATTATATCCCATCTTGTGCTTGATCAAACAAGATCCAAGCTGACAGGATGAGACATTGCACCCCCTCCCGGGCTCGATCTAACACTTCATCTTAGCCAAAAGGGCGAGATGGCTTTGAAAAATTGCATCAGGTACCTGCCTCGGTTTAACCTCATTAGCTACCCTGATCCTTTACCTTAGCCTGGGCAAATCACCATTGCAGGCATCAGCACACACCAAGTGCAATGAGCTAGCCTTGTCACCTGCCTGATCATGGTTTCCCACTGCAAGGTAAGTATTTAGTCACCCTATCATTAATTATAAACTTTAGCAATTTCTCTACAACAGATGTTAGGCTACTTGATCTATGACTCCCTGTTTTCCCTCTTTCGCCTTACTTAAATAGCAAAGCAATGTGTGTCATTTTCCAATCTAAAGGAAAAAATCGAGAGAAATTTGGCAGTTTATGGCTTGGGCATCTGCAATGTTCTTAGCTATTTCTTTTAAAATTTGCCCTTGGATTTATCATTTTTAGTCCCGTTATATAATTAGTTTGCATTTGTCCCTGATACAATATTTCTTTCCTTGGGATGTCCAGCATGCTGACTTCTTCCTCCACTGTAAATGCAAACACAAAGTAATTGTTCAACATATATGCCATTTCTTTACATTTGTTGACAATATAACTGTTCTCAGTTTCCAAGGAGCTCACATTGATCCTGACCACACCCTTTTCACTAGTGTACTTGTAATTATATTTTTGGTGCGTCTTCATGTTCAAAACACCTGAGTTAGAGACAGAGTTTTGGCTTTCCATTATGCCACTTTCAGACCAGCCCCATTGTTCCAGAATCCCATCAGTAGACTGCTTAAAGCTTTAGTCCTGGTGGGAGTGTTGTCAACAGCTGGGCAGTTGAAAGATCATAAGGCTTGGGAGCATGAGTAGGCCATTAGGTCCCTCAAGTCTGTCGCCATTCAATGAGATCATGACTGATTTGATGTGATAATCCTCAATTCCACTTTCCTGCCTTATTCCCATAACTCTCAATTTCCTTACTGATTAAAAATTCATCTCAGCCTTGAACATACTTATGTTTTAGTGATAATACCGAGTGGCCAGGTTTCTAACAAATCATTTCCAGTTGTGCGGTTTTTTTGCTTAAGAAGGTAGACAGGCTTTCCTTTCTCGATGTTGGAGGGAGGGGGAGGTGGGGAGAGATGAGAAAATGTTCAATTTTAAGAAAAAAAAGCCACCCTTCGGCCTTAACAGAAGACTATGCTAGCTCATCGCCACTCCCTTGATTTATGATAACCAGATTGCTTGGTAACTCGCCTAAGCAAACAAGAATTATACTGGATGTGAGTGCTTTGAGTGGTTCCATTATCACCTCCCATATGGAGAGCAATAAAGGTGGTCTGGAAGGTTTACTGTAGACAGTTAGAATAAGTAGCATCCCATTCAGATGGACTCTCGTGGGTGTGCTGGCCTTGCAAATGGATCTAGTTTAAATAGCTACCCGCTATCTCCTGGCAATCTTCCAGACACACATAAAATTCAACATCGTTTGCAGAGAACAAAAGGCCACAAATGAAGCTGAACAGCTGGACGTGCGGCTAGAAAGATCCTGGTTTGCTGAAGTGACTGGTGGAGCTATTCCTCCCAGGCAAAGACACACTGAGGCATCAACCCTGGAATGCTTCAAGAATCCAGAAGAAATACAGGAATTTGTGCTGACAGCCCAAACAGAGACATCAACAGATCTGATGGTCTGAGGGCGGATGATGCCATTCCTGAGGACAGATTATCCTGCCACAGTCAGGGAAGGAGTTCGGTTCTTTCATGCACTGGTGTCAGTGCTGATTTACATGTGTAAGCTGAACGTTTTAAAAAGAATGAACTCTTCAAGTAATACTATATTAATAAATATTTCAAAGACAGGGGAGATCAGTTGTGACAACTTAGTGAGCTCAGTTTGTCACGCCTGCCTCTTGAAATATATCTTGCTCAACCTCTCAGACTTGCCTGCTTAAATGTTATAAATGTGGGTATTGATTAGCAGGTGAGCTATGCTAATATATATGCTATGTTAATAAGATGCTGTTATCACTGTGAGCGATAGATGGACAGATGTGAATTTGGCAAATCAAAGTTGAGAGATAACTATAGGCAGATCTATAGCTAAGCGATTGAAAATAACGTAAAGCACAATAATCTAATCTGTGCCGCTCTTGTGGAAATTGTGAGGCTGTAACGTTCCCACTGGAAGAAAAAGCAGTTTGAAATACAAAGCGCTGGATAAGATGGCATTGAAAAGTAAGTATGTTTAACGGGTGGTCTTCAAATTGCCCTGAATACTGAGGTATAGTGTTATTGAAGTGCCGATTAGACAGCTACTTTTGTGCAAAAAAACCCTGAACATCTGCCCTTTCCGATGAATGGAAATGGATTGTTGCAAAACCTGGAGGAATGAGTGTGGCAACATGGGTTGATCGCAGTCTGAGACTGCTTCAGGGTAGCGCTCAGTTTGTGATGTTTCCTACGCTGAGTAGTAATTCAAAATGAGGATCACAGGAACTAAAGCAGAATATTCTGAATGTTGCAAATCTGAAATAAAAATAGAAAATGCCGAAAACACTCAGCAGATCAACACAACATCCATAGAAAAAGAAATAGAGGCAATGATTCAGCTCAATGACTGTTCCATCAGAATTGGTGATTTTTGGCTTTACTGTCCAATAACATGTACTTTCTTTCTTATTCCCTTCTTTCTGCACTCGCACACTCTCACCCACGCATATCCTTGTTCCTCACTTATTCGACACCCCATGGCCTCAAATGCCGTCATCTCCTAGGTGCCAACTCAAGTCCTGAAATGCATAACCTTGGTGCCTTGCTCAACTCATTCCCCTGAACCCAATCTGTCAGAAACAGGAGAAAGTGTTCTGGGTGCACGCAAAGAGTAAAATAAAGAGTATTGTTAAAGGTACTGCTAAAAAGGGAATTGTACAAGGCAAATGTGGGTTTACTTGACATTTTCTGATTTGCTTTATGTGTAAGAAATACCAATGTTAATTTCTAAGTACAAAAGAATTCCCCATTTTTAGTTAAGAATTCCCATTTTTTCACCTGATTTCCCCTTTCTGTTTGACATTCATATCTGTCTGAGGCTGTTACTGTAGGTGTCATTGGATCAGGAAGACTCCAAAACATGAATGGCAAAAGCCCAATGCTAATGAAAAATGTTGTTAATACTGTACTTCAAAATAGTTGTCTACACTTGTAATGATTAGACACAGGGCGGCATGGTGGCACAGTGATTAGCACTGTTGCTTCACAGTACCAGGGAGCCGGGTTCGATTCCTGGCTTGGGTCACTGTCTGTGCTGAGCCTGCGTGTTCTTCCCGTGTCTGCGTGGGTTTCCTCTGGATGCTCCAGTTTCCTTCCACAGTCTGAAAAATGTACTGGTTAGGTGCACTGGCCATACTAAATTCTCCCTCAGTATACCCGAACAAGCACCGGAGTGTGGCGACTAGGGGTTTTTTCACAGTAACTTCATTGCAGTGTTAATGTAAGCCTACTTGTGACACTAATAAATAAACTTGAAAAACAAGCTGCATTCACTTGATCACAAGGGATAAAGGTTGTGTTGTGCTGCCAGCTAAGAAAAAACACACAATTCCAATTTACTTCCTAATGATTTTAATGTAGACAAAGCCCACTGTGTGTGGCCTGATCACATGTAAGTGTTACTGCTGAGTCTACTGCTCTTCAGAAACAGGGGGGAGCCTGAAACATGACTCTGCTCAGGCCTCGGGTGGGAAGTAGGGGGAGGCACCTCCATCCATGCCTATCTTTCAACATCAGCCCCCCACAAAAAAAGGTCTGACTCTGTGGGTGCCCCCCCCCCACCTCTCCACCAACACCCCCTCCACTGAGGCTCTAAGTTAGGAAAAATATTGCTGCTGCTGGAAATCTGAAACTAAAAGAGAAAATGCTGGAAAAAGTCAGCAGGTCTGGCAGCATCTGTAGAGAACAAAAATACAGTTAACGTTTTGAGTCCGTATGACTCTTCTTCAGAGCTCTGGAGAATAAAGTGGGGCTGTCTGAGTGGGAGGGAAGACGTGCTGGTTAGATGGATTGGCCATGCTAAATTCTCCCTCAGTGTACGAACAGGGGCAGGAGTGTGGCGACTAGGGGATTTTCACAGTAACTTCATTGCAGTATTAATGTAAGCCTTCTTGTGGACACTAACAAATAGACTTTAAACTTTAAGTCAGCATGTACCGCATTACTTTGGTGGTGCGGTGACATTGTTGTGATTGGAGGAATGACTGGAGAAGAGGATCCAGACCAGGTTTTGCAGAGGTTCCACCCGGTTACATTTCCACCTTGTGTCAGTGAATGCTGATGGAGCAAGGTCAGGATAACATCCCGAGAGCACAGAAAAGCTCTTTCATTGCCAGTGGGGATTCACAGAGGGAGCGGCGCTGATCATTCACATCGAGCTATTCTCTGCGAACGGTCTCCTAACTCCTGGCAACTCGAGTCAGGACATTTGCCCGAGAGAAACTCTGCAGCCGCGGCAGCCACCACTCCGGACCCGATTCACAACTCTGAGCTGACTGGGAGTTGAGCCCCTCTCTCCGGAGATATCTCCAGGGCATCAACCGAGCCCCAGCACCAAGCCGGCGAGGACAGGGTCCCATCACAGAGTGTGGACATTTGGGGGTCGCTATCTGGGGGGCGGAGGGGGAGGGGTTGTTATGCCTGCTCCCGGAATCGGATCAATAGAGTCAGAAGAAGTCTGAGAAATTGGCTCGGGAAGCAACCTTGGAGAAGGTAAGACTGAACACCCCTTTCCTCCTTTGTTTCACATTCAGTACATATTCGCAATCATTTGAATTGAGTGCAGACTAGATGATAAAGCTTACTACTTTATAAAGTACTGATTAGCCATTGTTCACTCTAAGGGGCTGTGGGCTTGGCTGTTTTTCGGTGCAAAGCTGCAGAAGGATCTCCCAGTAAATGCTTGCTGGTTGAAATTATATCTCATGAGATGAATCCCGCAAGAACTGGAGCCAGGCCGCCCAGACTCTCCCGGTCCAATATTTACAGAAACCCTGTTTATGCAAACAGCTCGTTGAATTTCGTTAAAGCCAAAGCCAATGCCACCTCCCGGGAGGCTGGGTCCCGCCACACGCTAGTGACATCTTCCTAACCATGGGTGAAGATGAAATGCATTTACTGGGACTCTGTTTGGGACACATGGGTCTGGATCATCGTTAAACATGTCAAACAGAACATGCCAACCACAAAATATATGTATTTATCTGGATAGCTATCTACATCTTCAACCTTTGTAATGTTCTTGTCCTGCATTTATGTAGACACTTCATGGTAGACAAGACCCGTTCTATGGATATTACTGAAATCTTAGGGGGACTAGCTAGGGTAAATGCATGGGGTTATGGAGATATGGGCCGAATGGCCTCCTTCTGCATTGTAGAGATTCTATGATTCTACTGAAATCCTCTCAATTTAGGATTAACTGAACGATTTAAAATGTTTATTACACTGGCTCTTTAGGCTTTGAAAAGTTAAATAAAGTACAGCAAGGTGCTTGCAATGGGAGGCGAGCCGGGGAGTGCAGAGGAGAGAAATATCAGCCGGTGGTCAAACATAACACAAAGAAACATTCTGCCGGTGTTCCAGCAGCTCAGGGGTCATTGAAAGAAGTCCGAATGCGGGAAGGAAGGCGGAAATGGGGGGAAACGGGCTGAAAATTAAAATGTCACTGCAGGAATGAATATGTTTTGGTGAAATGTCCATCAAACATCAGTTTGTTCCCTGTTGTTAGACAATTTGAAAGTCAGTGTGGCAAATGTCTTTGATAGGTTAAAGGGGTTTAACATGTGTAAATCCTCAGGAGCACATGATGAAAGATCCCCAGGAGGCCAGACAGGAGATTTGGCGGAACTGGTTATCACTGCTGAGGTAGACAAGTGTAATACCCGGGGTTACAAACTTTGGGCAATTGATCACCAGAACATTGAGATAGGAAACAGGTTCACCGGGCTCTGGCGACTGAATAAACAACTTACATTGTGAACATGCACGACTTTGGATGATGTTTCAGGAAAAACACCAGTGTCATGGGAGAGTCCAACACATTTCCGTGAAAGCTGCAAATCAGAGTATTTGGTTGTGAGGAAAAAGCTGGAGGCAGTTAGGGTGATGGGAGTAATCGCATGGAGGTTTTTCAACGACATTGACACTGTAACAGCAAAAATCTATTTAAAATCAAGCCAGGGAAGACTAGGGAATATCAAGTTGAATGAAAAATAAATAGAAATAGGAGGAACCTCTTTATTCAAAAGCGATACATGTCTGGGATTCCGAGAAACACGGGGCCATCAGGTGGAGGCGGGTACAATTTTGTCTTTTCAAAAGCGTTTAGACAGTTACATGGGTAAAATGGGTATAGAGGAATGTGGGCCAAACGCGGGCAATTGGGACCAGCTTAGGGGTTAAAAAAGGGGCGGCATGGACAAGTTGGGACAAAGGGTCTGTTTCCATGTTTAAATCTCTATGACTTTATCAACATGCAGTGGTTTGGTTAAATGATTGAAGAGTGAGGGCCAGCGACCTTTCCTGATCCTGCTCTTTCCTCAGGGATGAAGAGGTTAGGCTTGTCTTTTCAACATTCCTTTAGTTAGATTAGCTTCGGTTGTCTACAGCAGTTTCACTTTAATTAGATTTCAGTGACAGCATTCTGTCTACAGAGCCTGGGGATGTCACTTTCACACCAACTGCCCCTCTGAAAATGTCCTCACAATCTCACTTGGATCAAACTGTTAGCCACCAGGTCCCAAACGCTCCTTCGCTACTTAGAGCCAGCGTTGTGCTGGGTGGGCACAGTAAGAAGTCTCACAACACCAGGTTAAAGTCCAACAGGTTTATTTGGTATCTCGAGCTTTGGGAGCGCTGCTCCTTCACCAGGTGAGTGGAGAGGTAGGTTTCACAAACACAGCATATATAGACAGAAACACAATTGCAAGATAATGATTGAAATGCGAGTCTTTTCAGGTAATCAAGTCTTTACAGGTCCAGACAATGCAACGTACCTGTAAAGACTTTGATTACCTGAAAAGACTCGCATTCCAAGCATTATCTTACAATTGTGTCTTTGTCTGTGTATGGCCTGTTTTTGAAACCTACCTCTCCACTCACCTGATGAAGGAGCAGCGCTCCGAAAGCTCGTGATACCAAATAAACCTGTTGGACTTTTAACCTGGTGTTGTGAGTCTTCTTAGAGTTAGACCAACTTCGCAAACCTTATTTTTGTTTTGCCCTGAAACATGATCAATGAAAAATCGACCTTTAAGATACACTTCAGGGTGTTAGTCTGAAGAGAATCTGGTAAGGAGTGTGAAAACAGTAAGAAGTCTCACAACACCAGGTTAAAGTCCAACAGGTTTATTTGGTAGCAAATACCATAAGCTTTCGGAGCACAGCTCCTTCGTCAGATGGAGTTCTGACGAAGGAGCTGTGCTCCGAAAGCTTATGGTATTTGCTACCAAATAAACCTGTTGGACTTTAACCTGGTGTCGTGAGACTTCTTACTGTGCTTACCCCAGTTCAACGCCGGCATCTCCACATCAGGAGTGTGAAAGACAGAGCAATTCTCAATGCTAACATGTTGCAACTTAGTGACTAGCTGCATGTAAAAAGTCCCAGAGTGAACATGTTTCTGGCATCTGCTCTTTACTGAGAGTGCAGTGTTTGTTTTTGAGATTCTCTTCCACAGTGTTGCTGATTTAAAGTCCTCATATGGACTGGAAATATTAACTCTGTTCCTCTCTCCACAGACGCTGCCAGACGCTGAGTTTTTCCATCGTTTTCTGGTTGCATTGCTAATTTAAAGTTGTTGTCCCCTCCGCCTCAGGTTGTTAGTTGATTCAGTGGGTCGATGAGTTCTCTGGTGTGTCCGGGACGGAAGGAACGGGAAGCCGTCACGATGCTGCACTATGGGGAGTCGGTAACTCGCAGCAGGCTTGCTGGTGGCAGCAGTGGGCAGTTTAACTCGGGGCTGGTCGCCTCTACGTGCGGAGTCCGGCAGCAGCAATTCAGCTTGCACAGCCCACAGCTGCTGGCCAGCCTGCAGCTGCAGAAACTCAACAGCCAGTACCACAGCTCGGCTCTGCAGCCAGCTCCAACCCCCGGAGAGAGCCAGCCACCGGCTGCCCCTCAGCCCCCAGCCTCCCCGGGGATCATTGACACCGACCTCATCGACGAGGATGTGCTGATGACCTTAGTGCTGGATTTGGGCTTGGACCGAGTGGACGAGCTGCCAGAACTCTGGCTGGGACACAACGAGTTTGACTTCACCTCAGATGTGAGTTCGGGGAATGCAGTGAGCTGCTGACAGTGGGCCAGGCTGGAGATATATTGTGGACTGTTTGAAACAGAACTGAGCTGAGAATGACTGCATTCAGTTCCCCATTTACAACCTGCACCAATACTGTACACTCAGACAGTGAACTGGCTTTTTGTTTGCCAAGTGTTATGACTTTATACAACGTATATTGCCATCTCCCCAGGAAAGGTTTTCACACTGACTGGATGAAGGAGATTTCTTCGCAGTGACACCGGTGAGATGTGTTCGACACAAATAAAGCTGGCACTTTGAAATCCTAATTTATTAGAAACACTAAAGGATCGATGATCTTGTTTGATGTGCCTTAAAAAGTTGACGACGTTCTTGCTGTTTTCTTTTCTCACCTGGAAGCTGGAGAGAGTTAGTCAGGACTGTAAACACCCCCTTCAAGTTATATCATTCACAGAGAAGGCATTTCGAAGGCAGCTGGTTTAGACTCTGAGCTCTGCAGGAGAACACACTAAACATCTGTGGACAAAGATGGAAAAAGCCAGACTGCTTTGTTGAACTTCTGAAGTCACTGTGTTTAATTTGAGACCGAGATAGGCAATAACATAAGGACCTTGTCTCACCAGGTCCGTACTGCCATACACCAACTGTTTTATTTAACTTGAACACCAACCTTGACATAAACTTGTGGTAGTTTCCTTTTGGATTGTAAGAGCAGCTCTGTAATATAGCATTATGCCCTAGTAGATAGGGAGAAATAGCCTCTCCTTCAGGCTATTTACAGTCTTCTGGGTCTGATCCATTGCCTTGACCCTCCTCATCAGCTGTACAAGAACTGGTTAAAGAAACACAAAAGAAAAAAGTATATAGAAAACTACCAAATACAGCAGAAGGTTTCCTGTTCAGGGTCAAATCAGAGGGGCAGCAGTGGCCATATCCCACGATACACACTGTTGAGCATTCAGTCTTCCTCCCCGTTTTCTATGTTTTGTGTCCCATACCAATGAGTCCGGCTCACTTCAGAGTTGTGGTGTTTATATAGCTCATATATAAGCGATAAAGTCATCATAGTCCCAAATGACTATAGGTAACTCTTCCCTTTGAGGGAGGCAGCTGACTGGTGGTGATTTAACCTGAGGATCACCACACCTCAGGTGAGGGGCAAGGATGAGAAGGCAGGGCCTTCATCAAGAACCTTGCCGGTATGGGATTTGAACTCATGCTGTTGTTCCGCATCAGAACCAGCCATCCAGCCAACTGTATAGATATAGCATATATATCAATGGTAGTACTGGTGGTGCTATGCCCCTGGTCTGTAAGGGAGGGGGGGGGGGGCACATGGAGACACTTCTCCCCAGTAAAGAGGGAAAATCAGAATGCCTGCCACTCACTGTGGACAACTCTTGTGCTCCTTGTAGTCAGTTTCAAAATGATACTGACAGAATTCTGAGAAGTTACCTGGCTCCTTTCTCCTTTTCCTGAGCTGGGTTACTGCATGATATACAAATCCCAATGGGGGATGTTAAGAGCCCTATTAGACATTCAGATTCCACTAGGTAATAAAATAGACAAAATCATGTGGAGGCAGGGCATGGACCTGTACTGCAGTTCAACGCAGTGAGGTTTATCACTCAGTTTGTCATTGGAGGAAGGGCCTGGGAGTGTTAGATGCTTTTCTCAGGGAGGAGAAGGCAAAATTAATCAATCCTCACATCAGTCCTTACACCGCACTCACTGGAGCTGGTTATAGAGCACCATATGAACATATGAATTAGGAGCAGGAGTAGACCACTTGGTCCTCTTCATCCTGCTCAACAATTCAGTTAAATCATGGCTGATCCGATTGTAAGCAGAATTCCACATGCCTGCTTACCCCTGATAACTTTTCACCCCCCCCCCTTGTTATTCAAGAATCTACCTAGCTCTGCCTTCCACTGTCTTTTGAGGAAAGAGTTTCAGAGGCTCACGACACTTTGAGAAAAATAATTTCTCTTCATCTCTGTCTTTAATGATCAACCCCTTATTTTTAAACAGTGACCCCAGTTCTAGATTCTCCAACAGGGGGAAGCACCCTCTCCACATTCACCCTGTCAGGATCTTAAAGGTTTCAATAAAGTTGCCTCTTACTCTTCTAAACTTTAGTGGGTACAAATCTAACCTCTCCAACTTTTCCTCATAAAATAACCTGCCCATTCCTGGTATTAATCTAGTCATCCTTCTCTGTACTGCTTCTAACATGTTTACATCTTTCCTTAAATAAGGAAACCAATACTGTACACATGTGGTCTCACCAATGTCCTGTGCAACTCAAGCATAACATCCCTACTTTTGTAATTGATTCCCCTCACAATAATTTGCAACATTAAATTAGCTTTCCTAATGACTTGCTGTACCTGTATACTGGCCTTTTGTGATTCTTGTACTAGGACACCCAGATCCCTCTGCACCTCAAATCTCTGCAATCTCTCACCATTTAAATAATATGCTTCTTTGCCAAAATAGACAATTTCACATTTGGCCACATTATATTCCATTTGCCAGATTTTTACCCACTCACTTAATCTATTTATGTAACTTTGTCGCCCCCTTGTGCCCTCTTCACAATTTACTTTCCGATCGACCTTTATGTCATCAGCAAAGTTAGCAACCATCCATCAGTGTCTTCATTCAAGTCATTTATATAAATTGTAAAATGTTGAGGCTCCAGCACTGATCCTGTGGCACACCGCCCAGCACATCCTTCCAATAAAAGATCCATTTATGTCAACTCTATTTCCTGTTAGCAAGCCAATCTTCAATCCATGGCCCCTATTTTACCCCCTACACCATGAGCTTTTATTTTCCACAATGACTTTTGATGTGGCACCTTATCAAATGTCTTCTGGAAATCTAAGTACATTACATTCCCTTTATCCACAACACAGATGACTCCTTCCAAGAACTCCAATAAGTTGGTTAAACATGATTTCCCTTTCACAAAACCATGTTGACTCTGCCTGATTGCCTCAATTTTTTCCAATTGCCCTGCTATAACATATTTAATAATGGCTTCCAACATTTCCCTCTGACAGACGTTAAGCTAACTGGCCTGTAGTTTCCTGCTCTCTGTCTTTCTCCCTTTTTGAATAAAAGAGTTACATTTTCTATCTTCTAATGTAATGGAACCTTCCCTGAGTCTAGGAAATTTTGGAAAGTTAAAACCAGTGCACCTACTATCTCATTAGCCACTTCTTTCAAGGGCCTGGAATGAAGTCTATCCGGACCCAGGGATTTGTCAGCCTGCAGCCCCAAGACTTCACTCAATACCACTTCCCTGGTGATTGTAATTTCCCCGAGTTCCTCCCTCCTTTTCATTTCCTGATTTACAGCTATTTCTGGGATGTTACTTGTGTCCTCTATAGTGAAGAGTGATGCAAAATACCTGTTTAATTCATTCACCAATGCCCTACTTTCCATTATCAATTCTTCAAACGCACTTTTTATAGGACCAATGGTCACTTTGTTAATGCTTTTCTTATTCAAATATCTATAGAAACTCTCACTATCCATCTTAATATTACTAGCTAGCTGTCTCTAGTACTTTAGTTTCTCCCCTCATTATCAATTGTATTGTTATTCTTTGATGTTCTTTGTATCCTTTCCAATTTTCTGACCTGCCATTTGTTTTTGTGCAAATATATACTTTTACTTTAAGTTTAATACTATCTTTAACTTATTTAGTTAACCACAGATGACAGACCCTCCTCTTGGAATTTTTCTTTCTCATTGGAATGTGTCTATTCTCTGCTTTCTGAAATCTCTTTAAATGTCTGCCACCAAACCTCTATTGACCTATCCCTTAAGCACATTTGTCAGTTCACTTTAGCTAGCTCCACTTTCATACCCTCACAGTTGCCCTTACTTCGGTTTAAAATACTAGTCTTGGACACACTCTTCTCTCCCTCAAACTGAATGTGAAATTCAATCATATTGAATTTCACCCAGGAGTGCCTTCTCTATGAGGTTAGCAATTAACCCTATCTCATTTCAGGTCTAATCACCAGGTCTATCTCACCACCAGGTCTAATGTAACCTGCTGTCTGGTTGGTTCCAGAATGTGGAACTAAGAAACTATCTCGAAAACATTCAATAAACTCCCCACCTGACTTTTCCAATATATATGTAGATTAAAATCCCTCATAATTATCACCATTGTAAAAGAGGGCCTTTTTAAATTCTTTCACGGGATGTGGGTGTTGTTTTAGAAATGAATTTGCGATTGTCATCAGTAAAGAGAAAAAACAGAAAATTTAATTGTCAAATGATTGGAAAAGTAAGGGTGAAGAGAAGGAAATCATAATTTGAGCAGTGAAGCTGAGTAATTGAATAAGTTCAATGTTATCTCCAAGTGGAGAGACGGGCATTGGGAATTTAAAATAGCTGATAATTACACTGTAGCAGTGGTTATGATCTGGAAACACTGACAGGTTGGTAGAGGCAGATTCAACCATGGCTTTCACAAGGGATCTGGAATAAGCATCTGAAGGGAAAATATTTGCAGGGCTGTGGAGAGTGGGACTAATTAAAGTGCTCTTACAAAGAACTGGCCCAGCTTACTGGGTTTAATGCCCTCCTGTGTTGTAACCATTCTATAATTTTATTCTATAAATCTTACAATTGATTAAGTGCAAACAATGGGAAACAGTTTTCTCAAAATATTCTGAAGAACCCAGATGTGATGAGTCAATCTGGATATAAAGTTTAAAGTTTATTAGTGTCATAAGTAGGCTTACGTTAACAATGCAATGAAGTTACTTTGAAAATCCTTTAGTTGCCACACTCCGGCACCTGTTTGGGTACACTGTGGGTGAACTCAGCATGGCCAATGCACCCAACCAGCATGTCTTTTGGACTGTGAGAGGAAACCGGAACACCCGGAGGAAATCCACCCAGAATGGGGAGAACACACAGACAGTGACCCAAGCCAGGAATCAAGCCTTCCCTGGAGTTGTGAGGCAGCAATGCTAACCATTGTGGATATTCAGCAAATATCAATCAGTCACTTAATCGTGATATCATTGTGATGGAAATAACCCCTTTCCTACCATGGGGCTTAAGAACAGTTTTTCTTGAATAAAAATATGAAGTTTCTCTTACCATTCCTAGTTTTTAATTGGACCATGTTCATACTAGTTTAGTAATAAAAATAGAAACTGATGGAAGTACTCTGCAGGTCAGGCAAGCATTACCTGTGGAGAGAAACAGAATTCATGGACTTTATTTTACTTGGCCCCAGCAGGCATGTTCACCACAGGGGGGTACATAAAATGGGTGTTCACCCATCCCCAGCACCTTCCTGCCCACCCCTGAGCTCACCCCTATAATACAGGCTGGGGGAGGGGGGCACCAAAATTGGCAGTCCCCCTGCCATATTAAAATGATGAACTAAGGGTCAATTAGGCTTGTTATCAGATCTATTGACCTGCGCAGACCATAATATATTTGGTGTGGACAACAGGGTCGGTATGGGAAGTCTGATTTTTAAACGCAAATGATTAAAGGGCGGGTTGGAAGGGGCACAGGGGGGTTTCACTCTTCTGAGGCTACCCTTTGCTGACCGCTGGGCCTCTCAGACTGAACCCCCTTTTGCTTCCCATCCTCTCCATCCCTCCACCCCCACCCCACTGCCCCAATGTCTAACGCTCCCAAACCCTCCTGGCCCGAGGGCTCAGATTTACTTGCTCTGGGGATCCTAGACCTTGTGTTCCTCACTTCAGCTGCAATCCTGGCAGCTGCCAGTGACACCTTTCTGGCGCTGCCAGGACTGATGGAGTTGCTGCCCAATTAGATTGGCTGGCAGCTGCAGAGGGCAGGACCTCTGCCCCAACAAATGTTGGAAGTCCCACTCAGTTCTCGTTAATGAGCCCCGCAGTGCTTTGTTGCTGCGGGGCTGGTTGAGATGAAGCCTGCTGACGTGGTTATGGAGGGGGTTCAGGTGCCACTCATATCCCTGTATTATTCTGCCCAATGTTTCAGGTCCCAATGACCCTTCATTAGAACAGTTGTGATGAAGGGCCACAGACCTGAAACATTAACACTATTTTCCTCCACGGATGCTACCTGAACTGCTGAATATTTCCAGCATTTTCTGTTTTTATTTCAGACTTCCAGATTCTTCAATATTTTGATTTTACTCGACTATTTAATTCACACTAATTTGAACTTTAAGTAGCTGCACACACAATTTCCACCCTTTTCCCTTCCTTTACCATTCTGCAGGTACTTAAAGCAGGGATAAAATGAGAAAAGTACAGGAATTGTGTTACCTTAATGTCCTACATCACAGTTGTGAAACATTCTACGATTTCCAGAAGTTTGTTTCGAGTAAATTCTGCAATTTTTAAAGACTTGTTTACAGCACAAAATAAATTACTAATGACCATGTCAAAGGTGGAACATTACTTTATACAATATAATGCTGTCAACTTAGACCATTTCATAGGGCCATTCACAGTTGGACCATTGATAATTGTACGCACTAGAAATATCTAGATGACCTAAAACTATGGCACTTTTGTCTTATTCTGGGTGAAATGTTGTAGAACCATTTAAAACATCCCAAAATTATTTTACCAGCACTGTTACTTAATAAACATGCAATTTGTCATTTTGGTTGGAACTTAAGCGAGAATAACAGAGCGATCTGTGTCAATCTCTCAGGCGCGCTCAGCACTGCAGTCATCCCACACTCAGTCACTTTTTCGGAAATTGCTGAGTTGTGCACTGGTACTGGGGGGAGAGGGGGTGGGGTGTGGGGCTTAAACATGCCGGTGAGCCTAACTTCAGAACACTCAGGCACTGTTCCACAAAGGTCTGGCGATCTCAGTGCACTGGGAAACCCCCTCCCTCCCCCCATCGTCATCAGGAGCCCTCCTCATTGGTGGCATGTTCCCCCACCTCCTCCCTGGTAGGGGTCTCCGGCAATGGGGCATTGAGGCCCTCCCTATGGGGCTCCCCTGCCTGACCCCAAACATGACCCCCATCATGACTCCAGACATGCCCCGTTCAGGACAACCCGACATGCCCCCCCCATCATGACCACCTTCATGATCCACCTCTGCACGATGCCCCCTGCAGAGCTCCCATCATTGCTCCCTGTCTTAGCCCCCCTGCATAGCCCCCACTCAGGCCCCACTCCCTTGACACTGCTCCTGGCACACTGGCCATGGCCAAATGGTGCAGCCAGGTGCTTGGTGGCTGCTGCTGGGGTGTCTGGGGGCCAAGTGCCTGGTGGCCACTGCTGGGGTGTCCAGTGGGCACTCCTGGGGAGACTGGTGGGCACTGCCAGAGTGTCCGGTGAGTACTGCCAGGGTGTCCGGTGAGCGCTGCCAAATGGACACTTTCCGGCCATGGTCCCAACCACCTGGGGGCTTCAATGGCTTCTGAGCCCCCTGCCATGGGCATTGCGCCAGTCTCTGCTGGTGGAGACCAGTTCACAGTGATTCTCACCGTTATCGCGCCACGTTTGAAGGCCAGGAGATTCCATTTACTGAGAATCAAATGAGCTATACATATTTAAATATCACTTTAAATATGCTAATTGGCCTCACGCCCATCTGGTTTGTGCCATTGGAAAGGGACCAGGGCAATTGCAAACTATTTGGTGCTGGGCACAAAGTCGAGTTTTAGGCCCGAACGCCCTCTCTCCCTTACCTGCAATGGCATTCTGCAGTTCATTCCACGCTAGGGGGTTTCCTATTGGTCTTCCAACTTCAAGAGACCACCGCCGTCTTTAATTGGATAGCGAGACATTGATCTGTCCACTGATTGAATAAACAAGACCAAATCATGGTGAGGTGACTGTTCCTGACATGGAATGGAGTCAGGACTTGCGTTTAACCCCAATGGTGAGAGGTCTGACCCAAAATGCAAGACACTGTCCCATATCTCTGTATTTTATCTTTAAATCTTTTTTTCTTCTTATTCTCATTACTCCTTTTCTGCGAACTGTGTTTTTTTGCTTCTTATCCATCTCTCTCGGCGCTCTATCATTTTGTTTCACTTATCTGATAAGTACTTTGATCTATATTAGTTCGGCTTTTCCCACTTGTTAATATGTGACATTTAAAATGCCAGTTCAAGTGGAAAAGATTTAGAAAAAGTCGACATAGCACATTGGTACTCTGAAGAATTCTGCCCTAGCATGGTAGGGCGCTCAATGATATCCATGAAGCCTCACTCTGCAAATCGGGATATAGCTGACAGCTATGTGCCATCAATAGGGAACATTGGAGGGTGAGTGACATGCACATGCTTCCCACGTCCCCACTCAAAATGTACTTTGTAAACTGTGGGAGAGGTTGGGGTTAGCTTGGAAAAACCTAAGAAATTAAGAAGAAGATGGGGTACATTATAAATAGCTGGATAGGAAATCTTCACATGCCCTGTCTCTAGCAGCTTTACTGGCAGTTACAGCTCGAAAACTTTCCTTTTTATTCACCCAGGCCTTAAAATTACACCACAAGACTCTCGTGTGCAAATACTTAATGCATTCACCAGAAATTCATCTTACTTCTCTTTTAATGAAGGTTTCTATTTTTCAGACAATATTTTATCTGTATCCAAGGGGTTCATGCTAAAATACTGAACTACAGTAGAGCATACATTGGAGAGAGTTGTGCTTGGATGGGACGGTGGTCTAATCAGATTATGGCTGGGATTCTCCCAAAACAAAACGAAGTGCCCAGCAGGCAGCAAAACGGAAATATTTCCCACCTATTTTTTGGGTGTACTTACCTGATTGAATCTCTGACACTCGGAGCATTGCAGAGTGCCTCACATTGAACCACCCTGAAAAACCGGGGGTGGGGCTTATTCCCGCTGGAGAGGCCGGCAGCATAGCACTCAGCGAGCCACTGCACATGTGCCAATCTGTCAGTGCAGAGATTGGCACACACGCACTGGTCGAACCCTCTCGCCAGCCTCCAATCACTGGCCCACCAGACCTCCCCGGGTCAGCCCTGATCTCCCTCCCCGCCAGCCATCCCCGACCTCCCTCCACGCCCCATGGCAAGCTGCAATCCCCCGATTGCCATCTGCGTCCCACCCCACCCTGATAACCAGCCCCGACCTGCTCCCCCGCCCCAGATAACCAGGCCCTATCGCCCTCCTCCCTCCCTCTCCCACCTATTCAAATGCAGAGTGGCAGCAGGTCCCCCCCCCCCACCAATCGTCCTGCCCCGATCGGTCATCCCAATATGCCCCACCTTCTCTGGCCCCAACCCCTTGGCACAGCCCACCGGTCAGTGCCAAGGTGCTTGTTTGGTGCGTGGTCAGTTTGCCCCTTGGGCAGTGCCAGGGTCCCAGGCTGGCACTGCCCAAGGGAAACCCCCCTACCCTCGACCCCCCTGAGGGGCTTCAGTGGCCTCTGTCCCTACCAGTGGAGTGAGGACGCCTGTTCCCCGTTAGTGGGGAGTAGTTGTAGACCCCGCTGGTGGGAATCACTCCCAGCCAGGGCGAGGGAGACACTAGCAGGCCTGGAGAATACTGTCAACTTCCATGACATTTCCATATGATAATCAGGTCTGCGCCGATTTCCGGAATGGACCTTATTGCGCTAAAACAAAGTGCTTCGGAGACTCTTGGCTGTTGCGAAATGCCTCCCGCTGTTGTCTCCCAGCCTGCTGGACTGCATGAGTAGCGCAGCGGGCTGGGAGAATCTCAGCCTATACGTTGATTATCGTATTCAGATCTAGTTATCATAACATGAGGGTAACATTCTCATAAGGAAATGCTGCCACGAATCACGGCAGGACAGATTACCAGCGTCAGAAAATATATCTGTGAGGAAAGAATGACAATAATGGAGATGTTTAGTCTGGAAAGGAAGCCATAAGATAATCTTATAGAGATATAGTAAAGGTAAATTCTATATATTACTTCAAATTAAATTTTGTACACAAATAGTGGTATTTACAAGTAAGTAATAGTATATACAATTTAGACCAAAGGCCCCAATTGTTCAACCTGTGGCAATCATTTACACCATCTTCCACAATTATTAATGCTGCTAACTTAGGGGGAGGGGGGAAAGTGTGAGATTTTTAAAAAATGGTTTATATCATGAATAATTCTGGGAAATTACTTCCCGATTTTTCAAAGATAATCAAGCAGGCTCCAGTAAGCTACAGTTACCACTAATATAATTAATTAATCTCCCCTCTCAATGTGTTCCAATGCCTTTAGAGACATAGCTATGTATTGGGCTCAAAAAGACAATTACTAACCTTCAGGATGGTGGTAAATACTCAATAATCCATTTTTTTACTGTTCTCTACCTTTAATTCTTAATGGTCTTTCTTCATTTTTCTTCCCCCCCCTCTTTCCCCTACTTTATACCCCCTTCCTTACCTTTTCTCCCCTTTTGTTTTCCCTTTCTCTAAATTTTACCTCTCTCCCACCCATTCTCCCCTCCCCCCAACATTTTCATCTATCACAGTTTACCCTCTGATTTCAGCTTCTCTTTTGTTTGGCCATTTACACCCTTTATTCTCTCTGTAGACTGCAGCCTTTTCCCCCCGGTTTCTGTGGCTATGACTCACAAAGAACAAAGAACAATACAGCACAGGAACAGGCCCTTCGGCCCTCCAAGCCCGCGCCGCTCCCCAGTCCAGGATTGAATCCTGAATCCAGGATCCCCGCCCAATTTTCCAGCCTATCTACATACCAATATCCTATCCACCGAGCTGTCCCTCACAGCTACGATGCTTTGTTCATTACAACCTATTAACTCACCCCCACCCCCCCATTCCAGACCATGTGATCTCCAGGGAGAGGCGAAAACCCAGAGTGAAAACCCCAGGGCCAATATGGGGAAAAAAAATCTGGGAAATTCCTCTCCGACCCCCTGAGGCGATCGAAACGAGTCCAGGAGATCACAATGGCCCCGATCGGAAAATGCTTCCCAACCCTAGTCATTTCCACTTCCACGAACACCATATGAATTCCCTGCCCCCGAGACAGGTTCCCAACTATCCGCAGTCACCTTTTATTCCCTCACCCTGCCGTATAAATATCTCCCACTTTCTATGCCTTTTAGCTTTGACAAAGGGTCATCTGGACTCGAAACATCAACTCTCCTTACAGATGCTGCCAGACCTGCTGAGATTTTCCAGCATTTTCTCTTTTGGTTTCAGATTCCAGCATCCACAGTAATTTGCTTTTATCAGTAATCCATTTTGTATGGCAAACTCTGCAATCGCACTAACAGTAAAAATATATCCATCACTCTCCCAAAAACTATAACATTGAACAGATCAACAAGCTTCCTGGATTGGTTATTCCACATACTCGTCCTCTGTGTGGGGAAGTGATATTTTAACATTGCATTTGCCTATTCTCAAGTAAATGCGAGGTTAAGGAGACTTTACAGACATCATCTATTTGGATTTTCAAAAGGCTTTTGGTACATCAGGAATTGTGCAGAAGTTTTAAGTCTAATGGTATGGTGAGGTAATGGGGAATGCATTAAAGCTAATAAGATTGAATGAAAGGTAGTTTAAAATGAAATCTTTTTAGGCCACCCCTCAGAGTCGAGGCTGACTTGCTTCCACACTAAAACTGAGTTCTCAGACTGAGGAGTCCAATGAGTGACCTATAGTCTTTGTCAACGGTGACTGGATAGTGGTTGGAGGAGTGGGTAGGTGTGTTGCCTGGGTTGCCATGTGCTCCTGGCAATGCTCTTGGCAATGCAACTCGAAGTGGAACACTGCTTCCTGAATGCTTTTCCTCCACTTCAGGTGGTATTGGGATTAGATGTTGATTATCATATCCACATCTACTTATTGGGTCAGGGATTCCCGGTGTTAGTGGGGATGTTACCCTTTTTCAAGGAGGCTTTGAGAATATCCTTGAAGCGTTTTCTCTACCCTCCTGGCGCTCACTTGCTGTGTCAAAGCTCCAAGTAGAGCACTTTTTCAAGAGTCTCCTGTCAAGCATAGGGAAAATGTGGTCAGCCCAACAGAGCTGATCGAGGTGGTCAAGGCTTCACTGCTGGGGATGTTGGCCTAAGCAAGAACACTGACACTGAAGGCAGCATGGTGGCACAGTGGTTAGCACTGCTGCCAGGGACCCAGGTTCGATTCCTGTGTGGGTCATTGTCTGTGCAGAGTCTGCATGTTTTCCCCGTGTCTGCGTGGGTTTCCTCTGGGTGCTTGGGCTTCCTCCCACAGTCCAAAAGATGTGCTGGTTAGGTACATTGGCCATGTTAAATTCTGCCCCAGTTACCTGAACAGCTGCCGGAGTAATGTGAAATAGGGGATTTTCACAGTAACTTCATTGCAGTGTTAATATAAGCCTACTTGTGACACTAATTCATTTATGGGATGTGGACGTTGCTGGCTACACCAGCGTTTATTGTCCATCCCTCGTTGCCCTTGAGAAGGTGCTGGTGAGTTGCCTTCTTGAACTGCTGTGTCACTGAGGTGTAGGTATACCTATAGTGCTTTTAAGGAGGGTGTTCCAGGATTTTGACCCAGTAACAGTGAAGGAGCGGCAATAAATTTCCAAACTTCCTGAACTTCATTTTAAAACTGGAAGATGCCTGTGCGTGAGTTCTTTTAATGCGGAATGGCCGCTGGACACCAGCTATCAGCAAAGCCTTGGTTCAGTGGCAAGAGGATCCAAGACATTTGAAGGTTGTATGGGCCTAGAACCCTACGAAAGTTCTTCAATCCTGAGTTAGTGTTTGGTTCCTTCTCAAGGGTCAGTGTTTGGTTCCTTCTGTTTATTATATTCATTAATGATCTGGAGGGTGACATTGATGCCTCATTTGTGGATGAACCCATATCACCAATGGAAATAGATGGCTCAGTGTTCTTGAATCATGCTAACAAACTGACGGAAGGTTTGGAAGTGTAAGCTACATGGACCAATGTTTGCTTCTTCCTCAAAACAATTACAATGTGGTGAATTCTAGCAACAGGAAATGGGGTGAAGACCAGGATGGATGTTGGAACTGGAAAAGACAAACTTTTAACTGAAGCAAGATAGTTCTTCTCAAGAAGAGCAAGCAGCAGGGGTTGGGCTGTCATATAAACTGGGATTGCCAACACTGTTGGACTTATTCCTGGGCTACACATTAAACAGCTTCCTTTCCTCAGATTTTTGTTACTAATAAATGAAAAGAGACAGTTTTTGTTTGAAAGCTCCTATAAAGTTTCTCACAGTAATATCCATTCCAAGAGAATAATCTTTAATTCCAGGAGGGTTAGAAAGTCTAATGTAAAATGGTGTAAAGTGAAAAAAAAACCCTAGAATTGTTGAGGAGAGCAGAGGCTTTGCTGAAGTCTATTCATTGTGCTGCTGACACTATCTGACCATGATGTGGAGATGCCGGCGTTGGACTGGGGTAAACACAGTAAGAGTTTTAACAACACTTGGCGGCACGGTAGCACAGTGGTTAGCACTGCTGCTTCACAGCTCCAGGGTCCTGGGTTCGATTCCCGGCTCGGGTCACTGTCTGTGTGGAGTTTGCACATTCTCCTCGTGTCTGCGTGGGTTTCCTCCGGGTGCTCCGGTTTCCTCCCACAGTCCAAAGATGTGCGGGTTAGGTTGATTGGCCAGGTTAAAAAATTGCCCCTTAGAGTCCTGGGATGTGTAGGTTAGAGGGATTAGCAGATAAAATATGTGGGGGTGGGGCCTGGGTGGGATAGTGGTCGGTGCAGACTCGATGGGCCGAATGGCCTCCTTCTGCACTGTAGGGTTTCTATGATTCTATGAACACCAGGTTAAAGTCCAACAGGTTTATTTGGTAGCAAATGCCGTTAGCTTTCGGAGCACTGCTCCTTCGTCAGATGGAGTGGAAATCTGCAGATTCCAGGAGGGTTATCTGCAAATCTGCAGATTTCCACTCCATCTGATGAAGGAGCAGCGCTCCGAAAGCTAATGGCATTTGCTACCAAATAAAACTGTTGGACTTTAACCTGGTGTTGTTAAAACTCTTACTATCTGACCAGCCACTGCCTTGTGGAGGGAGCAGTGCGCAGGCGCGATGCGGCCTGGTTGCGCGGTGCATTGTGGACAGCGCTCCTTTTCCTGCAGCTACAGAGATGGTGAGGATCGCCGGGTCTGAGAGCGCGGGGCGAATCCATCAACATCCACTCCGGAAAGCGGCCAAACACCACCAATCTCACCGCCACCCCTTCATGAACGGCCAGGGAATCAAGCCCTGGGCTGATTTGCGCAAAGCGAGCGGCAGCTTTCTGGATATTTGAGCACCAACTGCGGCGGGGCCGCCGGGCGGACAGCGGCGGCCATTGCTGCCCGGGGCCCCGGAGCGCTTTATGCCCGGGCAACCCGCCCTGCTTAACTCACCTCATTGCTGTGCGGTTGGCGCTGATTTAACGATTGACTCCTTTTGCTGTCGGGCGATGTAGGCCCAGGGCGGCGGCGGCCTGGAGTTACAGCGTCAGCCCGGGGTTCCTCCATGAGTTAGGCGCACCAGTCTACCTTGGGGGGCAGGGGAGGGAGCTGCTGCTGCGGCCCCGGGGATCTGGGCACTACAGGATTGAGAGTTTCAGTTGCAGCCACAAACTAAACGGTTTCTCCTCTTCACACAGGCCCGAGGCCCAAAGAAGCACCTGAAGCGCCTAGCGGCACCCCGGCATTGGATGCTGGATAAACTGACTGGGGTATTTGTAAGTATCTCTGCAGCATCAAAGGACACATTCATACCTGATTGCCGATACTCTGGGTGAATTTAGATGTGATGGAATTTTGTAGCTCTCATTTATTTTACTACAGTTGAAGTTAGTGGGTACACAAACTTCGTAAAGTTTATTTATTAGTCACAAGCAGGCTTACATTAACACTGTAATGAAGTTACTGTGAAAATCCCCTAGTTACCACACTCCGGCGCCTGTTTGGGTACACTGAGGGAGAATTTAGTATGGCCAATGCACCTAACCCGTACGCCTTTGGACTGTGGGAGGCAACCGGATCACCTGGAGGAAACCCACACAGACACGGGGAGAACGTGCAGACTCTGCACAGACTCAAGCCAGGAATCGAACCCAGGTCCCTGGTGTTGTGAGATTCACTGGTTCACAGGCTCCGAAGACTGCCCTTTCTGTGGCCTTGAGTCCGTGGACCATGTCTATGTTGTGTGTCTTAGGCTGCACTACCTTTTTATTTTCCTAAAGAACCTTTTATTGATGTTTTGTTTGCACTTCAATCCCACGCTCCTGATCTACGGACACCCGGTGCGGAGAGGGGAGGGTTGGGATGGCGATCTCCTCGTGAACCTGCTCCTGGGCCTGGTGAAACGTGCCATTTTCCGGTCCAGGCAGTGGGCGATCGAGGGGGCCGTCCATCCTGACTGTCTTCCCCTCTACCGCGGCTACGTTCGCGGCCAGGTGTCCCTGGAGAGGGAGCATGCGGTGTCCACGGGCGCGGTTGATGCCTTCCGCGCCCGTTGGGCACCGCAGGGGTTGGGGTGCGTTATTGACCCTGACAATCACATTTTAATTTGATGTTTTTAAGTTTCCTTTGTACTTTGATTTCTGTTCGGGCTCTTCCCCCTCCTTTTGGGGAGCTGCCCCTTTTACTTTGTCCTGACTTAATCTGAGTTTGTTTATTTGGTTTGACCTAAAAAGAGGGCAAGCAGTGCTAACCACTGTGCCACTATGCCGTGTTCTGCTGAATGGTGAGTTTTGCAGCCTAGCCTTGCAAACTGTTATCAGTGTCCTAGTATATTTAATGTCCAAAGAAGTGTTTAGCTGGCAAAGTTAATGCCTTTTAATTTTTTATTCCTATTTGAAATAACCTACATTTTTAACAGGTTGTACTTGAGTCAGTTTACAAACAGAGTGACTAGTTCACAAGGGTCTTTTACTCCTTTGAATTTGGTAGTGCCTTTTCGTACATGTACGCTTGAAATTTGATTCTTTTGAGTGCTCCACCTGTATTCAGGGTCAAAAATGGTATAGGGCTGCAGTTGCTAAATGATTTGTTGTGTGATCCTACAATTGCTTTTTAAAGGCTGTCACAATTTGTTATCCTCTTGGGTGAAGATCGAAGTAGGCCTTTTCGAAATTGATGCATTTTGATACCTGGGGTTTGGCAAAAATATTAAACAAGTTTGTGGACTTGTTTCCATGGATTGTAGATGAGGAAGGAAGATGAGAGATAAAATGCCATGAGAGCAATGTGGCTTCAGATAAAAAAAAGCAGATGGTTTAGCTTGATGGTGAAAGCAGGGTTACTGAGAATATTCCAGTTATAAAACATCTTTTGAGTAAGTGAATGTACTGTCCAGTTGAGTATCTGGGAGTCGAGGTATGTTGCATACTGAGTGTATAAATTGTTTTACTTTATTAGGCTCCCCGTCCATCTACTGGTCCCCACAAGCTCAGGGAGTGTCTCCCGCTCATCATTTTCCTCAGAAATCGCCTGAAGTATGCTCTGACTGGTGATGAGGTGAAGAAGATCTGTATGCAGAGATTCATCAAAATTGATGGCAAAGTCCGTACGGATATCACCTACCCAACTGGATTCATGGGTAATTATGGCTTTAAATGCATTTGAAGCTCCATATCCCTTGCATGTTTTTTCTGAATTGCAGATTGGTTTCAGCAGATTGATCTTAGTTTCTAAGTCAAATAAAATTCAAACATTGCTTTGCTATTTCTTGGGAGACTGCACACATTTCCTGATAAACTGGGTGTTTTTGGAAAGGTTTCCTCCAAGTTACACCGCATCCTGACTTGGAACTATTTTTTGGCTGCTGGATTGAAAACCGAGAGCTTCCTCTCTAACATTACTGTGGACGTGCCTTTGCCAAATGGGCAGCAGTGGTTCAAGAAAGTTGCTCCCCACCAAATTTTCGAGGGCAATTAGGGATGGGTAATGAACGCTCACCTTGCCAGTGATATTAAGGACCCCGGACATTCTCTCTTCCATCATCTTCCGTCGGGAAAAGATACAAAAGTCTGAGGTTACGTACCAACTGACTCAAGAACAGCTTCTTCCCTGCTGCCGTCAGACTTGAATGGACTTGCCTTGCGTTAAGTTTATCTTTCTCTACACCCTAGCTATGACTGTAACACTACATTCTGCGCTCTCATTTCTTTTTCTATGAACAGTATGCTCTGTACAGCATGCAAGAAACAACACTTTTCACTGTTAATACATGTGACCATAATAAATCAAATCAAAATCAGATCCCATGAAAGAACAATGGGTACTTGGTTGAATCCGTCCTGATTCAAATATGACAGGCGAGAAGAAAGGATGACCTGAAGGAAATGGGATGTGTGTATTGGGGAGGTCGGAGGTGGAAATTCGAAGCTTACCCAGTGAAGGAAATTCTATGATTCTGGTGCTGCTTGTTTTTGTAAACTGCCAGTTGTAGCTCCTGCGACCTCACAAAAAATGATCTACTGTTTGGTTGACAGCTTTTTTATTTTGGGAAAATTTGTGTTTGTACTGTAGTTGCATGCTATGGGTTGTCGCTTCATTTATGAATTTGTGTACAATGTGGTTCTTTATTTGCAGATGTGATCAGCATTGATAAAACAAGTGAACATTTCCGTCTGATCTACGATACCAAGGGTCGTTTTGCTGTACATCGAATTACAGCTGAGGAGGCCAAGGTAATTGCCCTTATGAATATTGTTGACGGGACATGTTTCTTGTTTCTGCTTCAGCCGGCACCAGGAGTAATGTGCTCAAGAACAGCTTGAATATTTATTTCTGTTGACCTTTCCCTTTGTTGAAGCTTGCTTCACCTGTCTTTATTTTTGTGTATTTGGTTGTGACTGGCATAAATGACATGAATCTGTGTCCTATGCAATGAAAGGAAGAATATTTTGACAACCTTTCATGATCAGCATTAGCTTGGCTTCCTTGGCCCCTAAGAGTCTGAAATCACTGCTTGTGGGTGATGGTCAAGCTACTTGAGTGTCGAGAAATGAGGTCTAACCTGCTGTATCCTGGCAGTTGAGAAAATGCTGTGTTCTTGCCAAGCTGAACGCTTGGATAGGTTGCAGCATTATACTGATTCTTGATTTACAATGAGGTTGCCATCAAAGGTGAAGGCTTGGCAGCATTTGGAATAACACTTATGGAACCTCTTGTAATAGATGAATTCTACTGTATGTTTTTGAGTTAAATTGTATTTTCAGTCTCTTGCAGCACTCCATTGAGCTGCACTGACTGATTAGTAATAGCGAGAAACTAGTTTTGTTTTCTCTTTGGTATTGTTTACACTTGGTGAACCAAATTGCCACTTGGATCAGGCAGCATCCAAGTGCTTCCAATACTTTTTGATCGTGCTTCTAACATCTGTCACATTTTGCTTTGTTTTACTGTCATTAAATAGCGAGCATTAAACTCCAGATCATTGCTCATTATCTACCTCTCTCCACTTATTCACAGTGCCCCGATAGTCACTTCATAATGAGTGCAAAGGTCTCAGTGATGGTAGCCTTGAATATACTCAATGATGGAGCATTTGTATCTCTGGGCTAGATAGAGAACTCTAAATATTAACAACATTGCAAGAGATTCCTCCTAAATGGCTGACCCTTTAAACTGAAGTTATGCCCCCTCTTGCCAGGAAGTTGAAAGTGTCTACCTTATCAGGCCCTTTTAGAATCTTTTGTCTTGCATGGAGATCACCTCTCATTACATTTAAACTCCAAAGAATGTAGGCACATTCTACTCTATTTCTCCACACTTTTGTGCCTCCTCTTCCTGGGACTGACTGAGACAGTTCTGGCTTTGTCTGGACCCAAACCACAGCATCAGTTTTGCGTCATCGATTTTCCCCAGCCAGTTGAAAGCTGTGTAAAAATCCTGATTATCATTCTAGGTGTTGCTGTAAAGTTTGGCAGAATAATGCAGTTCCTCAGCTTTGAATGTTAATCACTATTTTTATTTTGCTCTAATGAGGGAACCAGATAGATATGTTTGTTGCTGCCAGAAGTATGCCGATTTAAAGGTGGTTTTATAAACCTTTTAATAGCTTCCTGACCCATTCACTGGGATCTGCAGATGGGTATGGTGATGTTGGAGCAAGTAATGATAACTGACTGAGCAAAAACCTCAAGTAAACTAATAAATCAATGAAACAAATGAGTGAAACATGATATTTATTCATTTGGAATTTGTACCATTTCATTGGGTTTTATGTTCTTGCACCTCATATTTACACACTGGAAGACGGATTGCTTTGGCCTTTAAGGGTGAATGCCATTTTTAATTGCTGCCCAGGCTAACTTCAAATCCCAATTCTAACCAGGTTAAATGCACTTGACTTTGGTTTTGTGTTGACCTGGTGAGAGTACAGAAACTGTCTATTTGCTGTGGAAGGTTGAAACTGCAGAGTTGTTCCTTATCATTTATTCACAGGGGTGCACTGCAGCACAAATTGGATTGTTTATGCTACAGTGTTGGTTTGTAATTAAATTGTGTTGGATAGTAGAAATGAATTGGATTCAACAATGTTGAGATGCAAGATGTTATTGCCATTTACTCTGTCTCTTCCCCTTCCCAGTATTTTCTACAAGGAAATACTTTTTGGAGGTAGTGTAGGATAAGGTGATAACCTCATACTTCAGCACCTTAAAAGTGCTTAACTGTTGTTATCTTGATTAGAAGTGGCAACATGTTCAAGATGAAGTTACAAGGCATAGCAGTTGATACCACAAGTAGGGAATATTTTAAATTGTAGAATTTAGATTTAAGGTTTGTTTTAGACAGTGTCAGCGAAGAGTGACATAATTTAATTCATTTTCCAGTACAAGCTGTGTAAAGTAAGGAAGATCCAAGTGGGCACCAAGGGAATCCCTCACCTGGTTACACATGATGCGCGAACCATTCGCTACCCAGATCCTTTGATTAAGGTCAATGACACCGTACAGATTGATCTGGATACTGGCAAGATCACAGACTTCATCAAGTTTGACACAGGTAATTAGGTTGTTATGACTAAATTGGAAAATATCCTTATGGTGGTCTGAGACATTATGGTCAAAATCTTTGCCTCTGCTCATTTAGGAGATGTGTTAAGATGGAAATTAATTTTAAATGTCTGCATAGACAGTAGAAAGGACAAACAAGGCAATATGCAATGCTAAAGAATTTTCAAAGTAAAATCAAAATCTTATGATAAGATACAGAGACATGGGTGGTCACGACTGGGAGTTAATTATACACGGGTATCAGACTATTCGGAAGGAAAACAGGAAGGTAAGGGAGGTGGTGTTGCTCTGATATTTAAGGATGACATCAGGGTGGTAGTGAGAGATGATATAGGTTCTATGGAGAAAAGGGTTGAATCCATTTGGGTGGGAATTAGAAATAGTAAGGAGAAAAAGTCACTGATGGTGTAGTCTATAGGCCACCAAATAATGACATCATGGTGGGGCGAGCAATAAACAAAGAAATAATTGATGCATATAAAAATGGTACGGCAATTATAGGGGATTTTAATCTACATGTCGATTGGTCAAGGCAGCCTTGAGGAGTTCATAGAATGTATCCATGATAGTTTTCTCGAACAGTATGTAATGGAACCTACGAGGGAGCAAGATATCATAGATCTGGTCCTGTGTAATGAGACAAGAATAATTAATGACCTCACAGTTAGGGATCCTCTCGGAAGAAGTAATCGCAGTATGGTTGAATTTAAAATATAGATGGAACGTGAGAAGGTAAAATCCAATACCAGTGTC
Organism: Mustelus asterias; assembly: GCF_964213995.1. Taxonomy (NCBI): domain Eukaryota; kingdom Metazoa; phylum Chordata; class Chondrichthyes; order Carcharhiniformes; family Triakidae; genus Mustelus; species Mustelus asterias. The sequence goes on from NC_135804.1 coordinate 112,088,431, forward strand.
CTGTGCTCAAACAAAGGAGATTGCAGTGGGATGAGAGCGAAGTTGGCTAAGGTAGACTGGGAGCAAAAACTTTATGGTGGGACAATTGAGAAACAGTGAAGGACTTTCAAAATGATTTTTTTCACTGTATATACTAGTGATAAGGAAAGACTAGAAAAAAAGATAAAGAGCCACGGATATCTAAGGAAATAAAGGAGGGTATCAAATTAAAAGAAAGTGCATATAAAGTGGCAAAGATTGGTGTGAAACTAGAGGATTGGGAAATCTTTAAAGGTCAACAGAGCCATGAAAAAAGATATAAAGAAAAGTAAGATTGAGAGTAAAGTAGCTCAGAATATAAAAATAGCAAAAGTTTCTACAAATATGTAAAAGAGAGTGGCTACGGTAGACATTGGCCCTTTAAAGGATGAGAAGAGGGATTTGATAACAGGAAATGGCCGAGGCATTGAAAGGTATTGTGTCAGTCTTCACAGTGAAAGACACAAATGACATGCCAAAAATTGATGACAAGAAGGCTATGGCAGGTGAGGACCTGTAAACGATCATTAATACTACAGCAAGCTAACAGGACTAAAGGTAGACAAGTCTCCTGGCCCTGATGGAATGCAACCCAGGGTACTAAAAGAGAAGGCGGGGGAAATAGCAAATATACTCGTGGTAATTTGCCAAAATTCGCTGGACTCTGAGGCAGTTCTGGCAGATTGGAAAACAGCACATATGATGTCATTGTTTAAAAACAGGAGGTGGACAAAAGGTGGGTAACTATAGGCTGGTTAGCTGAACTTCTGTAGTGGGGAAATTGCTTGAATTTGTCATCAAGGAAATAGTGAGGCATCTGGATAGAAAATGTCCCATTGGGAAGACGCGGTGTGAGTTCATGAAAAGCAGGTCATGTTTAACTAATTTACTGGAATTCTTTGAGGACATTACGAGCGCAGTGGACAACGGGGAACTGGTGTGTGTGATATATCCGGATTTCCAGTAGGCATTTGACAAGGTGCCGCACAAAAGGCTGTTGCATAAGATAAAGGTGCACGGCGTTACGGGTAATGTATTTGTATGGATTGAGGATTGGTTAACTGACAAAGCAAAAAGTGGGGGTAAGTGGGTGTTTTTCTGGTTGGTGATCAGTGACTAGTGGTGTGCCTCAGGGATCAATGTTGGGACCGTAATTGCTCACAATTTACAGAGATGATTTGGAATTGGGGACCAAGTATAATGTGTCAAAAGTTGCAGATGACACTAAGATGAGTGGTGGAGCAAAGTGTGCAGAGGACACGGAACGTCTGCAAAGGGATATAGATATTTCAAGTGATGGGCTAGGGTCTGGCAGATGGAGTGCAATGTTGGTAAATGAGGTCATCATTTTGGTAGGAAGAACTGCAAAATGGACTATTATTTAAATGGTAAAAAAATTGCAGCATGCTGCTGTGCAGAGGGACCTGGTTGTCCTTGTGCATGAATTGCAAAAAATTGGTTTGCAGGTAATTAAGAAGGCAAATGGAATTTTGTCCTTCATTGTTAGAAGGATGGAGTTTAAAAACAGCGAGATTATGTTGCAGCTGTATAAGGTGCTGGTGAGCCCACACCTGGAGTACTGTGTACAGTTTTGGTCTCCTTACTTGAGAAAGGATATACTGGCACTGGAGGGGATGCAGAGGAGATTGACTAGGTTGATTCCAGAGTTGAGAGGGTTGGCTTATGAGGAGAGGCTGAGTTGACTGGGACTATGGACTATACTCATTGGAATTTAGAAGAATGAGGGGGGGATCTTATAGAAACATAAGATTATAAACGGAATGGATAAGATAGAAGCAGGGAGGTGGGTGAAAGTAGAGCTAGGGGGCATAGCCTCAAAATAAGGGGAGGTAGATTTTGAATTGAGTTAAGGAGGAACTTCTTAGGGTTGTGAATCTGTGGAATTCCCTGCCCAGTGAAGCAGTTGAGGCTACCTCATTGAATGTTTTTAAGGCAAGGATAGATAAATTTTTGAAGAGCAAAGAAATCAAGGGTTATAGTGAGCGGGTGGCTAAGTGAAGCTGAGTCCACAAAAAGGCCAGCAATGATCTTATTGAATGGCAGAGCAGGCTCGAGAGGCCAGTTGGCCTACTCCAGCTCCTTGTTATGTTTTTAAGATTCCTGTAATTTTCTCTGGTTGAAGCTGGGTATGATTCTATTCTCCAGGTGGTTATTAAATTTTTGCCTTAAGTTACAAATTAAAACTTTTGCGAAGCATGGGGAGATGCAGAGTGAAATTAAAGTTAACTTTAAATACCCAGATGATTTCAATTTTACATTTTTTAAGTAGAGGGATCCATTTTAATAGTGTTCTATTTCTTACGGTACCTGATGGTGGCACAGCGGTTAGCACTGCTGCCTCAGAGCCAGGGACCCAGGTCCGATTCTCGGCTTGGGTCATTGTCTGTGTGGAGTCTGCATGTTCTCCCCGTGTCTGCATGGGTTTTCTCTGGGTGCTCCGGTTTCCCCCCTCAGTCTGAAAGATATGCTTGTTAGGTGTATTGGCCGTGCTAAATTCTCCCTCACTGTACCCGAACATGTGCCGGAGTGTGGCAAGTAGGGGACTTTCACAGTAGCATTGCAGTGTTAATGTAAGCCTACTTGTGACACTAATAAACTTTAAAAAAAACCTTGGATGCAGTTCGTATATTCTGCACAGTAATTATTCTCCAATTAGAAGCTCTTTAATCAGGGCTTCAGTGGCAACTAAACTATGGTATTACTCATTAGGTCCACCTAACTAGCCACCACTGATTTTTTGTTCCATATGGTTCATGCATTTTAAGGGAACCTGGATCAACCATGAGGGTGAAAGAAATAGGAAGATATGCTGATGGGATTCCTTAAAAATAATGTATCCCACACACATCGGATGAATACCTCCTTTTCAGCATCTTAACCTCTGACAGACTGGAAGAGAGAAAGAAATTGCAGTGTAAATCGTTCCTTGGCTGACGTTCCCACGTATATCTTCAGCTCTCTTCAACAGTAGATCAACAAATGAATACCCACTTAAATTGCAATAAGACAATGATAGTCTGGGAGCTTTTTCGGGGACACTGGAATGTGAGGAATATTAATTTTTACAGACTGTTGATATTGTGATGCAGTAAGTTGTTTGCACATCATGTAGTGGGAATGCTCTTTAAAAAGAAATTGAGTAAATAATTTTATAGGGAATGTTTTATACATAATTATTTATAAAGTATCCGTGGCCCCTTGATCTATTGTCACTTGTTTCTTTGTCCCCCACAGGTAATTTGTGCATGGTGATAGGAGGTGCTAACTTGGGTCGTATTGGAGTGATCACTAATCGTGAGAGACACCCTGGCTCTTTTGATGTTGTTCATGCAAAGGACGCTAATGGTAACAGCTTTGCTACCAGGCTTTCCAACATTTTTGTTATTGGGAAGGTGAGTATGAATTCTGGTGCCATTGGAAAGCAAGTGTGTGCGTGTGTGTTTTTATTTACTTAATTGACGGTAGGCAATTGTGGGTTCAGCTATCAGAAGTGGTTCTGCTTTACCAAGATAATTCTTGGTGAAGGTCATTACAGCAGCGGTAAGCTACGGCATGGCTATGAGCCTGTTAATGCTTTGGGTGTGTACACTGATTTTCAAAACGAAAGTAATATTTTATCATACAGTCATATACATATTTGCCCGATGTTCACCAGTTCAGTGAGACGTTTATTTTGGTGTTTCAGTCTTGGCTCAGTTGGTAGTATTCTCAGCTCCGAATCATAAGCTTCCTATTCTTGGGCATGAGCACAAAGGGCAAGATTGACATCCTAGTGCAGAAGTGAGTAGCACTGAAGTGTCAGAGGTGCCCTCTTTCAGATGGAACCTAAAACCCAAGGTCCCTTCTGTCTCCTTATCAGGTGGATGGAAAGTCCCATGGCACTATTTCGAAGATGAGCAGGCAAATTATCCCCGTGTCCTGACTAATATCTGCCCCTTAATCAACATCGCAAAAGCAGATTATCTGGCCATTATCACTGCTATTTATGGGATATTGCTGAATGTGTATTGACTGCTGTTTCCTAAGTTTATAGAAGTGACTGCATTTCATAAATACTTAATAGTGTTTCGAGGCATGTTGTGGAGTGCTATATAAATGCAAGGCCTCTGTTTTGCCTGGGGAGAGGGTCTAGTTAAGCTACTCTGTCAGTGCACTGTTGGTGCAGATTCGATGGGACAAATGGCTCCTTCTGCACTGTAGGGATTCTGTACAGAACTTTAGTTGTGCCTGCCTCTGAGTCTTAAATTTATGTATTCAAGACTTTTGTAGAGACTTGAACATATGACACTCCAGTGCAGTATTCAGTGACTGCCCACACTTTGGATGAGATGTTAAATTGATCCCCCATGGAACAAAAAAAATCCCATGGGACTGCGAAAAAGAAACTAATTTGTTCCATGGCTAATATCACAAATGACTGGTCCCTCGCTACATTGCCACAATGATTACACTTCAGAAGTACTTAATAGGTAGTGAAGTACTTGGAGGTGTCCTTTGACTGTGAAAGGCACTGTATGAAAATGCAAATTCTTCTCTGAATGTTTAACTGGTAGGCTACATTTAATTCAGGCAATTATATTCTGGTTGCTGCATTTTGATTCATCCTCTTTTTTGAGAAATTCTGTACTTGTGAATTTGAACCAGTCGATGACTTAATTGTGAAGTGAAAGTGGTTTTCTCAGACAAGATTGACTGTGTTCCCACTGTCAGCATCTATTGTGAAAGTGGATTAAGGCAGTTATTCTGTATGGTTGGTCAAAACTCCCTTCTTTGTAGCAACTTGTTAGGAATTTGTATTTATAAGATGTGCCATTAGAAGTTCCCATGGCCGACTGGTTGTAATGTGGCTGAATTTTGAGGTGTTCCAAGCCAGGGGTGGGAAAGGTTGAAATGGTGAAAAGTTAACGGTGCTTGGAAACAAATGACCATTGGGGTTGTGCTGCTGATAATGGACTCAAAAGTTGCAGAAAAATGCATTTTATGTATTTACTTCCCCCAATTTAATAAACTTTCTTTATTCTTAGGGTAATAAGCCATGGGTTTCTCTGCCTCGTGGAAAGGGTATTCGTCTCACCATTGCTGAAGAGAGAGACAAGAGGCTGGCTGCAAAGCAGAGTAACAACTAAATATCAGAACTATACAGTGGTAATACCACCCCCAGGCAGAATTAAAGGCATTCTTTATATACACTCCTCTGTGCAGTTTGTTTTGTTTTCTTCGCTATCCTCGTACAGAAAATGCTTGGTAATATGTCCTAGGTGTATTCCCAAAGCCACGTGTCTTTGCAGAATAAAAGTTGCTAGATCAATACTGTAGAACTTGCTTTTTATTGAGCTGCATTGTGTTTCAGTTAGAGTATCCCATTCTAAAATATACATTGATAAACGGATCAAAGACATTGGCAATTCTGGAGCCCACAATACATTAGATTATAAACCTGCAAGAAATGGGTACAGGGTTGAATACTGCTACTGAATCTCCCCTTAAGCTCTTTTAAGCGTGGAACAGTGGTTAGCACTGCTGCCTCAGATAATGACCTTCGGTGACTGTTTGCAGATTCTCCCCATGTCTGTGGGTTTCCTCCGGGTGCTCCAGTTTCCTCCCACAATCCAAAGATGTGCAGGTTATGTTAATTGGCTATGTTAATTTGCCCCTTGGTGTCCCAAGATGTGTACATTAGGGTAAATATGTGGGGTTACAGGGATAGGGCCAAATATTTCATCAGAAAGTCAGTGCAGACCCAATGGGCTAAATGGCCTCTGTCTGCACTGTAGGCATTCTAAGTGGAACATTTCCATTTTCACCAGCTGTCTCGTTTAATCAGGGCACCTTATTTCTGAAAGGTTTTGGTTTTGAAATATTTGTATAAGGCATTCTCATTACCAAGTGCAGAGAATGGAATGGAACTTAGTGGAAACAAAGGAGCGTCTAACTAAAATTTTGCTTTCCTTTGCCACATTTAATCAGCTCAATTAATTTGAGAAGTGAGAATGTGGGCATTTGATCTCCGCTAGCCCAGTTATGAAGCTAGTGGTGGGCTTGTTAAAAGCCTGGCTCCCACACTTTTTCCGTTTCCCTGGAAGGGGCCAGAATTTAGCAGCTGTCTAAATCAGACTGACTGCATGGAGGAGATGGCCATGTCTGGGGCAAGTCCTGAGGCAGAAAAAGTAAGTAAAAACGTTGAATTGGCGGAGGAACCAGCATCTTGCCAGTTCTGGAAGTCATCAGTTGAGAGCTCCAAGCATCAAGAGGCCAGAGGAGAGGGATGATGGCGAGGTCACCACCTATAGGCAGAGGTGAAGAGAATTCTAGATGACAAAACCAGTGCCAAAGGAGACTGATCAAGCAGATGGTCACAGAAATTTGAGTCCTTGCCAGTGTGGACTTCTGCGGTATCTCTCCGATGGCTCCGCTCCAGGAGATCTAGAGGGAATTTGTGACGTGAATCGAACTCATTGCCTGAAAGGGTGGTAGAGATGGGAACCCTAACAACATTTAAGCATTTAGATGAGCACTTGAAACAACATAGCCTATGAAGCTATGGATGAAGTGCTGGAAAATGGGATTAGAATAGATAGGTGCTTGATGGATGGCACAGACGCAATGAGCTGAAGGGCCTCTCTGTGCTGTAAAACTATGAACAAGCCCAATTGGCTGCTGTTGCACCTACCTTCCTGCAATATGGAGTGACATTGTAGTGTTTGATCTTTGGATGGATTTCAATTGGAATCAACGCAATACACTGGTAATTCATTTTAACTTGGGTTTCAAACAAGACTTTAAAACCACATAAGGCGAGACTGCAGGTAGAGAACGTAAAAAAGTTTTATTTAAAGAAAAATGATATACAATGAAGGAATTCTGCAGAATTAAATCAAAATTTATAAGAATAATTCATACAGTTAAACTTGAGGATCACAAGGTCATTTATGTGCAGATCCACAAGAGATGGGGGAGATCCTAAATGAATATTTCTCATCAGCGTTTACTGTTGAGAAAGGCATGGATGTTAGGGAACTTGGGGAAATAAATAGTGATGAGTGTACATAAAACAGAGGAGGTGGTGTTGGAAGCCTTAAAGCGCAATAAGGTCGATAAATCCCTGGGATCTGATTAAGTGTATCCCAAGACGTGGGAGGCTAGGGAAGAAATTGTGGATCCCCTAGCAGAGATATTTGAATCATAGACAGCCATAGGTGAGGTGCCTGAAGATTGGAGGGTTGCAAGTGTTGTGCCTTTGTTTAAAAAGAGCAGCAGGGAAAAGGCTGGGAATTACAGGCTGGTGAGCCTCACATCTGCAGTGGGTAAGTTTTCAGAAGGTATTCTGAGAAACGGGATCTACAGGCATTTAGAGAGGCAAGGGCTGATTAGGAACAGTCAGCATAGCTTTGAGAGTGGAAAATCATGTCTCTCAAATTTGAGTGAGTTTTTTGAAGGGTTAACCAAGAAGGTAGATGAAGGCAGTGCAATTGAGGTTGTCTACTTGGACTTTAACAAGGCCTTTGACAAGGTACCGCATGGTGGGTTGTTGCATAAGGTTAAATCTCACGGGATCCAGGGTGAAGTAGCCAAATGGATACAAAATTGACTTGACAGAAGACGGGGGCGGGGGGGTTGTAGAGAGTTTTTCAAACTGGAGGCCTGTGACCAGCGGTGTGCCTCGGATTGGTGCTGGGCCCACTGTTATTTGTCATTTATATTAATGATTTGGATGAGAACGTCGGATCATGGTTAGTAAGTTTGCAGATGACACCAAGATTGGTGGCATAGTGGACAGTGAAGAAGGTTATTCAGGATTGCAACAGGATCTTGATCAATTGGGCCAGTGGGTTGACGAATGGCAGATGGAGTTTAATTCAGATAAATGCGAGGTGATGCATTTTGGTAGATCGAACCAGGGCAGGACTTATTCAGTTAATGGTAGGGCATTGGGTGATCAGTTCCACAAAAGCTTGCATCTTCTTCCTCCTTTTGGATAAGTATCTTCAGTCAGGATATAGCTAACTAATGGTGTCTCTGGAGATGGGATTTTTAACACCTAGAAAAAATTCAGATCTTCCCCCTCCATGTGTTAATGGGAGCTTGTCACCTGTTTGGCTGACATTCTATAATTTACCTTAATTGATTTTGACCTTTTGTGTATAATTAATCTTGATAATATAAGAAACCTGTTAAATGTGTTCTTTTGATCTTATATCAGACCTGCAACTTTTAGTTTCTAAATTTACTTCTAATGTGATTAAAATACATGTTTAGCTATTTTAACTGAAAGCTTCATAAAATCATAGAATCCCTACAGTACAGAAGGAGGCCATTTGTCCCATTGAGTCTGTACCAACCACAATCCCACCCAGGCCCTATTCCCATAACCCCACACATTTACTCTGCTAATCCCCCTAATACTAGGGTCAATTTAGTTTAGCATAGCTGATCTATGGACTGTGGGTGGAAACCCACGCAGACATGGGGAGAAAGTGCAAACTCCACGTAGACAGTGACCGGAGGCAGGAATTGTACCTGGGTCCCTGTCATTGTGAGGCAGCAGTGCTGCTTGTTAGAAAACTGTACCAAATATCCAATATCATTAAGGACATCCTAGTGTTAACCTGTGTAAGTTTAAAGACCAATCTTGTCGTAAAACAATTAATTGTTATTTAATTATAATTGAGGCTCAACCTTCGTTTCCGGGCTGGGGTCCACCCATTCAAAAGAGTTGATGAATCAAGGTCTCCTGTGGTCCTTATCTGTTGTTTCCAAGTTAAATGTGTTCTAATGGTGCAGATTTATTTTCAACTACAAAAATAACCAAGTTAATAATTTAAATGGAAAGCCGGAAGTAACATAACATGTTGTATACATAAAAAGGTGAACTAATAATGCAAGTTCACTTAATGATCAAGGGTTAAATCACATTACAGAATTGTTATGGCAGAAAAGGAAGCATTTGGTCCATCATGTGTGCACCAGCATTCCAAACAAGCATCAGGGCTTAGTGCCATATCCCTGTACCCGTGCACTTTGTTTCCATTCAAGTTATCATCTAACACCAAAAGAGAAAATGCTGGAAAATCTCAGCAGGTCTGCCAGCATCTGTAAGGAGAGAAAAGAGCTGACGTTTTGAGTCCAGATGACCCTTTGTCAAATCATCTAACATTCTCTTGAATGTCTTGATTGAATCTGCCTGCACCACATTTCCAGGCAGTACATTCCAGACCCAAACCACTTGCTGTGTGAAAAGATTTTTCCTACATCACATTTGCTTCTTTTGGAAATCACTAAATCTGTGCCCTCTTGTTCTTGATCCTTTTACGAGCGGGAACGGTTTCTCCCTATGTACTCTGTCCAGCCCTATTGTGATTTTGAACATTCCTATTAAATCTCCTCTTACCTTCTCTCCAAGGAAAATAATCCCAACCTCTGAGTGTATCCTCAACTGAAGTTTCTTATCCCTGGAACCATTTTGTTAACCTTTTCTGCACTCTCTAATGTGTTCACATTCTTCCTATGGTGTGGAATACAGAACTGTACACAATACTCCAGCTGAGGTTTAACTAATACCTTGTACAAATTCAGCATAAATCTCTCGCTCATGTACTCTATGCCCCCATTAATAAAGCCCAGAATACTATATGCGTTATTAACTGCTCTCTCCATGTGTCCTGCCACCTTCAATGATCTATGCACATATACAACCAGGTCCCTTTCCTTAGCTACACTCTTCCTCCTCATATACACAAAAATCCTTGGGATTCTTCTTAATCCTGCCTGCTGAGGACATTTCATGCCCCTTTTTGCACTTCTAAGTCCCTGTTTAAGATCTTTCCTGCTACCTTTGTATTCCTCAAGAGCTTTATCCATTTTCAATTTCTTGAAATTTATGTATGTCTCCATTTTCACCAAGCTCACAATCTCTTGTCACCAGGGTTCCTGATTCTTGGTATCTTTATCCTTCACTTTTACAGGGACATACTTGTCCTGAATTGTTAACAACTGACTTTTAATATATCGATGTGGATTTACCCTCAAATAGCCGCCCCCAGTCTACAATCCCTAGCTCCTGCCTGATACTGTCACAATGAGCCTTCCCCCAGTTTAGTACTTTCACTCTGGGACTACTAGCCTTTTCTACAAGTATCTTGAAACTTATAGTCCAAAGATGTGCAGGTTAGGTGAATTGGCCATGCTAAATTGCCCCTTAGTGTCAAGGGGTTTAGCAGGATAAATATGTGGGGTTACGGGGTGTTGTGGGGAAATTTGAAGATGGACAATTGTGTCTTAATTTAGACAATTCAAAATTTGCAAGGCAAATATCTCTCTGCAAAGATGTAACAAATTTATTTTACAAATAAAACATAGACCAAACAGATATACACACAGCTGACTGGAGACTCCCAAAGTGTTAAGTAGCTCTGGGAATAGAGCGACACAACATCTCCGAAAGATCTAACGTACATAGTTAAATACAAATCAATATAGTTTTTTCTAATCAATATTTCTGCCTTTTATTAGTTTAAAATCAATCTCATTTAGCAGGCATACATCAGTATAAATCTCTGTCAAGTACCTCAGCCAACCATATGATACTTAATAGCATGATGATATCTTATTTGTCCAGCACGTCTGGACGTTATCTCCCTTCTTGGCTCTAACCATTTCCCTGTTGCCTGGTAATGGCAGATGTTACCATAATGTCAAAGTAGATGTTCTCACTGGCTCACTGCCAAGTTGAATAGACATGTGTTGCTGCGTCCAAGGGCATATCTATCCTTGTGTCTGGACAGTGCATGCACCTATTCATTAGTGTTGCAAAATATGTTCCCTCATAGGAATCCTTCCAATATGACTACTGCTGACTAGCAGGTTTCCAGACCTCTGGTTTAAACTATTGTCATTTACACCATGCCTTTTGATAACTTTGCTTGGTTAAAGTGAATGATACATTTAAAATATCATAAAATATCAGCATATATGTTTTGAAATCGTAACTACTTGTTTTGATTCTCTTACTGCATTCACATATGTTTAAACTGTTTGTGTTAGCTTGTCTTAAGAATCATTTAACTCCTTACTGATCAGTCCTCTGAAAGACTGCATTCTGCCTATGAATCTTATTAGCTGGTTAGAAATCCCCTTCTTCACGGGGATAGGGCCTGTGTGGGATTGTTGTTGATGCAGGCTTGATGGGCCGAATGGTCTCTTTCTGCACTTTAGGGATTCTATAGAATTGTGATCACTGATCCCAAAATGGTCCCTCACTGAGACATCAATCACCTGTCCGGGCTCGCTTCCCAGATAGCTCCTTCCCGAGTTGGATTATCTACATATTGCCTCAAGAAGCACTCTTGGGACACACTGAACAAATTCTGCCCCGTCCAAGCCCCTCATCCCTGGAACCATTCTTATGAAGCTTTTCTGCACCCTCCCCAATACCTTCATATGACATCTGTAGACCTGGTGGTCATGTGATGTGGTAATTTAGGAGGTCACATGGCAGAAGCATGGAAGTTCTGGGGGGGGGGGGGGGGGGGGGGTGGTGGGCAGAGTACAAGCATGTAACAGCTGCTCAGCTAGTGAATAAACTTGTTTAAATCCTCGGTGACCAGTCTTTGGGAACCCAACCCTTCTACATGGTGGTAGGAATTGACAGTGAGGCTTCGCTGCACTGAGCTATTCTATTTGATGAAAATATTGCAGACAACAGGGCCAAATTTGAGAAGGAGTGGCATATATATTACGGTGCTGAATTATTGGACTAATCAAAAAAAGGTACCAGTTGCATCTTGCTAAGTCTATTGGCTCGGAGTCCGTCAGGAAGTTCAAGTCATTTGTGTTTCAAATGGAGGAGAAAGAGGACCCTAAAGTAATTCTAAAAATCATTTGAGAACATTTGCCTGCCAGTGAAGAATATAATACTCGATATGCACACACTTAACTTTACAAACCAAAGATCTGATTAATTGATACAGTCATACACGGCAACTTTGAAAACCTTAGCAACGAAATGTGCATTATTGATGAGTTAATCAGGGATCGAATAGTCTGTGGGGGTCACAGTATGCTCGTCCGCAAATTGCTGCAAGAGAAAGATTTAACACTACAATCAGCTATCAGCATCTGCACGCTAAACAAACAGTCTGTAAAAAAAACAGCAAGGAGCTTAAAAGGAAACTGAAGTTTTCGTGGTCCAGGGTGTGTGTGACCCCAACTGTGGTGGCCATCACCCTCAGAACAGAGGAGTATGTTTGGTATACGGTAAATGCTGCAATAAATATGGGAAATGGAATTACTTTGTGAAATGCTGCAGATTGAAATCGCAGCAGCTTTCTTTTGATAAGAGCCCCATTGCAGCTTATCAATCCTCCAAGGTTAGGAGCGTCAGCAAAGTGAAAGAACTGGTGCTCAGCCAGAACAACCAAACCACTGAGTCTCCAATAACACCACTGTGAGAATGTCAACACCGTCACAGAAAAGAGATCTTCACCACCCTGAACATGATTTTCAACCATGCAAAACTGAAAATAAGACACTGGATCAAAGTGTAATGTATTGCCCAGCCGAATGCTATGGGAACTAGACCCATATGCAGCACCAGACCCTAATACCCAGGTGGACCTCATGGCCTATGACAGACTGGCCATCTACACAGAAGGTGTGGCCCACTCTCCATTGCACACAGGGTAATGTCAAGTTGACCAGAACATAAGGCCTTGCTAGGTTTTCAGGAAAGCATCGCATTGGGGCTTATCCAATGTTGTACTGAGGTACATGCTCCACAATACCAGGTCTTCAAACAATGTCAACTTTATATGTCATGGCAACCTCTATACTATTAAAATATTTTGAGGCACATCTCCTATTTTCTTTGCCTTCTTCCCTACTGGGAACTTTGTTTTTAACTTCTCCCTGTCTTCATGCCAGTTTTTAAAAAAACCTCTCCCTGTCTCTCTTGCTTCTTCCAGGGCTTTTGTGCACTTTCTGAGCTTTTGCTTTTTGTGTGGCACCTTTGTCTTCAGCTCCAAGTCCCGTTGGTCATGTGCGTGGTCTTGACCAACATAAAAAATCAAAATCACGCATGTGCGGCTCTTTGCCAGCTGGTACATATGTGGGAGGCTTAAGATTCCTCGGAGATGCAAACCACAGAGTTGAAGATGAAGGGAGTTTTAGTTTAATTACATGAATTTTTGAATCATTTTGAATCTTTCTTCGTGGCACACTTCACGGCAGACTGGTTGGAAATTAGTCTTTGCCTGTCAGAAATTTCATGACTTCATATGTGGTCGTCCTGCAACTGTTGAAATTGATCATCAGCCACTCATAACTATCCTAAAAAAAAGCCTCTCCACACAGATGCTGTCCTCTCGTAGAATCCAGGAACTCAAAGATGCCTTATATGCTGATATCACATGCAGACAACTGCACAACATTATGAGGCACTAACCTGTGTCCTCAAGAGAGTTTCCCCATGATCTCTGCCCATTCTTCACCATCAGAGTTGAACCGTACAGGATGGACTGATACTATGTGGTGAGCAATTTGTCATTCCTAATTCTCTTCAGAGGTACTACATCCAGCAATTTCACCTGGGGCACCCTGGGTTTGGAAGCAACCAGATACAACACCACTGCACTGACTCTCCATGTATGCAGACATGGAGTAAGCAGTCTCCAGATGTGCAATGCACTCAAGATGCTGCAAGCAAAAGAATCGCTGCACCTACTTGAGGTCCCGTACCTCCCATGATCATTCACTGTGGCTGGCATCTTCGAATGCGTATTCCAGATAGTTTGACCTCGACTATCTGCCAAACATGATGAATAACACAGTCATCATCAATCTCAAGAGACACTTGGCTACACACGGCATCCCTCAGAGACTCATGACAGACAATACTCACCAATTCGACTCCACCAAATGTAGACACTCTGCACACACATGGGACTTTCAGTACATCACGAGCAGCTCCCTATACCAGCATCCAATGGCTGGGTGGAACAGGCAGTATTCTCATCTTCTGGAGAAATGTCCCCAGAATCACACAGATTACTATGCTGCACTCCTTAGCCTGTGAAACATGCCACAACAGGGTCTACCCTTGTCAATGCAATGGCTGTACTTTAGGCACACCAGGACTACAATTCCCACTTCCAAGGCTCTTTTGCAGCCCAAACACAAAGCCAACGTGAAAGCCTTGTGGAATGCCGATTAAGAGGAAAACTGCATTATGATCACAATGCTCATAGACCTGCCCCTCGACACCTGGTCAAATTGTTAGGATCCAGACCACATGTGGCCATGACAAGTTGGCAGTTGTATACAGCCATGCCCCACAGCCAAACATAGAAAAACTACAGCACAAACAGGCCCTTCGGCCCACAAGTTGTGCCAAACACATCCCTACCTTCGAGACCTACCTATAACCCTCCATCCTATTAAGTCCCATGTACTCATCCAGGAATCTTTTAAAAGACCCTATTGAGTTCGCCTCCACCACCACTGACGGCAGCCGATTCCACTCGCCCACCACCCTCTGTGTGAAAAACTTCCCCCTAACATTTCCCCTGTACCTACCCCAAGCACCCTAAACCTGTGTCCTCTCGTAGCAGACATTTCCACCCTGAGAAAAAGCCTCTGAGAGTCCACCCGATCTATGCCTCTCAACATCTTATACACCTCTATTAGGTCTCCTCTCATCCTTCGTCTCTCCAAGGAGAAAAGACCGAGCTCCCTCAGCCTATCCTCATAAGGCATGCCACTCAATCCAGGCAACATCCTTGTAAATCTCCTCTGCACCCTTTCAATCTTTTCCACATCCTTCCTATAGTGAGGCAACCAGAACTGAGCACAGTACTCCAAGTGGGGTCTGACGAGGGTCTTATATAGCTGCATCATTATCCCCGGACTCCTAAACTCAATCCCTCGATTGATAAAGGCCAGCACACCATACGCCTTCTTAACCACCTCCTCCACCTGCGGGGCCGATTTCAGAGTCCTATGGACCTGGACTCCAAGGTCCTTTGCATGGTAGACACGATGGGCTATGCACCAACTGCAACAGCTCTGTGTTTCACCCTATGGCATAGATATGTATTAGTTTGTTCAGTCTGTATGTTTTAAAATGGTTTGTACACTATTAACATTTGTGCACATGGTTACATCTCAGCACCACCAATTATCCCAATTTAAACGGGAAAGATGTAGACTGAGTAGTCACATGATCACGTGGTCACGTGATGGACGCACAGGAGTTCTCCTCAGAGCGTGAGCAGAGTGTAAGCATGTAATAGCTGTTCAGCTAGTCAATAAATGGGTGTTTGTTTTAAGTCCTTGTCAGTCTTTGTGAAACCAGCACTTCTACAACACCAATGTGGTGCCCAAAATTAGACACAATGCTCCAGTTGAGGTGGAAGCAGTGTTTTATAAATGTTCACCTTAACTGCCTTTTCTGTCTTTATAAAACCCAAGATCCCATAGATCTTATTAACATTTTCTCAATCTACACAGCCACCTTTCAAGATTTGTGTATGCGTACCCTCAGGTCTCCCTGCTCTTCCACCTCCTTCAAGAATTGTGCACTTTATATTACCGACCTCTCCTTGTTCTTCTTCTGAAAATGTGTTATTTCACATTTCTCTACATTAAATTTCACCTGTTGTGGGTCTGCCCATACAGCTGTAAAGCCTGTTATCCCTGTGAAGTCTATTGTTATCCCCACATTTTGATATCTTCATCAAATGTTGGCAATTACGCCCTGGACATTCTATTTTAGATCAGTGTGGTATGTGAGGGTCCTCTCAGTGTTTGGTGGGCTGGTTCAAAATGCAAGTCACTGAAGTGAGTATTGAGTGAGGAAAAATGGGCTTGTGGCTTTATGTACCGTCCGAGGATCCTGAACTTGCTGCTTCAACCCTGAAGTACCAGCTGCCATTCCCCCTGACATACAGCTGTGATTTGATTTATTATTGTCACTTGTATTGGGATACAGTGAAAAGTATTCTTTCTTGCACGTTATACAGACAAAGCATACCATTCATAGCGTACATAGGGGAAAAGGAAAGCAGAGGGTGTAGAATATAGTGTTGCATTATAGCTAGGGTGCAGAGAAAGATCTGCTTAATATATGGTGGGTCCATTCAAGGGTCTGATAGCAGCAGGGAAGAAGCTGTTCTTGAGTCGGTTGGTATATCAGCTCCGACTTTTGTATCTTTTTCCCGATGGAAGAAGAACCATGAGGTGTTTTTCAATACTTGGACTGAAAACAAAGCCGAGGAACTGGCCGAAGCTGGAGCCTGATGTGAGACTGAAGCTCTTCAGGTTGCAACCAAACATTGGGTGGCCCAGTGGTTAGCACTGCTGCCTCACAGCGCCAGGGACCCGGGTTCAATTCTGGCCTCGGGTGACTGCGTGGAGTTTGCACGTTCTCCTCGTGTCTGCGTGGGTTTCCTCCGGGTGCTCCGGTTTCCTCCCACAGTCCAAAGATGTGCGGGTTAGGTTGATTGGCCATGCTAAATTGCCCCTTAGTGTCAGGGGTATTAGCAGGGTAAATATGTGGGGTTTTGGGAAGAGGGCCTGGGTGGGATTGTGGTCGGTGCAGACTCGATGGGCCGAAAGGTCTCCTTCTGCACTGTAGATTCTATGATTCTATGATCACCATGCGTGTCCCAACAAAAGCTATACCATTCTCCACATTCATTCATTCTGATTATTTTTTTGTTGTGTATTGGAAGCAAGAGTGTGTAGGATAAAACCATTTGGTGGTCCACGGGGTCTTCTGGTGGTTTGTCATGAACAATTTGATAATTATCAGTCTACACCCTTCTTTATAGATATCTTTTTAATGAAGCCTCTGGTCAACTTCTTTCCTGGCTAGGGGTCACTCTCTGTGTGGAGTTTGCATGTTTTCTCCGTGTCTGCATGGGTTTCCTCCCACAATCCAAAGATGTGTGGGTTAAGTGGATTGTAAGAAGTTTAACAACACCAGGTTAAAGTCCAACAGGTTTATTTGGTAGCAAAAGCCACACAAGCTTTCGAGGCTCTAAGCCCCTTCTTCAGGTGAGTGGGAATTCTGTTCACAAACAGAACTTATAAAGACACAGACTCAATTTACATGAATAATGGTTGGAATGCGAATACTTACAACTAATCCAGTCTTTAAGAAACAAAACAATGGGAGTGGAGAGAGCATCAAGACAGGCTAAAAAGATGTGTATTGTCTCCAGACAAGACAGCCAGTGAAACTCTGCAGGTCCACGCAACTGTGGGAGTTACAAATAGTGTGACATGAACCCAATATCCCGGTTGAGGCCGTCCTTGTGTGTGCGGAACTTGGCTATCAGTTTCTGCTCAGCGACTCTGCGCTGTCGTGTGTCGCGAAGGCCGCCTTGGAGAACGCTTACCCGAATATCAGAGGCCGAATGCCTGTGACCGCTGAAGTGCTCCCCAACAGGAAGAGAACAGTCTTGCCTGGTGATTGTCGAGCGGTGTTCATTCATCCGTTGTCGCAGCGTCTGCATAGTTTCCCCAATGTACCATGCCTCGGGACATCCTTTCTTGCAGCGTATGTCCCGAGGCATGGTACATTGGGGAAACTATGCAGACGCTGCGACAACGGATGAATGAACACCGCTCGACAATCACCAGGCAAGACTGTTCTCTTCCTGTTGGGGAGCACTTCAGCGGTCACAGGCATTCGGCCTCTGATATTCGGGTAAGCGTTCTCCAAGGCGGCCTTCGCGACACACAACAGCGCAGAGTCGCTGAGCAGAAACTGATAGCCAAGTTCCGCACACACAAGGACGGCCTCAACCGGGATATTGGGTTCATGTCACACTATTTGTAACTCCCACAGTTGCGTGGACCTGCAGAGTTTCACTGGCTGTCTTGTCTGGAGACAATACACATCTTTTTAGCCTGTCTTGATGCTCTCTCCACTCCCATTGTTTTGTTTCTTAAAGACTGGATTAGTTGCAAGTATTCGCATTCCAACCATTATTCATGTAAATTGAGTCTGTGTCTTTATAAGTTCTGTTTGTGAACAGAATTCCCACTCACCTGAAGAAGGGGCTTAGAGCCTCGAAAGCTTGTGTGGCTTTTGCTACCAAATAAACCTGTTGGACTTTAACCTGGTGTTGTTAAACTTCTTACTGTGTTTACCCCAGTCCAACGCCGGCATCTCCACATTAAGTGGATTGGCCATGCTAAATTGTCCGTTAGTGTCAGGGGGACTAGCAGGGTTACGGGGATAGGGCCTGGGTGGGATTGTAGTCGGTGCAGACGCGAAGGGCCGAATGGCCTCCTTCTGCACTGTAGGGATTCTATGTCTCTGTGTTTTGCAAGTGTTTTCCGTGAGACTAAAAGTGCAACGTACAAGTACATCGTTTTGCAATAATTCTGTGTGAAGCTTGTGATAAAATTGATTTACAGATGTTGGAAGATTAATTTTCAACTCTTGTGGTTCTTGTCAAATAAAAGCAATCTTATGAAAATATAATGACACATATCTCTTCATGTTACTTCTGTATTTGTGTAATGTGCCTGGTAATTAGCACTCCCTAAGGGAGAGTGGTTTTGTTACAGGTTAGTGCTGCTACCTTGTGGTCTCAATTCACTCAGCAATATCTTTTCATCTTTAGGAATGCCAATGTCTTTAGGGAAAAGGTTCAAGTCCAGCGTCAAACTGTCTTGACCTCATCAGTGCCTGGCCTGGGAGGTTTTGATATACTCCACCAGTCAGAGAGGGCAACGTCAGAAAACAGCTTCTTCCCTGCTGCCATCGGACTTTTGAATGAGCCTACCTTATATTAAGTTGATCTTCCTCTACACCCTAGCTATGACTGTAACATTATATTCTGCACCCTCTCCTTTCCTTCTCAATGAACGATATGCTTTGTATAGCGCGCAAGAAACAATACTTTTCCCTGTATGCATGTGACAATAATAAATCAAATCAAAAATTCCTGCATTATGCCAATTGTATCATGAAAACAACAACTTATATTTATATAGCATATTTAGGGTAATGAAGGCACTTTCAAAACATCCAGTACCTCAACTAAATCCCCATTTACCACATACTCCACATCAACCTTCACTCTGCAGAACATTACATTTCTCTTTATTAAATTGCACCTGCCATTTCTGCTCCAATTGAAATACGTTTTCCATTACTATAGTTACATAGATAAATGCAGCAGCCAGTTTAGATACTATGGTATAATTATGGATGAGAAAGGCCATTCAGTCCATCTTTATTCTACCAATTAGGGTGTTTAACCCCCCAACACTGCAGAAACTGATTATTCCTTCAACGATTTCAAAACTTTTTGCCTCCACTGCTTAATCAGGATAACAGTTGCACCTGTAGATCAGACTTTGTTTACAATCAAGCCCAACAACAACAGCTTCCTCGTTCTTTCCTCAAGAGGTTGTTGTACAAAACCGAGGAGACTGGATCCCATGGATATGGCAGCTTCAATCCACTAGGTGCCTGTACGTGCGAGCCAGCTCTGCCTTACTATCAGCCCCACACTCAACCCACTCCCTGCCTGGTCACTATTGCTCCACCAAGACTTCGCTAGTCGCAGATCCCTGTGCATGCTGACCTCCGCAGTAACTGCTGCCTGCCCTTTGTCTGAGATTGCTCTGCTCTTTTGCCTTGGACTGTCTGTCAGCATAATGTGTCTCCTGGTCTACTCCGCCATATATTTGCTGTAGCAGGCGTCTCACAACTTCCACATTTTGACACAAGTCTGCATGTGTTTTCCTCCGGGTGCTCCAGTTCCTTCCCACAGTCCAAAAATGCGCATGTTAGGTTGATTGGCCATGCTAAATTGTCCCTTCATGTAAAGGGTAAGTCCGTGGGGTGAGGGGGATAGGGCCTACATGAGAGTGTTGTTGGTGCAGACCCAATGGGCCAAATGGCCTCAAACTGCACTGTAGTGATCCTATGATTCTAATACTAAATTTCACTTTGATATAAAGCTGCCAGAGTTGAGAATTGGAGAACCGGTCAGAGTGCAAACATTCAACACTCTCAACAAAAGCTAGCGCTTCTTCTCCCTGTCAGAATGTGATGGCACCTTCCTGAATTCAGGAGGCACAGGGGCACCAGGAGGGAGATCAAGGTGCCTCATTGCTGCCTTGCCTAGTCAATGCTGTATGGAGCCCGTGGCCACAGTAACAGAATACAGGTCTGAGCACAGATTCGACAGGTAATATGTTTTCTGCTGGACCTGGCTTCTCTATGGCGGTCACCAACCTCTCCATGGAGAAAGCCAGAGCCATGACAGCACTCAGAACCTGGAGAAACTCTTTTGTTCAAAGCTGCGTATGCTCCTCTGCCTGTCTCTGAAGCTCTGACAATTTTCTCAAGACGGAATTCCAGAGTCATGTCATCAGCATGAGGCCCAGCATTGTGCTGGTCTTCAGTCAGTCCTCTGATGCCCAGGGACCTCAGCCGTCACATCCTCCATCAAATGCGGCAATGTGTCTATGATGTGGTCATCAGATTGAGACCCTGAGTCCAATCTCGAACAAAACTCACTGAGGTGAATGTCTCGGGTGGAGAATAACGGCTGGTCCATCCTCTAAATTTTCTGTCTCTGTATCCTCAGAGATGGAGATGGACCGCGGTTGGGTGGGGAGGGGATGTGGGGGTTGGGGTTGTATCTTTCTTTTGGTCATGGGGCAAGAACCTGCAACGGATGAACAAAAATTAGCTCACAGTTTTGCACTATCCCTTTTCCCATCAATTTATTAGGCCTTACTCCTGTATGACTAGTTGTCAATACCAGAGTAGCAGCATCCTGACTCCACTGCTGTGAAATTCCGGCCTCTCTGATCTTTCTCGGTCCTCCCCCTCCTTGGCTACCTCTGCAACCTCCTCTTCTGCAGGACTCAAGGTTCCCTTGGCTGTGAGTTATTTTGTCCTGTCGGTAGATGGAAGGATTGAGTGTCACCCACTGGGTACATAACCACTTTTATGAGCATGCTTGCCTGTGACAGCTCTTGTGCCCTGCCTAGTAAATGTTCTACACATGCACTGTCCTGCAATTGGTAGGACGTTCACATCATGAAGTGGCTCCTACACATCACTCCACATGTTCTATCTGATGCTGAAGCCTGCAATCCAAACTCCTGTCTGCATCCCTTTGCACTCATTGATTTACATTGTTTGAAGCCTTTATGAGTTTTGTTATGACCATGTGAGGAGGGGTAAAAGTGACTCTCCTGTTCTACCATACCCCAGGTCCAACCATAACAGGGCTTTTTTTAATGAATTTAGAGAGGATGTGCTTTGCCAATACTGCAGGAGTCCCACTATTCATGTTTTTCTGATTGCAAAGGATTAGTCAAATGGGTCTTCTGCGTTTAACACAGAATAAGATAAGTTTATTGAAAGCATATCCGAAATTAAATTTTAAAAAGACTAGATAAATCACAACCACCATTCATATTCACCTTGGCCCCCACACACACAAGTACAGATGGTAGGATAAGAGGATAGACTTAAAGATTTTTTACAGTCCCTGAAGAAGATAAAACAAAGGAGTAACCAGTTAGCTGTTCTTGATGCGGTGAGTCCATGTACTTGTGGCTATTTTGTTCAGTTATCTTTCTGAATGTAGTTGCATGGAGCAAATTCCATGTTTTATTCCCAAAAGATCTTGGTTTGCAAAAGATTTATTTTCCCAGGATGGTTACTTTGCAAATCCAGGCACAATACTTCAGAGAGAGAGAGCGAGAGACAGTCATTGAGGACAAACAACTTCAGTCTGTTTTCAGTACAGCTTTCTGATCTCTCTGGCTTGGTAACAAATCCTTAAAGTATCCTTTATATTCCAGAAAAAGGTCAATTAATCCATGTCTGCTGCAGTCATTGTTTTAGAACAGATAATTGCATTTTAAAGTCTCATCTCAGAAACTTTTGAAAAGTTTTAGGACATTGTAAGCCAACAGTAGATGGGATCTTTCTTGTGTCCCAGAGGGTTTGAGTGTCAGATTCTTTTCATTCAACTTGATGACATGCAAACTTGTATGTTGTATTTAGCTGGCAGTCATCCACTGGTTTCAACATGTTTTTGTAAAAATGCAGCCAGAAAAAGAAGAATTTGAAATTGTAGCTTTTGAAAAAATGACTTATCTATGTGACACTTTGCAGTGGTTACACAGCGCTATTTACCCTCATGGAGCACAAGAGATTGTTCAGCCTTTCCGTGTACTGGGCCAAGTTTCTGCAGTGGAGCCCATGGCTATTAACTTCCACTGTAACTTCCCTCTAGGCCACCTTGGTCAGGCGGGGAGGTCTCCTGCTGGAATCAGACCTCTCGTCATTCCCAAACGTCCTGAACCTGTAGGGTGGCATTGCTGAATCATCAGGCCACTTGTTTTCTCCTCTGAGACATCACTCTGGCAACAGCAGTTGGTTTTCCAAGGTGGGGGATGTGTGGAGGAATCGAAAAATTCCAGTGTTGGCTGTACTGTCAAGACCCCCAGGCACACAGCCGGATTGATGCTTCCTGCTTGCAGGGAATGAACATCTGTCCAGGTGCTCTTTACATTGGTTGTTTCTTGACCTTTGAAATGGACCTATGACCCTGTGAGTTAACAACGGGGTCGTCGACTTCCTGTCTGCCCCCACCACATGACTGACCAGACTCCTTGTGTAGGGATAACTAATTAGCTGGCTGCTGTATGGTTGTATGTGGCCAACTGTCCTGTCTACAAGTGGAAATGTTGCATATGGTGCTGCCATCGGTTCCAGTGACACAGGAGAAAGATTCTGCCCAATGTGTGTGTGGGGAGAGACAACATTGGAACAGACTAGAAAGAAACAGTTTTCTTGTTCATGTCGATTGTTTCCTTTATGAAATATGCATGTCGGGTAATTTGCAATTATGGGGATTTTGAAAGGGAGAGTGTTGGATTTTGTGGCTTTATGGCTTGACTTAGTCATATGATCTCTGATGTCCTCTCACCTCAATAAAGGTTTTAGGAAGTAGCCATTTTGCCCTACCACAAGGAACGGTATAATGAACGGTATTTCTCTATGATTGGTATGCTCTGTCTAGCGCGCAAAAAACAATACTTTTCATTGTATGCTAATACTTGTGACAATAATAAATCAAATTAAAACAAAGGAATAGTGTGCATGCTGAATCTCTAGGACGTTTCTTCTCAGAATTGAAATCTTTGGGTTCTTGTCAATGGTCATTATTTGAGTTGAGGGAATTGAGGGCAGGAATCATGAATGAAATCCAGATGATTCCCTTCAGGAGAGAAGCACACATTGCATTGAGATTCACCTCGGTGTACACCACACCTGATTGGTAGGGGGCGGTAGGGGGGGGTGCACATTATCTGCCCTTCAAGACAGACAAAGAGATAAGAAAGAGAGGAAGAAAGTATGTTGAACCTCGGGGGGGAGGAGGGGTTGAGGGTGGGAGTGGAAGGGGAGAGAGGAGAATATGGGTGTTGCCTGTGTGAAAGAAAATCCACTCAACAGTGTTAATCCGGGCACTAATTCTGCACCAGGCAACAAAAACTCTTAATTGGATTGGGAAGTTGTGTGGCTGTTTACTTTGATAAAATAAGATAACTGAGAAAGATCAGCAAATTGTATTTAGATGAAAAACAAAGAGCTGATTGAAGAAGAAATCCTTATTATCAGGGCTTTTGTTTTTGGAGAGAATCTAGTTTGGCCGCTGCCGTTTGTTTTTGCCTGTCCTTGTTATTCTTAAATCTGTTGGTTGTTTTTTCAGGAGAGTTTCACACAGACATCCAGGGGTGATTAAAATAAAATACCAACCCAGGGAAAGGCTTGCTTCTCTTCCTTTCGCCATCTGACAATTTCTCTCTCGGGAGAAGAGTGCTCATTGTCCAGAATTGTTTTTGATTTTAGACATTGTTCCAAAAAAATTGACTGTGGGTTTGTATTCACAGTAAACCTGCAATTCCTGCTATTCATTTCTATCAGTGCCTTGCAGGAATGTAGAAAGGAATGCTTGAAACAAGCTCACAGATCACACTGAGAGTTGCATCAATTTTCATTTTTATCTTGCCTAACATAACATTTTATAGCATCAATTCGGCCAATCATATCTCTTCTGGCTCTTTGAAGCTGCTCTTGAATTAATCCCACTCCCAAATTCATTCCCACAGTCCTGAAAAAAATTTCCTTTTCAAATATTTATCCCATTCCCTAGTGAAGGGTTATTATTGAATTTGCTTCCACTGCCCTTTCAGGCGTTCCAGATCTTAACAAGCTGCTTCATAAAACTAATTCTCCTCATCTGCTCACTGGCTTGGTTGCCAATTACCTTAAACTCTCTGGTTATTGATCTGCCGCCAGTGAAAAGGTTTCTCCCTATCTACTCTGTAAAAACCGATCATCATTTTTAAATGCCTCCATTAAATCTCCCTTTAAACTTCTCTACTTTCTGAACTGTCCTAGCTTCTTTGTGTAGTTTGCCCACATTCCTGGTAACATTCTGTGATTTTCCAGTTTGTTCTGGATGGCCAATAATAAACATTTATTAATCCTTTAAGAAGCAACAATTTTTGGGACTAACTTTCATAAGCAACTTTTATGATATTATTTAGAATCAGAGTGGTGGCAAAACAGGACAAGATGTCTGTTGGTGATATCTACTGATCTTTCCTCCTGTTTATCCATATGTTTTTGTGAAAATGAACCTAGAGGAAAATGTGACCTTCATGATTCAATTCACGGAGAGCTAATAAAGCATGGGTGCAGTGCTAACAAAACTGAAACAAAGCTTGAAATTAGAAGGATACTTTATTTATTTTGAAGATAAACATGCTTTTCTGATTCTTCTTCTTGGTAGCGTCTTCAATTCGAGGGTCACTGAACCATGACTCATGCTGTTACTTAATTACAGGGCAGACCAAGGAGGCAGGACCCAGGTCTACCTCAGCCAGAGCAGGGAATTGAATGATGGCTCTTGGCATTATTTTGAGCTACACAATAGCCATCAAGCCAACTGGGCTAATCAGCTTCCTGCTTTGCTGAGAAGCACAATTAAAAAAAAAACTGGAGGAAAATATGTTTAGGAATGAGAGCGAAAGGATTTGTGCAGGTGTGTACCATCTACATGTGGCCAATTTCCCCTCCAATTCGATTTTCAAGTTTGCTGATGACACCACCGAAGTGGATCGGATCTCAAACAATGACGAAACGGAGTACAGGAATGAGATAGAGAATCTGGTGAACTGGTGCGGCAACAATAATCTCTCCCTCAATGTCAACAAAACGAAGGAGATTGTCATCGACTTCAGGAAGTGTAGAGGAGAAAATGCCATTGTCTACATCAACGGGGACAAAGTGAAAAGGGTCGGGAGCTTCAAGTTTTTTTAGGTGTCCAGATCAAAAATAACCTGTCCTGGTCCCCCCATGCTGACACTATATATAGAAAGCCCACCAATGCCTCTACTTTCTCAGAACACTAAGGAAATTTGGCATGTCAGCTACGACTCTCACCAACTTTTACAGATGCACCATAGAAAGCATTCTTTCTGGCTGTATCACAGCTTGGTATGGCTCCTGCTCTGCCCAAGACTGCAAGAAATTACAAAAGGTCGTGAATGGAGGTCAATCCATCACGCAAACCAACCTTCCTTCCATTGACTCTGTCTACACTTCCCTCAGCAAAGCAGCCAGCATAATTAAGGACCCCACCCACACCAGACATTCTCTCTTCCACCTTCTTCCTTTGGGAAAAAGACACAAAAGTCTGAGGTCACGTACCAACCGACTCAAGAAAAGCTTCTTCCCTGCTGCCATCAGACTTTTGAATGGACCTACCTTGCATTAAGTTGATCTTTCGCTACACCCTAGCTATGACTGTAACACTACATTCTGCACTCTCTCGTTTCCTTCTCTATAAACAGTATGCTCTGTCTGTATAGCGCGCAAGAAACAATACTTTTCACTGTATGCTAATACATGTGACAATAATAAATCAAATCAAATCAAATATGATGCACTGCAGCAACTCGCCAATGTTCATAGAACCCCTACAGTACAGAAGGAGGCCATTTGGCCCATTGAGTCTGTACCGACCACATCCCACCCAGGCCCCATTCCCGTAGCCCCACACATTTATCCTGCTAATCCCTCTGACACTCGGGTCAATTTAGTATGTCAAAATCAACTTATCCCGCACGCCTTTGGACTGTGGGAGGAAATCGGAGCACCTGGAAGAAACCCACGCTAACCACTGTGCCACTGTGCCATCATGCCACCATTAGGTTCTTAGACAGTACCTTTCAATCCATGACCGCTACCATGCGGAAGGACAAGGGCAGCAGGCACATCAGAACACAACCACAAGTTCCCCTCCAAGCCACCCACCATCCTGACTTGGAAACATATCGCCATTTCTTCACTGTTTCTGGGTCAAAATCTTGGAACTCCCTCTGTAACAGCACTGTGGGTATACCTGTAACACATGGATTTCAGCGGTTCAAGAAGGCAGTTCACCACAACCTTCTCAAGAGCAATTAGGGATGGGCAATAAATGCTGACCTAGCCATGTATGGATTCCGTAGATTCCGTAGATACATTTAAGAATGGGATTTGGCCTATGCTGTTATCACAAAAAGATCACTCTATATCCTGGAATATTGTTCAATTTGCCTTTGGCAACATGGACAAACTTTGGTAGAAACTTTCTTCAGTAATTAAATGGGTGGGGTTGAGTCCGTGGTTAACTAAATGTTACGTGGCTGATACTTTTTTTCTCGAATGTTATTTTTAATGAAAACACTCACCTCCTTTCAAATATTGGACTTTATGCCCATCATTATTCTTCGTTTCTCAACTGCTTCAAGATATGCAATGGTTTTGCATTATTTGAAAGAGGGATGATAGATAATGTTTTTACAATGCTCAACAGATGGATTTACCTTGTATCCTTTGATCCATATAGACTCAAGAATAGAATCATAGAATCCATACAGTGCAGAAGGAGGCCATTCAGCCCATCGAGTCTGCACGGACCACAGTACCACCTAGGCCCTATTCCCGTAAAGCCACATATTTACCCCGCTAATCCCCCTGACACTAAGGGTCAATTTAGCAAGGCCAATCAGCCTAACCCTCACATCTTTGGGCTGTGGGAGGAAACCCACGCAGACACAAGGAGAAAGTGCAAACTCCACACAGACAGTGACTCAAGCCGGGAATCGAACCCGGGTCCCATGCGCTGTGAGGCAGCAGTGCTGACCACTGTGCCACTGTGCCGCCCATAAATTCTATTACCCAAAGCCCAACACCACCTCCTCTAGGGCAGTTTGGAGTGGGCATTAATTGCTGGCCCAGCCAGTGACACCTGTACCCCATGAATGTTTTTTTATTTAAAACATTAGCAAGCAGCATATAACTGAAACGTGTGGATTGTTGAGTGCATTGTTAGTGGAGTTGTTGTAGATTTGGTTTTTGAAAAAGTTTCACTTGGCAATTAAAATTATGTATCTGGAATTAAATTTCTCATTAAAGTAACTGGACTGTGTAAAGTTGGATTGAAGTCCATTTTTAGATTTGTTGTATCAGTAATCCCTTCAGTATAAACTACTTGTGGTTTAAAGTCAGAATTATTGTAGCCTCCAAAAAGCTAGATGATGCACCAAATAAAATGCCAGTTAAGCCACACCCTCAACTTCAACAGAAAATGAATGTTATGATTTTGACACTCATATCTTGGAATGACTTTCACTTTATCACTGTTACTATACTGCACAAGGCATATATCAGTTTTTTGTCTCAAGCAACGCAAGGGAGGATACATTCAGTCTAAATCGCGATGAGCCACATTCCATGCTACTTTTGTGTAACATTTCAACACTATTCATCAAAAGGTCTTTAGTCAGGGTTACTTGAGTGAGGGGAGGGGCGAAGGGCTTGTTTCCTCGTTAGGAATGTAACCATTTTAGAAACTGATTCTCACAGATTTTGGAGACTCTCCCTTTACACCCCAGGCAGGACTAAAATGACATAGTTGAGCATCAGACTCAATCGTAGTTAATATGGTTAGCGCATGGTTCTATCCACATTAATGGTCGTAATCTTGAAGATACATTTTGCAGTGAGAATCACCAGATAAACATATTGTATTCTTGCTCTGGCGCTGAGAGACTGCTCCTCAGCGAGGGTTCCAGAAAGGTTCAGATTAGGGGATGATGATAAATGTTTAGTCTCTTTGGAAGCTGCTTTGATGCTGGATTTGAAATGTTTAACCACTTTTCAACCGTCCAGTGTAAACAGCCCAGGAATCCAGCTGAGTTTCTGAAATGACATCAAGGGAGCATCTCGCAAGTAGAGGCACATTCCTGCTTAATGATCAAGTGTTAGGAGTTATATCTGACAGACTGACTGATCCCTTGAGATTCTTGGGGATCACTGCGCTCACATCCAGACAAGGGCAAGAAGCAAAGCTTATTGCAACGTTCACACGTGCTAATATTGCACGGGGAATGAAGACAAAATGAATTCATCAGTTTAGCCTTTGCGTGTCACCAGTAGCATGATTGTCTCTGCGGCAGAGGATTCAGACTCCAGACATGAACTAAGTTGTATTGGTGCTGTATTATTCGATGGCTCTGCCATGACCATGTAACAGAACCTATGGCGCTATTTGAAGAATAGTGATGGGATTTGTGGGACCTTGCTGTGTACAAGGTGACGGTTACACTCCCAACCTTATAATCTTGAATACACATCAAAATAATCTAATTGGCTATTAAGTGCTTTAGGGCGTTCTGTGGTTGTGAAAGTCATTATAAAATTGCAGGTTCTTTCATGTTAGATTCTACAATGTGCACCGGCCACAATCCTGGCATCGTTCCTTTTGCAGAGGTGGTGGAAAAAAGGAGCAAATTAAAATTTTAGTTACGGTATTCAGTTGTTGATTCTCTCACCCCCCCCCCCCCCCCCGCAATCTTTTAGCTACCAATGCCATTTGATGCTGGGGCTCACCTGAAGAAGGGGCTTGGGGCTCCGAAAGCTGGCGCTGCCAAATAAACCTGTTGGACTTTAACCTGGTGTTGTGAGACTTCTTACTGTTCAGGGGTCCGAACAGATTAACATTTTTATTCAAAACCCAACCGACATCGTGGTATGAAAACATTCCCTCTCTGCTAGCTGTACAACGTGCTAAGTGAAAGTCAGACTGAACATAATTCTTAGCAATTTTGGGTGGTCTCAGAGAATTAAAAAATATCATCTTGGTGCGTTTACAATTCAAAGTCTATGATGAGATTTTGCAACTTGTTGCTGGGTTGCAAGTTCTTGTTTATATTTATCATGGACAGAGTATGAATAAATAACAGTTTGTGACACATTGCAGTTGTCTTGTCAGAGCAGTACAGCCTGATAATTCAGTGTACCTGACTATGATAATAGAGGAGCTCAGGGGAAAACTAAAATCCCCCCTCTATTTTTTCCTACTTATACTGTTCTGCATTAATTATTAGCAAAGTAATGATTAGAAAAGAAATTCTGACCTCAACTCCTGCTCTATCCCCCTGACAACACAACAAAAGGAGAGAACTTTGACCGAGAGGCGAGCATCAGGTTTTACTATTCTGGTGAAAGCTTTTTACTATTCTGGTGAAAACCATCCTTGATGCTATTGTGGCAAAAATTGTGGACAACAAATTCTCCTCAAAGTCACTCCCATATGCCTTGGCACCTCTGTCAACCGCGTGACGACAAAATTGTGATGTATTTTGATGCTCTTCCAATACCGATCTCAATAAATGCCTTTCAAAGGGGAGACAATTTATCTCCGCCAATGGTCTGGCGCAATTGTGATTTGCGGGGAACAATATGTGGGCCTTAAACAGAAGGGTCACCAACAATCTGTCCTGGTCTTTCCATGCCGACGCTATAGTTAAGGCAGCCTTAAATAGAAGGAATCTACATGTGCCTCATTATATATCAGTTCGGTAGGTGCTTGCAGTAAAAAGAGATTTTTTGAACTCCCACCTCCATGCACCCCCCCCCCCCCCAACACACACACTCCCTTTAAACAGCAAATAGGCCTCTAATGCCCTCATTAATTGTATTTAACAGCTCTGCCCTAAGGCCTGGGGTCTTGACACAGATGGTACTTAAACTTTCTTCTTCACTTTTTCTTTATGCCCACCTCTTCTGTATATAAAAACTCCCTCTTCCCACTGGGCTCTTGTTTATTCAACTGTGCTAAATTTCACACTGACCCCCCCCCCCCCCCCTCCCAGGGAAGCAGAAAGGCAGCGAGGAATTATTCATGAACTTCTCTCTGAAAGAAGTGATAAAATTCTGCTTCTGTAACTCACAAGAGCTCAGACAGAGCCAGCCAAAGACTAGCCTGCAGAGAGAAAAAGCTCTGGGAGTTTCGCAATAAGCGCTTTCGGTTCGCTGGAAAGTTTGAGGATTTCAATCCAGATCTGCTAAGCGTTATGGAAGTGGCTTCGCTGTCAGTTCAGAACATCTGCTACAGCTCGGTTCAAGGCAACAGGCGCCCGCCAACCCGACAGATTTGCGAAAACACAGGGAGGTAAGGTGAACTTTCGCTCTGCAGAAAGGAAGGCTGTTGGGGCAGGTTTCAAAGTCACTTTTCATTTTCACACACTAAAATAGTCAATGAAAAAATAACTAAAATACAATTCTACTGAATTAGAATGGAACTTGGTTATTAAGTCGCTGGCAATGAAAAGTAGCTTTCTAAATTTTATTCTATGTTTTTGATTTGATCATTCGGTAGTGGACAGTCTGTTTTGAGTTTTTTTTTATAGTGCCTTGCTGCTCTTAAATCCAACCATGTTCTTTGATCTGCCCTTTCTGTGCCAGTAATAGTATTGGAAGCTTCTTGATTTTTGTCTAATTTTGTCCCCTCCTAATCTGAAGTCAATAATTTCTTGCTGACTCCCGGCTCATGTTGACTGGCAGCATCCTGGTACCTAGTTCCAACTCATTTTACGTGTGAATTTAAATAGTAATTGGTAACACGCTATTTGACCATGTTGGGAATCACAGCTCTGCCTGATCCAGCTTTCACTCTCCATCCAGCAGGAGTCACTGGACAGTAATGTTCAGCAAATCCTAGCTGATGTTTACTCCTGGGGAAAATTGTATTGGTCAAACATTGTCCTTGCTGAAGAGTGTTTGTAAATCGGGGACCTACCTGGCTGTAGGCCAGGTGCTGTATTAATCAAATGAGTCTTCAGGGGAGTTGGCCCAGGTTGCATCTACTGAGCAGAGATTTGAATTTTTTCCAAAGGATTGATTGTAGTATCTTGGAATCAAGGAATTTACCATGAGCAAATTGACAGTTGAAAATTCAATGGGAGAATATCTTAATTTGGAGCGATAGTGTAAAATGGGAGATAGTGGGCCCGATTTTGCCATCGCGTTGCGCCTGTTTTTGGGTGTGAAAACTTGGTAAAGGTGGGCATGAGGCAAGTAGCATGATCCGTGCCCACCTCCGCGCTGGTTCCCCCTTTACCAAGGCCCGAAAATGGCCACGATCGGAACTGTGCCCGCAATGGGCGCCACGGCCATTTAAGTGCATTTGCATGCATTTAAATTGACTTAATGGGCTGCACGCCAACTTTACTGGCACTTCCCCCTTTACCACTACATTTGCCCATTCAGAATTGGCGTGAAACAGACATGGTGCACATATGTCTGATTCGGGTGCTCCAGTTAGTGAGGAAGTAAGTACCTAGAGTCCGTTAGCCCTCCACCTGAGATCAGTGGAGGGGAAGGGGGGGATCCGCTGCCACCCTGCCTGAAATCAGTGGGGAGGGAAGGGGGGAGGGGGCTGCGATTGGTCTGGGTGGCAGGGGTGGGGGGGATAAAGGGGTCAGTAATGTTGTGGGAGTGGGGCAATGTCTGTAGGGGCCAGTGGGAGGCATTATCCTGGGAGGGATGTGGCAGGGGAGCAGCATTCTATCATTTCTTTTCTGCGCATGCGCAGTTGGAGGCGCCGATCGGGCACGTTAAGCCCTGCCCACGGGCTTGTGCAGTGTGATTCGGAATTGCTGATATTTTTTCAGGCAGAGTGCATTGGGGGCGCTTGACAACGGGTCTAAAAGTCGGATCTGAAACACTCTCAGTTTCAAGTCCACCCAGCACTTAGAATTACAATGGTAAAATAGGGCCCAGCGAGTCAGCAGCCTTGTATGTCAATTGACTCACTGTCACCTGTTTTACATTATCACACATGTTAAGATCTACCAAGTGAACATTACCATTACTAAGTCCCAGCTACTATTTATTAATGATCTAACGATTGTCTGATATGGTAACAGTGACCTGGGCAAGAGGATGGGAAAAGAGATTCTTTTTAAGCAAAGCTGTATTCTTCATTCAATATTTCCTCAAATTGTACACAAATATTAATACAGTTCCTCCTGTATTGTGTCCCGGTATGTTTCCTTGGGAAATGCCACTTGCTACATTGGGAACATTTCTGTGTTGTGAAGGTGAGATTCCCTCACTCTGCTGCTTTGGTTTTGGAGACAGGGAGCTGTTTCTGCTCTTCCATTTCCTTTATACAACAATCATTTCTCTATCCATCTTCCAGTCATTCACCCCTCTGGAGACCCTGGATATTGACAGCCAGAGACATGGACAGGCAGAGATGGAGAAGGCAAAACTCAGTAAGTGATGATTTAGCTCTCTGCTAGAAATAAGTATTAATTATGATACCAAGCAAGAAGACAGAGGACAGCAAACACTGCAGTGTATTAGGTCTTAACAGCTGTTATAGCTACACGATAGTATCTGACAACAGTGCCAAATGTAGTAATTGTATGTTGCTTGATATACTCCCTTTGAAAAATGTCCACAACTGGTCCTTGAAAAGTTTTTAAAAGTTCATTTATTTGTGTCACAAGTGAGCTTACATTAACACTGCAATGAAGTTACTGTGAAAATTCCCTAGTCACCACACTCCGGCGCCTGTTTGGGTACACCGAGGGAGAATTTAGCATGGCCAATGCACCTAACCAGCACGTTTTTGGACTGTGGGAGGAAACTGGAACACCCAAAGAAAACCCATGCAGACACGGGGAGAATGTGCAGACTCTTCACAGACAGTGACCCAAGCCAGGAATCAAACCCGGGTCTCTGGCACTGTGAGGCAGCAGTGCTAACCAATTTTTCACCATGTCGCTGCAATCTTCCCAGATCTAACTTACAGAATGTTTATTGCCAATTTACTAGTAAGTTCCTGTTGCTTGTGTGTACAGATAGTATTTGCAAAAGTCATGTGCATTTACAAATGGAATCAGCTGTGACAAAGATTTCAGCAGTTTTGAGTGCGTATATGCGATCAGGTACAAAACCCCTGTCCCCTGCACCACCCACCAGAATGGCAAGCTGTCCCTCCCACATATAGCACAATGGACACGGAGTTTTATCTTTCACTCAAGTCAATGCAACATATTTA
Source organism: Mustelus asterias (assembly GCF_964213995.1). Classification (NCBI taxonomy): domain Eukaryota; kingdom Metazoa; phylum Chordata; class Chondrichthyes; order Carcharhiniformes; family Triakidae; genus Mustelus; species Mustelus asterias. Next base: position 112,121,922 of record NC_135804.1, read on the forward strand.
AGTTCTGGTGCCCAGCGTGCATAGCCATAGATTAACACATCCAGTCGTTCCACTACCTTGTCTGCAGTATGGCCAATTTTTCCATGAACATATTGCAACCTGTGCACTGTGCCCAGTGTCTGTATCACCCACAGGACAATTCAAATCATACACTTACCTCATATCCTGTGTAAACTGACTGCAGTCATTCCATTACTTTGTGGATAACACACCCAGACTTAAAGTTATCCTGTATAAAACAATCCAGTCAGTGAAATATAATGTACATAAAACCAGCCTGTACATTATTATATGTTTAAGCTTTCCTTGGGAGAAGTAGGCAAAGGGTAAGGGGAATGTTTTCACTTTTGATTTTGATTTGATTTATTATTGTCACGAATTGGGATACAGTGAAAGTATTGTTTCTTGCGCGCTATACAGAAAAAGCATGCCGTTCATAGAGTAAATAGGGGGGAAGGAAAGGAAAGGGTGCAGAATATAGTGTTGCAGTTACAGATAGGGTGAAGAGAAAGATCAGCTTAATATATAATATGTCTATTCAAAAGTCTGATGGCAGCAGGGAAGTCGGTTGGTACGTGTTCTCAGACTCAACTCAGACTCAACTCTGGAGCGGAGGAGGCTGAGGGGAGACTTAATAGAGGCTTATAAATTGATGAAGGGGATAGATAGAATGAATGTTCAAAGACTATTTCCTCGGGTGGATGGAGCTATTACAAGGGGGCATAACTATAGGGTTCGTGGTGGGAGATACAGGAAGAATATCAGAGGTAGGTTCTTTACGCAGAGAGTGGTTGGGGTGTGGAATGGACTGCCTGCAGTGATAGTGGAGTCAGACACTTTAGGAACATTTAAGCGGTTATTGGATAGGCACATGGAGCACACCAGGATGATAGGGAGTGGGATAGCTTGATCTTGGTTTCAGATAAAGCTCGGCACAACATCGTGGGCCAAAGGGCCTGTTCTGTGCTGTACTGTTCTATGTTCTATGTTTTGTATCTTATTCCTGATGGAAGAAGGTAGAGGTTCCTTAAGGGGAGGCAATGGCCCTAGTGGTATCATTGCTAGATTATTAATCCAGAAACTCAGCTAATGTTCTGGGGATCCAGGTTCAAATCCCACCATGGCAGATGGTGGAATTTGAATTCAATAAAACAATATCTGGAATTAGGAATATACTGATGACATGAAACCATTGTTGATTGTTGAGAAAACCCATCTGGTTCACTAATGTCCCTCAGGGGAGGCCGTCTGCGGTCTGTACCTGATCTGGCCTACTTGTGACTCCAGAGCCACAGCAATGTTCTTGACCCTCAAATGCCATCAGCCAGCGACGCCCATGTCTCATAATTGAATTTAAAAAAGAGTATGTCTGGGGATTATGCTGGCTGCTTTTCCGAAGCAGCGGGAAGTGTAGATGGAGTTAATGGATGGGAGGTTGGTTTGCGTGCTGCACTGGGCTACATTCACAACCCTTTGTAGTTTCTTGCGGTCTTGGTCAGAGCAGGAGCCATACCAAGCCATACATCTGGAAAGGATGCTTTCTATGGTGTATCTGTAAAAATTGATAAGAGTTGTAGTGGACATGCTGAATTTCCTTGGCCTCATGAGAAAGTAGAGGCATTGGTGGGCTTTCTTAACTGTACGTCAGCGTGGAGGGACCAGGACAGATTGTTGGTGATTTGGACACCTAGAAACTTGAAGCTCTTGACAATTTCCACTTCATCACTGTTGATGTAGACAAGAAATAATACTTTTCACAATATCCTAAAAATTAATAGGCAGGTTTTATTTCTTAAGAACAGAAGCAAAAACAGAAAAAAGTTGTGAAGTAAGGTTTCGCTTTTCGGTGGACTTGACATCTTCCAGATTTTCCATTTTCAGCACCCTCACATGGAAACAGCCAATCAAGAGAGTGTACGACAGACCATACCTTCTCTGTTCACCCACCCAGTCAGGTATGGACATCCTAAAAGTTGCAAGTTTAGCATCTGCATTAAATAGTTCCTTGGCCAATCAATCACATAGGTTGTCTAAGTATCTTACATTTAGTAGTGTGTCTGTACTGCCCTACATATTACTATACAGTAGCGTAAAACATGGACGTAAGGGTGATAAGATCATGTGATCCAAACTGGACAGTGTGTCTTTTAGATGTGGCCTCAAAGCCTTTCCACCTCCTTCCTAAAGCAGATGGGAAACGAAACCGTACATAAATCATTAAGCTGTTTTATTTCATAAAAAGCAAATGGGCATAGAGAGTAGCAGGCAAAACAAATTTTGCTTATTTCAGTCTAGCTCATTTTTCTACTTGAAAATGTGGGAAAAACTAATAAATAGAACATTTTCCCGAGCTAATTCCTTGCTCTTCTTTCAGACCACTTTTAACTTGACTGCCTGAAGTTTTAGTACCCAGTTCTGTTTCACAGTATTTTGTTAACAGCTTACCTACCCATGTATTCTTTTGTTTATTCCCAGCTGGTTAGAAGACTGATATGTTGACTTATTGCTGTCATAATGACAGTTTTGTGGTCTTAAGTATGAGATACTGTACAGTACTTGGATGAGATACTGTAAGATACATGCTGTGCTACATATGGGATCACTTGACCTGGGTGGGGTGGGGGGGGGGGGGGGGGTTGCCAGTCGTAGGTCAGATAGCACATGTTAGGGAGTTAACATGGCAGATTAATTTATGTCCTTCTTGCAGTTAAATCAGTGACTTTGAGTGTTGTTCTTTCAATCCGAGCTGTGACATTGCCATCAAAGATAAAAAATGGAGATATTTAGGATTGTGTCATGGTACTTTGCTGGCTCTGTAGACAGTGGAACAGAGCTTATGTCAGTACCATCAGTGTGAAATGGAAATTGTGGCTGGAAGGGTTTGAAGAGTACGCTGAGAGTTGTGATCTGGTTTTGGATGGGTCGATGCTGGCGCAGAAAGCTCAGGGATGGGCCTTATTGTTCAATGCGGTTCTTTGATGAGGGAGACTTTTAAAATGTTGCCTGACATGGAGAAAAGGTGAATTATGAAGGTGTAGTGAAAACTTTGAAGGCAGGGTATGTGATGATGCCATGTGCTAAATTCCAACACAATATTTTTTGTCACATGAGATAGAAAGAAGGGGGAAACATTATGACACATTTGAGGCAGGTGTGGATGGATGCAATTGTGTTGCAGTGGGTCTGAATAACCAGGCAGCAGATCAGATGGTTTAACACCACAAGTTGGATAAGTTGAGGTTTAGGCTGCTGGAAAGAGGAGCTGACTTAATGTTGGATGACACTTTGAAAATAACAGCTGCATTGAAAGCAATGGATGAACAATTTCACAGCAGGAAACTTAATCCCACCCCTGCCAATGGCATGACAAGAGGTAAAGTTAACTAAATGGCACAATGGAATCCAGGTACATGTAAATGTAAACAGCAAAAGTCTGAGAGTGCTTCAGATGTGGCAACTTGGGGCACTATCGAAAAGATGCCTGCTGTCCTGGCAAGGAAAGATATGTAGAAAATGTGGGGGTATTAAAATTAAAAATTTTAATAGTTCCATTTTACATTAAAATATACTGTGTCGGAATATTTCATATTGAAGCGAAAAAAAAGTCAAAAATCCCTCAGCCTGGGTCGGGGAGAAACAGAGAGAACTTGGGTCGCATCAGAAATGGAGGGAACTGATTGCAGTTTAGGAAAGGACAGGAATAAGGACCAGGTGGCAGAATGGGCAGCTTTATACAGCAAAGGCACAACATGCGGAAGACTCAATATAACCCACTGTGCCACCGTGCCGCCTTTTCTGAAGAGCAGTCACTCAAAATGTGGCACCCACACACAGCAATGTGAAAATGAGAAGGTAGTCTATCATTGGGATGTTGCTTGAGGGCTAAATATTAAGCCAAGGGATCGGAGAATTTCTCCCCCTCTTTTTTCCAAATTGGCGCAGTGGCACCTGCTTTGTCGTCTCTTCTGAAGGGAGGCAGCTCCAATTATGCCGCACTCCCTTGGTACTCGTACTCCCTCACACTCCCACAGTCCAAAGATGTGCAGGTTAGGTTGATTGGCCATGCTAAAATTGCCCCTTAGTGTCCTGGGATGCGTAGATTAGAGGGATTAGCGGGTAAAATATGTAGCGATATTGGGGTAGGGCCTGGGTGGGATTGTGGTCGGTGCAGACTCGATGGGCCGAATGGCCTCTTTCTGTACTGTAGGGTTTCTATGATTCTATGATTCTATAACAAATGGCTGCAGGAAATTGTTGTCATAGTGATACTACTTGAGAACAATTGCAGGATTGTACAGGGATGCAAAGTCCAATGTATGGGGGTGGGGTTCCATCAATCAAGGCGAGGGGCAGAGAGTTGGGAATCAAGGAGTTCATTTTATTGATGCTTCTGACTGCACAAAAATTGGCTTTAAATATTAGGCTTACTTTTCTGAGTGACTTGCAGCAGCCAAGCATTCTCTTGCTCATAGGTGACTGGAAATTGCGTGAGGGCTTATTGACGACAACTGCAACATGTATGGATTTATAAAGCACCTATTTGTTTGCAGCAGATACCTGACTCACCCTTTTGAAGAAACCTAAGACGATGGTGGCAGCTCAGTTTTGGTGGGAATGGTGGAGGAAGTTCTCTGCTCCCAGTTACTCCTGTCCTGTTCATGCCGACAAACTAGGATTAACTGGGATTGCAGAGGTTTTTAAGCATAACATCTGATGGATTTGGGTCGATTCGGATGTGAAAATGCTAAAACCCTGAAACCTGAGTGAACCTTTCTCCAAACAGCCCACTTCGGGTTTTAACTGAGGCGGGATAGGGGCCAGGTGAACAACCTACTTGGAGGAGGTGCGTTAGTCATTGGTATGTTATAACGATACGCTGTGCCTCGGTATTAAATACCATTTGAAATTTAACCCCGCACGACTGAGTTTCCCAAGCCTCAGAAAGCCTAATGGCTAAAGGGAGACAAGGACTGTTGGATCCGGGAGATAAGTAACTCGCTACTTTACTGCTGGGTGCTTCACCAACTACACCTGCTCTCCAACACCCTCCATAACCCTCCTGATCTGCCCATTGGATCCCTCCCAAACTATCATTCTGATCTCACCTCTTGCCTCTAATCTTCTCTCCATCCCATTCTTTCCGATTCCTCTCTCCTTTCTCTGCACTCCCGGGTGTGGCCGAGGGGGTGGCCAACCCTCCAGGATTGGCCTGGAGGCTACAGGAATTCAATTTCCAGGAGACAGCTGTGAGCAATCCTGGAGATAGATCGTGGGGACATTAAAAAAAAATTTGAACAAGATATAAAAATATTGAAAATGGGAATAAAGTGATGTTTGGCTGACAGTTAAACACCATCCAATTGGATAAAGAGTCATTTTGCTTTCCAAGTAAGGCAGTACATCACAAGCCTGGATATGTTGGCTGAATGGTTGGAGCGTGTGGGCAAGTCATGTGATGAATGCTCAGGATAATATTTAATCACAGTTGGCTACCCTACCTAGTGCCAAAAGCCTAACTGCCCAATAGCCTCTCCATCTGGGTGGGTGTAGCTGAGGACAACAAATGGTGGTTGTTTTTCTGAGTTTTCTGATGGAAAGATTGCCCCTTCCTCTCTCCAGTCCCACACTCCCACCATACCACTACCATCGAGGTGAGCTTGGAACCATTGAATGGATTGGATTTTACAGCCCTCTGGAGATGGGCTGGCAGGTAGGAGGATTGGTAAAGTGATGCCACAGGGCATAGATAGGGGAGCCCAACATGTTGAATCTTCCAGGGAATTTTATTAACAGCAGGAACTTCAGCAGTGCCAATCCACCGAGCAGCCAATTGCATCATCAAGCAGCCAACTGAGGGTCACTTATCTCTCCCGCTGGCATTTTACTGGCATTGCAAGGTGCTGCCGCATGGGGAGGACAGGAAGTAAATCCGTGTGGCCTTTCAATGGGTTCCTGGGGGGAAGGTGATACAGTACTCCTCATTTATGGCTGCTTCAAGGTCCACTGAATGCTACCCTAGGAGTAATGGCCACTGGCCCTCCAAACGCCGGGCCTTGTCTGGAAGAGCTTAGCACTCACCACCTCAATCAGTGCAGTCAACCCTCTAATTGGGCTGGCATCTCTGAGAGACAGGCCATCATCCTCAGTTGGATTGTGGTCCTGGCAACTGCCTCTCGATTGGCTGACACTGGTAAAATTCTGCCCAGGGTCTTGCCACCCCCAGGGACAGGGTCAGATCTGGCTTTTGGTTCCACTGGAAGGACTACCTACCAGGTGTGAAAATTCCAGCTATTGTTTCTAAATCAGAAGATCCCAGGTTCAATCTTTATTAAGTGTGGATCCCAGTAGGTGTGTTGCAATATGCTGGAAAAGCAGGCTCGGATCCTGTTCCCAACAGCTATTAAAAGTCCAATCGTCGTAAAACTGGCTCAGGGCTTTCGGGTTAAATGGGGGAGGACTTGCTCTCAAACTTTAAGATGAGGCAGGTCCACAGACTCCATGTAAAATCCAGCCCATAGTAACATTTCACTGCAGCACTAAGGTAAACATAAAGTCACCATAGTCCCAGATGACCATAGGCTGCTCTCGCCTTTGAGGGGGAGAGCTGACCGGTGGTGATTCAATTTAAGGGTCACCACACCTCAGGTGAGGGGCAATGTTGCGAAGGCAGACCTTACCACATGCAGTGAATGTAACAAACTACCCCTTCTGATTTTCCTCTCTCCCTTCTCCACTTTCCTCCACCACCCTGCCCCAGATGGGGGACATTTCAAATTCTTTAGGTGGAGATCAGAGAGTGCAAGGAGCAGGTCTCAAAGCTGCGTCTGTCCATGCGCTTTGGCAGTTCCTGCTCACCTCAAAAATGAGCCTTCCTTTTCATGATGTGCAGGTGCCGGCGTTGGACTGGGGTAAGCACAGTAAGAAGTCTCACAACACCAGGTTAAAGTCCAACAGGTTTATTTGGTAGCAAATACCATAAGCTTTCGGAGCACAGCTTCTTCGTCAGATGGAGTGGATATCTGTTCTCCAACAGTGCACAGACACAGAAATCAAGTTAAGCTGTAACTTGATTTCTGTGTCTGTGCACTGTTGGAGAGCAGATATCCACTTCATCTGACGAAGGAGCTGTGCTCCGAAAGCTTATGGTATTTGCTACCAAATAAACCTGTTGGACTTTAACCTGGTGTTGTGAGAGTTCTTACCTTCCTTTTCAGTCAGTGGTTTCTGTTTTGAGTTGTAGCTGCTCTGACATGATGTCATCTGGACCATGTGAGACAGCTCGTAATGGTTGCTGGTGGTGGTGGAGGTAGGGTTAAAGTTTATTTATTAGTCACAAGTAGGCTCACATCAACACAGCAATGAAATTACTGTGAAAATGATGAGTGCGGTGTTGATGAAAACAATAGAAGTCACCCTGGCAGGAGAAATTGGGGTGCAATGGTGGCATGTGAAGGGCAAGGGGTAGCAATGTTGGGGGGGGGGGGGAATACTTGGAAGGTTTGGAATGGGGCATCGGATGGAATAGGAATCAGGGGTTTGATGGGTGATGGGATGGGAATATGAGGGGTGGAAAGGAATGAGATGGGTATGGAATGAGAAGGGTAGAATGGCTTGTCATTTTTTCAGGTGTTGGACTCAGTCATGTTCTCCAATATAAAGTGTTATTTTGTTGCATGTTTAGAAACAGGGGCAAAATATCCTTTCCTTTTAATCCCCTCCAAGATATTGCACAGTAATTCAAACGACATAGAAATAAGCCTATCAGCTCTTTGAAAAAAACTGTTTAGTTATTAACTATTCAACCAATGAAATGATGTGTTTTGGAGCAGAAATACATTTGAACTTTCTTAAATTTTCCTACAGACTGCTGTGGCCCAGGAACAAATGCTTTGACTACCTGTATAGTGAAGGGCAGGAGCTTTTGGCAGCATTCCCTGTGCAAGCTTCAATCAGCTTCTACATGGAGTCAGACAGCGAGGAAGAAAATGAAGAATTGGATGAGGGAGACGAATTAGAAGAAGAGTCGGCTATGGAGGAGACTGTGTCAGAGAAAATAACAGAGCAGAAAAGTAAGCAGTTGTAACAGAGGATGGACTAAGACAAACATTCTGTTAAATCTCAATGGCACTCAGCTGTTCAATTTAATTTATGAGCATCGCAAGATACCAAAGTGGATATTTTTTACAATGTATGTACATACTGTGAGAGATTTTATTATTGAAATGATTTCTTTACATTATAAAAATATACTTGTGTCTAAAAAGGCCATATTGAAGATGAAATATAGAAAAGTGACCAACAAGCCCAAAACAGCTTGGGTCAGGGTGCTGGGCACAAAACTGGGTCAGGGTCACAGTCAGGGGAGGGCAGTCCTGGATCATAAAAGTGAACTGATTCTAGTTAGTACTTCTTCTTCCAGGGACATGTACTCACAGAATGAGCAGTCTCTTAGCTTTAGGCACATGTGACACCCCTCAATGGGTGGGACTTTGAGCCCCCATAGGGGTTGGGAATAGAGGTGGGTGCAATGTGGAGTAGGGGGCCGTTGGCTGGGTGGGGGAGGGGGGGTGTTGGTGCTGCAAGGGGAGGGTAGTTTTCACTGTAGTATTCAATTGATCTGTGTTCCATTAAGCAAGTCTGCTAACTAATCTATGCTCACTCTGCTTGATTGGTTAAGCCTGGGTGTTCAATTTAAATAAAAAGAGGTGAGAAAACAGGCACCATAAAGCTCACTTAGAAGTGTTAATTCAGACATTTTGTCATTGCAGAGATATTTTAAAACTCTTGGTGATACAACTGTTGCATATTGAGAACCTAATGCCATCTCTGTGTTGTGCTAGATATATAAAATCTACAACGACATGGGAGACATTTGAGAAAAGTTTAACTTTACCAGGTCTAGCACTGTTACTTCTGTTGACAAGAGATCCACTCACGTTGTAAGGTCAAAGGATTTTGGGAGTCTGGATGTAGCAAAGATGCAAAAGAAGGTAATATTTGTACATTTTTACTTGGAGCAGAAGGCCAGCGGATATTTGAGCCGCTCACAGAAGACACATCTATGTTTGATGCAGCGTTAAGTTCCCTCAATAAAACAAACCTCTAAATGCAATGAAATCACTGGAAATTTTTCCCAACAGGCATTGTGAGTTATGAAGTCATCAAGCTGAGCATGCCTGGATAGTTAGAACTGTGTTTTTGAAAAGTAATCCATATCCTATAAGGACTAACTTACATTAAACAGACAAAACATGCAAACATTTGAACTTTCTTAAATTTTCCTACAGACTGCTGTGGCCCAGGAACAAATGCTTTGACTACCTGTATAGTGAAGGGCTCAAAGTCCCACCCATTGAGGGGTGTCACATGTGCCTTTGGTGCCTAAAGCTAAGAGACTGCTCATTCTGTGAGTACATGTCCCTGGATTACTTGGCTCTCAGAAGTCACTAACTAGAATCAGTTCACTTTTGTGATCCAGGACTGCCCTCCCCTGACTGACTAGAGCTTGATTTTTGGATTACCAATCATAATGGATGGTGGAAATTTCCCAGGTAATCTGGAGTCAGTTTGATGCCCAAACAATTAAATAACCAAGACTTATTTACATATTATGGTGCCAGAGTTATTAACACTGCTGCCTCACAACGCTAGGGGCCCGGGTTCAATGCCAGCACAGTTCAAAGATGTGCAAGTTAGGCTAATTGGCCATGATAAATTGCCCATTAGTGTCTCAAGATACATGGGATTATGGGGATAGAGCCTGGGTGGGATATTCTGTTGGAGAGTTGGTGCAGACTTGATGGGCCAATTGGCCTCCTGCACTGGAGGAATTCTATGATTCTATAATAGTGGAAGGTATATTTTGTCAATTAGAACATGAACATCCAATGGCTCTGTTGCTGGGGCCGAGATATGTAGTTAGATTTAAACTGTTGGAGGTGGTGTGTTAATGCCAGGAGGTGGACAGAGCTAGGTTAACATGCTATGTTAAATTCATTGGGTGGGATTTTCCATACCCGTTGTGGCCTGTTTCATGGCAGTGGAGGTGGCCCACCATTGGCCAGTGGCAGGATTTTCCAATTCCGCTGCTGTCAGTGGGGTTTCTTGTTTTATACACCCCCTACCGCTGGGAAACCCATGGCAGGAGTTGGCCATCGGCAGGGTAGAAGATCACGCCAGCAAAAACAGCCAGAAATTTCCGGCCATTGTCTGTGTTTCATCCAAAAGGTCACCCATGTTACAATTGTTTGGAAAATTTATAACACAGCATTGTGTACAACATACTATACTGCAAGTTTTCAACAAATTCCGGTCCTCTGCTTCGTCGTTTTATACCGCCATTTTCAGGATATTTGATTTAGGAATTTAATTATGCATTGTTTTCTTTTATGTCCAAATGGGATCTTACAGGTTTGCATCCAGAAGAATGCCATTTCCCCCATTGTACCTGCGCCAGTTCTTTGCTAAAATAATCCAAAAGTAATCCTAACCACCCTGCTCCATCCCAATAGCCCTGTATTTTTCTCTGCCTCAAACATTTATTCAATTTCTCCTTAAAAAGATGCATTGGTCTCTGCACCACTCACTTCCTGTGATAAAACATCCATGCTTCAACAACTCATGAATAAAGAAATTTCATCTAACCTCCTTATTCTCTTACTAAGAATTTTAAATTGATGATCAGTTGTTACTGGCTCCTCAACCAGAGAAAATAATCTTTCCCTACTCAATCTATCAAAACCCTTCATGATTGTAAAAAACTCTATTAAGTCCCTTTCCCGCTCCTGTAGGAAACATGCCTAGTCTTTTTCATATCAGTTATTTGCCACACTTTCCCAGAACTAAATTAAGCAATGATTTTAATGTGTTAAGAAACATTAAAAACCATATCCCAGGTGAATAAATATCCCAAGTTTATTTAATTCTCTGAAATCTTACATGTTGCAATGTGTGGAATGTTAACTCTTAAACATCCTTCCAGTGATGTTTTGCATGTTACATTATATAGAGCACTTTATAAATCTTTTGTATTCTGAAAGACATCCAGAGTAGCCTTTCTTGTATATTTTGCATTTTGATGTTATCGCTACTGTAGAGGCTAATTCTGGTGTTAGGATAAGTTTTACTGTCCCACTGCCGTTATTCCAACAAATCCTACAACTGTGTGAAATATCCCTTATTGAATGCTGCATAGATGCTGATAAATTGCACAAACACTTCCATAGTTACCATGGCAATAATGCAGGAGAATCCATTCACGTGGGGGTGAGAGGACTGTTATGAAAAGTAGACGTTCAATCTCATAACGCTTTGGAAAAAGGATTTATTTATATAATGACTTTCTTTTAAAAGCTGTACATTGATTAGATTAATTTTCTTTAAAAAAGTAACAATAAAAAAGACAGTTTCCTTACTTAGAGAGCTCTATTGTCCCCACAATTTCCCCACATACACACAAAGGCCCCAAATGGCTGCAGAGCCAGACAAAGGCCGTTAGACTAAATGCAAATAAGGCATGTTAATTTTGATAAATGTTAACTTTTGACCAACACAAGCACCAGCAGATGATAAATTGCATTTTTTTACCAGAACTCCAGTTCAGACAAGGGACAGGACAGAGATGGGTCAGGGATGGAAACATGGCTTGAGATTTGTTGGCTTCTTGATGGTAATGAGAATTTATTCAACATCTTATTAGCCTTGATAACCAATGTTCTCATGACATAAAACAAAGAACTAAGTTTTAAAAAAATGTTTTAAAAACGTGGATCTGTCGTCCAGCTTACACTTTACAAAATTTCCAAAGAGCCCATTCAAAGACCAGACTGTTGATGGGAAATTGTACGAATGTTAAACCTAAGGCAAGGTTGATAAGATGGCTTCCTTGCAATTGAAAAGCAAACCAGATCAAAAAGAAATCATAGCTAAGAACAGCCTGGCACGGAAATAGATAGACAGCATAGTTGACTTGTGCCTCGAGCAGTAATTGATGATATGAATTCTTGCATTGATTGGCAAGTGTCCAAATTATTACTGAATTCAGTAATTGCAGATTATCACCAAATTTAATTCAGCTCAAGGGATCGAACATGAAGGTTGGAAGAGGGGGAATTCATTCATGTGCAAGAAAATGCAGATGCGGAAACTGCCCAGTTCAAGAATCGATGTCTATTCTGTTAATTGTGTGCACATACGTTCCCAAATTATGCACCACCAGCTGGTGATGCTCCAAACTGGAAGTGCTCAAGCAAAAAATGTACTGCCATGTTGTCAACCATTAGTAGATAAGTTATTACATGTGAGGGATCTGATTGATTATTAGAGTAGGCATTAGCAGAGAGTAGAAGTGAAATCATTCCAGGAGCTTTCAAGCCAATTAAAATGTTACCATTTAAGTTCAAAATCTTATTGCCTTTGTGCTACTTCCTAATTGCTCTACGGAAGGCTCGGTGCATTCATTTTCTTTTCAATTCTGAAATGAGCTTTAACAGATGAGGCAATGTGAATGTGTATTAAATTAGTTCAACATCCCCCACCCCATTTCTGCATAAATTAATCATTATAACCAAAATACCATTTTCGAAGAGTTTAGCTATTAAGATGGCAATATTTTTTGGCAATTGTTGAGCTCTTGGGTGGCAAGTTGCCATATCTTGCACGGTGGTGGAAGGTTGCAATGAATTTCTTGGAACCCTTCAAAATCTAATGTTTGGCTCCTTGATCTCAAACACGAGGCAACCTTTCCTTAACTGGCTGAGTTTTGTGTTGTTTGCTGACTGAATAGTTGGAATTATTGCCTGGATGTTTATGATTATTCATATCGTATAGTAATTTGACTTTATTAAGGTGAGGGGAAAGAAATGTTACAGAATGAAATACCTCTGCAATTTTAGCAGCCAGACGATATCGAGCTTATGTATAGATGATACAGAATAGATGGATATTAAAATTTCCTCCAACTGATGATGTCAAGCATTCTTGGGTCAGATGTAAGGATTCGATGAAATGTGCTGTTCTCTTTAAGGTACCCCAGGTGAAGGGTAACAAAGTGAGATAAAGGAAAGTTTCCTCTACTCCCAAGACGGATATAACATGAATGAGAGGCAGACTAAAGCTCTGCTCACGTAGCCACCACAATCATTTTGACTGCAATCCTATTTTGGCTTATTCATTTCACCATTGTGCCAGTTCAGTTTTTGATATCAGCCATTTTCAGAGCTTGTGATTTGTAAATTGTGGCAATTCCACATTGAATTCTGGGTGGTTTTGCAATGTAAACTAGCAGCCAATGGAAATTAGAGTGAAACTTTCTCAAGGTTCCTGACAGCATTCATGTTTTTGGTTGAGCAGAATAGGAATCTAAGTACCATGTGTGAAAAGACTGTATCAGTCTGCCACTCTGTAACAGGAAGTATTAGCTACTCAATATAATTACTCCAATTTTCCTTTTCACTTGAGGAAGGTTATTTTCCCAAGTGATGAAGTGGTTTCTTCTCAATGTTTTCTCTGCAATTTTGAATAATAAGTTGCTTTCAATCCCGTGAACTGAACTTTTGAAATTTGGATATTGCAATGCGTATGATAATGCACTTAATGCTGTTCATTGAGTAATTACGATTAAGAAGCAAAGATATGGAATCAAAAGATCATTACATTAATTGATTCCTCTTAGTTATGATATTCCAAAAATATCAACATATCCTGTATATCGTGACTGCCACATATACTGTAGCCATGATGTCCTCAGTGTAATTTCATTGATATTCTATCTGCAGTGGAACCTCAGGCATTCAGTTTTTGAAAAATTCATCAACAGTTCTTAGCAGAACAGTTGGTTCTGCTACATCTCTACAGATTCCTGCATCTTATTGGGAACAGGCACCCATAATCAGACATAAGGAGATAATTTGCAAAATCACTGAATAATTTGAACATTGAATTGTTGCTATTTTCTCAGTCTCATTTCATGATTTCAGGCTTATTGTATCACTTAGATTATATCAGGGAGTGATATGTTTGACAGATTGTTCACCATTGCTTTTCTGACTGACTTGTTTCTGGATCTTTGATGTGTTTTTACTTGGGATCTGTACAGGTAAGTTATCATGGACTTTTATTCATTTTGCAATGGAACCTTGTCTTAAAGTCACCTTGATAATCTTCCCTTTAACAATGTCAAAAGGACTCCTTATAATATTTAGTTTCAGTACCATCACAGTGACAACTTGGAAGAGATTTACCACAATTGTATTGTGACATTCCAAAGAATCCACCAAAGTCAACTTTGAATCTTCTATCCTGTAACATCCCAAAGCATCTTCAAATCTTCACACTCATAACTTCCCAAAGCACCTTCAAATCTTCAGTCTACACTATCCCAAAGCATCTTCAAATCTTCAGACTCATAACATCCCCAAGCATTTCTGATTCCTCATCCTATATCATCCCACAAGCACCTCCTAATCTTTAGTCTCATAACCTTCCAAAGACACCTGCTAATCCTTCATATTGTAACATCCCAGAAGCACCATCTCTTCACCAGTCTGGTATTGCAAATCATCTAATCATCTGTCCTACAACATTGCATAAACACCCTCCAATCTACAACTGCTCAACACCTCAAAGGAAACTTCTATTTTCTTTGTTTCCTTTATTAGCTTGTTTCACAACATTGCAAAGAGGCCTTCTAGTATTCAGTTTCACAACCATCACAACAATATCTTTTATTATCTTGAAATATGCCAAAGACATCTTCTCCTTTTCAGTTTATTAGTCTTCACAAAAGCTGCCTTTAACTTCCACTTTCACAATATCTCAAAGATAATTTCCAATCTTCAGTATCACATCCCAAGACATCTTCAAACTTTCAGTTCCAAGATGTTTTAAGGACATCTTCTAATTTATTTCACATCCCAAGTGTACTACCTAATTTTATGTCTTCCAACATCACTTTTCTGTCTGCAATATTTCAAAGATAATTTCTAAAGTTTAGTTTTACAATAGCCCAAAGATATCTTTGAACCTTCCGTTGCACATCTCAAAGACATTTTTGAATCTTTGGCATATATTTCAAAAATGCCTCCTAATTTGCTGTCCTGCAACAACCCTAAGTGTTCAATTCACAGCATGCATGGCCTCCTAATTTACCTTTTGCAACATTCTTTCTAATCTTCAAATTCACAACATTTTTTATCTTCAATCTTGCAACAAGTAGAAAACCTCTCATTTGTTCCTTAACTATCCAAGAAACAACTTGCAATCTTCTGTGTCACAAAATTCCAAGACAATTTTATAATCTAATCAGCATTATATCCATTATAAAGGTATCTTGTAATTTTCTGTCTCACAACACTCGCAACATACCTTCTTCAATCTTGCATCATCCTAAAGACACATTCTAATCTTAAGTCTTTATTTCCCAAATAATAAGATTCTATTTTTTGTGACTAGGTATAAAAGTTCCAAAAACTTTGTATCAGTAATGATTAAGTTCATCAATGATTCCACTAGGATTCTACAATACATTGTGCAATTCACTTTCATGTGTAGTATTACACTTTTGCAATTATGCCTCATATTGCATCCTTTGAAAATTTTGTCCTCACAAATAAATGTATCCATTCTGAAAAATGTACAACCTTAAGTTTTATAATTTGATGAATGTCAAGTTTTTCATTTGATCTAAGACCTTCTTCAACTTCTCCCCACTGAATCCACTCTTGACCAAGAATCTAACTCAATTATTTATATGTTCCCAGAATAAAAAAGTGTCCTCAAATCAAATATCATGCAGCAGATATTGGACTCCTTATGCCCGTACTTATCCTTATGCCCGTACTTATCCTTATGCCTGTACCACATGTAGCTATGGCATTCTTAGATAAAATCCCAATTTCCACTTCAAGTTCCAAAATGAAAACTGCTGCACTTTATTGCTCATACAGCACATTGTAAATTGCAACTTCTGGACAATAGTGTCTAATTTACCCATATCAATATCCATATTTAACTCAACAACACACCTGTGGAAGCAGTCAGCAAATTCTTCTATCTTGGATCTACAGTAACAGACATACCTCTTGATGAAGAGTTCAAGACCTGCATTGACAAGACAGCCAGCAACTTTGGCCCACTAACAAAACAGGTATGAAGAACAATGAACCAACGTGCAAGACCAAACTGCTTGTCGACAAGGCCTTTAGCCTCAGCACTTTGCTGTATGGCAGCGAAACCTGAACAACTTACATCTATCAAGTTACAAAGGCTCATTAACTTCCACCTCCAATCTCTATGATGCATCCATGGTCTCACATGGAAAGACTAAGTTACCAATGAAGCAGTCCTTTCTAGGGCAAACATGCCAAGCACGCTAGTGCTGATCAAACAAGGAACGCTTCACTGGCTTGGGCATGTGCACAGGCTAGAAGATAGCAACTTCCCAAGAATGTGCTAAACAGCCTGTGCCAAGAGACCAGCAGGGTGCCCAAAGCTCTGATTCAAGGATGCTGTCAAAAGAGATATGAAAACCCTCAACATCAATTATGCCAAGTTGGAAACGCTACCTAATGATTGATCTAAATGGCGACACTATCTGTGGGCAACATTTGCCAACATGATGACGTGCAGTTTCAGAAGCTCAAAAAGCAGACACCAACCCTGAAAACAAGCAGAGATCATCCCACACCACCGGCAAGGGATAACTTCACATGTGGCATTTATGACAGACTTTGCCTTTCTAGAATCTGCTTCTTCAGTCGTCAAAAGAAGGGCTGCAGATGATCTCATCTGACCTGACCAAAGTTCAGAGGCTGCAATCCCATCATTTCTCGCAGATCAAAGGATGCCAACTACTCATATCAACAGCTGCCCCATATAGTTCACCAAAGGATTCCCAGCCCAACAATCTCTAACTTGAATCTATGAAACATTATTTGATCCACAATATGTATCATAAAAGCACTATTTATATTCAGACTGTAATTAGCTTTTTGGAGACCCAGTTAATTAAAAGAAACAAGTTTCACTGCTTTGGTTGTTTCAAAGTTGGATGTTCTTGTTGCCATGGTTAACTAGTTGTGAAAAACTGGTGTCCCAAAAGTGTGGGTTCACTGGATGACTGAGGTCCCACTGAATCCAAGTTCTCTGCATCTGCTTTATACACCCACAGAATTCGAATGATGACACTCTGTATTGGGTTATGCCTTTATGTTTGAATATCAATGAAGATGAGCTGGTTCCAGCAAGGGGACTAAATCAGATGTCTTCCATCACTCATGTGCTTTTTCTAAGTGATTAGAGGGTTCACCTGAAGGAAACAGATACAAAGAGAAGAATAACAAATCTACTCTCAACACAGATGCTCTAATTGCTTTATTTTTCTTTATCTCTCACTTGGCAATATATTTGTGTTTTTAAAGTTTATTTATTAGTGTCACAAGCAGGCTTACATTAACACTGCAATGAAGTTACTGTGAAAATCACCTAGTCGCTACAGTCCTGCACCTGTTCGGGTACACTGAGGGAGAATTTTCACACGGCCAATGCACCTAACCAGCACGTCTTTCAGGCTGTGGGAGGGAAGCAGAGCACCCGGAGGAAACCCACACGAACATGGGGAGAACGTGCAGATTCCACACGGACAGTGACCCAAGCCGGGAATTGAACTCAGGTCCCTGGAGCTGTGAGGCAGCAGTGCTAACCACTGTGCTACTGTGCCACCCATGTCAACCAGGTGTGATGTAATGGCAAAAGCAGGTTTCAGTTGCTGAAGACGATTGCTTATCTGGAAGCTCTGGCCCTTCTAACTGAAGTAATAGCAGGAGTTTGGAAAAAAACCCATTATAACTCAGGGCTGAAGGATATAGTAAACTCCAAAATACTTGGGAGGAAAGAGTCCTGGAACTTGAAACCCAGTGCAAAAGTTACTGATCGGAGAGGAATGAATAGTCACTGATACAGACCAGACATAAATTCAACAGGCTGTTGTGGGAGGGCATGGAAAATCTCCCCACCACAGCTAAATTTTATAGCGAGCAGACAAGCGGGAAAGCACTTATAACATGCCCTGTGTGACAATAAACACCAAACAGTCAAATCAATTTGGAAAATTAAGCAAACTGATCTCTGACCCCAATAGGGTGTTTATTTATTAATCACAAGTAAGGCTTACATTAACACTGCAATGAAGTTACTGTGAAATTCCCCTAGTCGCCACAGTCAGGCGCCTGTTCGGGTCAATGCACCTAACCAGCACGTCTTTCAGACTGTGGGCGGAAACTGGAGCACCCGGAGGAAACTCACGCAGACATGAGGAGAATGTGCAAACTCTGCACAGACAGTGACCTGAGCCGGGTCCCTGGCGCTGTGAGGCAGCAGTGCTAACCACTGTGCCAATGGGTGGTGAGAGGAATTGAGAGTTGTCACTGAGATAATTTATTAAGTTAAAATTAACTTGGAATGGTCAGTCTTGAAGAAGGTGATCTGAGAGACAGTTATAGTGAGAGACTGGAGATAATAAACAGTCCGAAAAGCTAAATCCAAAAATTCGCTTTCAATTAAATTGTGGGAGACTCTACCATTCAAACTAAACTTGCTCTATTAAGCAGGGGAAAAGGATACCAGCCCAAAGCTGTGTGCTCCCTCTTTAAAAATGGGTGTGAGACAACCCAGGATGTGAGAAGCATTTCCCACCTTCTGTCAGCGGGGGGACTGTGGGCTGCACTGTGCTCTGCTTCTTCCAATGGAGAATGGATGGATGATCAGGGGAGGCAGTAGTATTGTCACTGGATTAGTAATCCGGGAGTCCCAGGGTAACGTTTTGGGCACCCGGGTTTGAATCCTGCCACAGGATGGTGAAATTAAAATTCAATTAAAAAAAACCTGGAATTAAAAGGCCAATGATGACCATGAAACCATTGTCGATTGTTGTAAAACCGCATCTTGTTCACTGATGTTCTTTAGGCAAGCAAGTCTGCCACCCTTACCTGGTCTGGCGTATATGTGACTTCAGACTCACACAATGTGGTTGACTTTTAATTATCCCTCTGAAATGGCCTTGCAAACCACTCAGTTTAAGGGCAATTTGGGATAAGGGCTATTTGAATGTTGGGCCTTCACAAAACAGCCTGACCTCATCATGCCTGACATCTACAGATGTTAGACTTCTACCAGAGACTTTTGTACATCAGCCAGCGTGGCAAAACCTGGCTGATTTCCACCACACTAATCCAGAATATTTTGAGGCCCATTGTGGCTTCCTGACTGGCATCAACTGATGATTATATTTCAGGTTTGAATAGCTCAGTCACTTATTAGGTTGCGATCTAAGGAGCTGCTTGCTCATTATTTAGTGCATATCCTGTGTTTACTATGTGATTTTAAGCAGAGTGGAAGGACTTGCCTCTGGGGGAAGGAAACGAGTTCCTAAGTTGTTCCATTACATCCTCTAGGTGCAACACCATATCTTGGGATATACCGGGGCTGTCTGAGACATCTGTGATAAAATGAAGAACACAAGTGGTTAAAACTAATCAGTTTCTTTGCTGAGATCACATAGACTAGGAAGCAAGGGTGGCACTCCAATCTACAATTAGGATAATTCTGGGCTATAGGAATTGCTGTGACTCAGAAAGTTGGGCATCGAAAAGAGCTTGAAAAAAGGGCTGGAGTCCACTTGCAAGATGACATGGAGAATGCTAACGTTGTCTGTTGGTGGACCCAGAAGGAGCAGGGCATATTTTTAAAAAAGATACCAGTTCCGGCCTGTTGGAGGTCTGTTCAGGGAATCCCTCTGCCTCCACCCCCTCTCAGACTCTGTTGACTGAGCACGAGAGCCAGGTGATGTTCCATCCTCCCAGACTGGAGAATTGTAGCATGTCAATGACACCCAGTCCTTAAAATGGTAGCACATTCATGTCAACAAGGATAACAAACCCTTTCTCTGCCATTAGATAAAATCAGCCTTAATGTCTATCTTAATCTGACACACGCTTCTCGGCCTTTTGGCTAAGATCAAGTGTAGTATGGATAGGATGCTGCACTCGGTTGAGGTCATTAGGCTACACTGAAGCTTCATATGTTTCATATGAAGCAATTTTTAAAAGCAGCATCTCGGCCTTTTGGCTAAGATGCAAATGAGCTCAAGTCTTGGAGGAGGTATTACTTTCCCTTCTCCAATCAGCTTGGCTCATGTAGATCAGGCTCAGGACAGGCTGATTTGGTCGCTCGCCCTGTCTTGTCAGGCTGGATCGGAAATGTCTCAACTTGTTGAGACTCTGAATTGGATTTGATTTGATTGGATTGGAAAAGTATTTTAAAAAAATCTGACACAAAATTCTTACTGAGATAAGGAACCTTTGATAAGAGCCCATATCTTCCTTCCTCCAAATCTATGTGAACTTTTCTGAGGAGGTCACTATGATGGTGGATAAGGGAGTGTCTAAGAATGTTGTCCATATGGACTTCCAGAAAGTATTTGATAAAGTTCTGCACAAGAGGTTTAGAAAAAAATAAAATTGCTGTGGTGTTGGAGGTAACCTTACAATATGGGTTAGTGAAAAACTGGGAGACAGGAGACAAGGAGTGACAAACATAGGATACAGATCTCTAAAAACAGAACGGCATGTCAGTAGGGTGCTGAAAAAGACATATGGGACACTTGCCTTTATCAATCGAGGTATAGATTACAAAAGCAGGGAGCCATGTTGGAGTTGTATAGAGTTGTATAGAGTTGGTGAGGCCACAGCTGGAGTACTGTGAGCAGTTCTGGTTGCCACATTATAGGAAGGATGTGATTGCACTGGAGGGGGTGCAGAGGAGATTCACCAGGATGCTGCCTGGGATGGAACATTTAAATTATGAAGAGAGGTTGAAGAGGCTTGGGTTGGAGAAGACTGAGGGGAGCAGAGAAGACTGAGGGGTGACTTGATCGAGGTGTACAAGGTTAAGAGGGGCATGGATAAGGAGCAGCTATTCCCCAGTCACGAGGGGACATAGGTTCTAGGTGAGGGGTAGGAGGTTTAGGGGGGATATGAGGAAAAGCTTTTTTACCTTGAGGATGGTGATGTTCTGGAATACATTGCCTGGAAGGGTGGTAGAGGTGTGTTGCCTCACAACTTTTAAAAAGTACCTGGATGAGCACTTGACCCGTCATGACATTCAAGGCTATGGGCCAAGTGTTGGTGAATGGGAGATCAGGTGTTTCATATGTATCAGTGCAGACTCGATGGGCTGAAGGGCCTCTTCTGCACTGTATGATTCTATGAACATTTTCTGTTTGGCAGAATGTGCCAAGAGATATTTGTCCCGGTACTGTACTGAGGCCTCATCTTGTCACTATATATATATATATCAATGACATGGGTGAAGTATTAGTGAGTTATATCCAGCTTTACAAATTATGCAAATGGGAATAGGATCTTGGGTGCGTGGGTTTCCTCCGGGTGCTCCGGTTTCCTCCCACAGTCCAAAGATGTGCGGGTTAGGTTGATAGGCCATGCTAAAAACTGCCCTTAGTGTCCTGAGATGCGTAGGTTAGAGGGATTAGTGGGTAAATATGTAGGGATGTGGGGGTAGGGCCTGGGTGGGATTGTGGTCGGTGCAGACTCGATGGACCGAATGGCCTCTTTCTGTACTGTCGGGTTTCTATGAGTTCTATGAGATCTTACAAAGGGCCACAACTGCCTGAGCTGGCAGAAGTATGGTGATGGAGTACAGTGTGGGGAAGAGTGAGATTATCCTCTTTGGATATCAGGCAAATGAGAATATTATCTCAATGGTGAAAAACTAGAAACTATGAAGAAACAAAAAGATTTTTTAAAAGTTTATTTATTAGTCACAAGTACTCTTACATTCACGCTGTAATGAAGTTACTGTGAAAATCCACGAGTCACTACACTCCAGCACCTGTTCAGGTACACTGAGGGACAATTTAGTATGGCCAAATCACCTAACCAGCACGTTTTTGGAGTGTGGGAGGAAACCAGAGCACCCGGAGGAAACCCACGCAGACACAGGGAGAACATGCAAACTCCACACAGACAGTGACCCAAGCCGGGAATTGAACCCAGGTCCCTGGCGCTGCGAGGCAGCACTGCTAACCACTGTGCCACCGATTTGCTCAGATCACTTGAAGCTAGTGCATAGGTACAAAAACAAATCAAAAAGGCATATGTTCCTTTATCTTCAAGGAGTTGGAATACAAAGGTGAACAATTGATGCTTAAGTTGCGCCTTGGTTAGGACCTCATTTGGAGTACTTAGTTGTGTTTGGTTACTGAACCTCAGGAATCTTGGCCTTGGAGGAGGTACAGTCCAAAAACACCAGAATGATACTGGGACTTATGCGACTCGAAACATCAGCTCTTTTCTCTCCTTACAGAAGCTGCAAGACCTGCTGAGATTTTCCAGCATTTTCTCTTTTGGATACTGGAATTTAATGGGTTAAATGGTGAGAACAGGTTGCAAAAAAACCTAGTTAGTATACCATTGACTTTAGAAGGTTGAGGGTTGATCTAATTGAAGTTTTTTTTACAATGATAAAGTGATTTGATAGCAGTGATACATCTAAACACTTTTCTCTGGTGGGAATCAGAAAATCCAGAACAAGGTCACATCGTTGCATATAAATTTAAACTTAGAAGTGAAATCAAGAAGCACAAAGAATAGTGGAAATCAGGAACTATTCCCTCAAAATATTTGGAATTCTGAGTCAAATGCAAATTTCCAGACCTGAAATGAGTAGAACTTTGCTCGGTAAAGGAATATGGAGAAAAGATGCGTAAAATGGAGTTGAAGTACCAATCAGCTATAATCTACAAAAAGGGTGAAACTGGCTCGAGGGGCTGAATGGCCTCCTCCTGTTCCTATGTCCCTGAAACAAAACATTTACACTTAATTACAATCAACCAGTTTCCTTATCATTTCTTCCATTTGCATCTACTCGTGGTAAACTTTTAATACAGCAGGGTTATAATAGAAATTATTGTTGGTAATATTTATGAGCAAATGCTTAATGTACTCAAATGACATTCCTCAGTCTGTTGTTTTAAGATCTGAGCTAATCTATTCTGAACTTTAGCTAAGGACAGTGCTTGGAACTGAGAGCTTAACGATGAGAATAAGATAACAAAAACAAAAGTAATTCCTTGATCCTTAGAAATATTGTTGCTACACATGGCAGCATGATGTTCTAATCAATAAAAGTTTTCCATGCAATATTCTCCTTCCCCACAAACCTGCTTTCTCAGATTCCGGGCTGCTTCGGCCATGTCTTTCTTGCTGGTTGTTGTCAGAATGATGGGAAGATGGTGAAGCAGAAGAGGCTGTTGACCCATTTTTCTCAGAGTCTTGCTGTGGCTGTGAGTTGATAAGAACACAGTTACCAAAAGGCATGTCTAGGTGGTTTAGTCTGTCATGGGAAGAGTTATATCCCTTCCAAAAGGACAAGGGGTAAGTCTGTAAAACCTACAAGGGGGTAGTTCATGAACATCAGCTGAGCCCCTTTCTTTACTGACAGTCTATCATTATCTGTATATTAGAATAGGACTTTGAATTGAAAAATTGGACTCAGCAAAGAAACAATTACTATACATTGGTCCTGAAATTATTTGCAATGACAATTAATTTATAATTACATAACATTCTCATATGAAATTACATGTTTTACTAATTTACAGAAGACATTAACCCATTTATATCAAGTAGATGCTTCTAAATTTATTAACTTGTACCCAACATGTTACAAGGAGATCTTGTGGTGCAGGTAGCTTCCCTGCCTCTGAGCCAGAGATTCTGGGTTTGAGTCTCACCCCAAGACTTGATAGCCAAGGAAGTTGCGTTTATAATGCAGTTGAACAGAACCCTTCCAACACACACCAATGGCAGTTGGTAAGAGTGAGAGAGACTCCTGGTCAGTCATGTCTGATGCAGAATGGCACCCCTCAAGTTATAAGCCTCTGATGACAGGCTAGTGACCTGTTACAGGAAAAACCTCGCCATAGGAAGAGATGAAGGTCTGTTTTGTGCACCACTATTTGTGGGAAGAGCAACAACACGTTACAGGTGTGAAAACTCTCTAGTTTTATGAGGAACTCTCAACCACTTTTTTTTTTACAGACCCTGTCCACATTATTGACATACAACAACTTGAATTTACATCACCTTGGGATGTTTATCTATGCGAAAGGTTATGTCGAAAAAAGGGATAAATGGGATGGTGAGTCAAAGAAGGGTGACCAATGGCTTGGTCAAAGAGATGACTTGTATGGATCTTAAAAGGGGAACTGGACATGAGGATCCAGAAGGGCTTTGGCAGGGAACTCCAGCTCATGCTGCCTCTGTGTGACCAGGTAACTACCAATAGTGGAGCAAAATGATGGGGGAATAGAGTCTGTATGGAGTTTGCAAACTCTCCCCCAGTGTGCGTGGGTTTCCTTCGGGTGCTCCGATTTCGTCTCACACTCCAAAGATGCGCAGGTTAGGTGGATTGGCAATACTAAATTGTTCCTTAGTGTCCCAAGATGTGTGGGCTAGGGGGATTAGCGGGGCAAATAATGGGGCTATGAGGACATGGCCTGGGCGGGAGGCTCTGTCGGAAACTTGGTGCAGACTTGATGGGCCGAATGGCCACCTTCCGCACGGTAGGGATTCTATGATTTGGAGGAATTTGTTGAGGGTTGGAGAGGAGTGATTGATGAATGTGATTTGTTGCAGGTTGGGTTGCAGCAGCAAAGGTTTGGATGATCTGAAGGTTTTGGAAGGCGGAGTATGGGAGGCTGTTAATTGTATATCAATTCGGTATTATTTGTGTTTTTGGTGGGAATTGAGGACTGACTCAATATACAGGAATAGGCTGAAAGAAGGGGTTAATTTGTTGCAGCTGCATGTCTTTGTAAATAAAAGCTTGTAACTGACTAGGCTCCAGTATTCTATCCTTCAGCACCTGGCTATCTGAGCTTTGATAGAAGGTGGATAGGAGAGCAGTGGAATAGTTGAATCTGGAGCTGATAAAAGTGAGCATGCAGTTATCAGATGCTGAGGTTGGTGTGGTGGTGGACAATATTACTGAGATGGAAGAGGGCAGACTTAGGAATGGGAAGCTCAACTTCAGGGTCTGAATAGAACACCAAACATTGGTTAAGTGTGAGACAATGGCCAGGGATCAGGACGGAATTGGGTGATGAAGATATGGCCCGGGATTCTCCCAGCCCGCTGCGTTTCTTGAGTAGCACAGCGGGCCGGGGACATGAGTAGGGGGCTTGTCGCGGGACAGTGGGTCCCTTTTTTCTGACTTAATCACCCCCGCTGGAAATCGGCATGGGTCTGATTACCATATTGAAATCATCATTTCCATATGGTTAGTGAGCCAGGGATGGTAGACTCCTTGGGACAGGGTGGGGGTCGGGGCAGGCCATGGGTGGGGGGGGAGCTGGCAATTGGGGCTAGCCCAGATGGTGGTGGGGGGGGGGAGGGAGGTCAGGTAGGTCAGCGATTGGCGGGGGGGAGGTTTGGCATAACATTGGGAGGCCAGTGATGTGGGGGGGGGGGGGGGGTTGGGGGGGCCGTGCACATTTGCTGATCTCCACACTGACAGATCAGTACATGTGCAGTGGCCCGCTCAGCGCTATGCTGCCGGCCTTTCCAGTGGGATGCAGCCCCGCCCATGACTTTTCGGCGTGAATCACCGTGATGCACTCTGTGGAGCATAGAGTGCTGGGGATTCATTAAACTAAGTATGCCCAAAAATCAGGCAGGCAAATCACCCATTTTCCCGCCCATTTGGCACTTAGTTTATTTTTGGGAGAATCCCGGCCACGGAGTTTATGTTTGGAACCAAAGATAATGGTTTCAGGTTTTCCAATGTTTGGCTGAAGAAAATTACACTGACTGTAAGCTCGATGTTTGAAAAGCAATTTGAAGAATTGTAGAACATAGAAGAACATAGAACATAGAAAAGCTACAGCACAAACAGGCCCACAAGTTGCCCCTTGACTTTAGGGGTCAAGGGTGGCAATGGATTGGTAGCACTAGGTGTTATCAACATCTGTGGATGTTATTACAAGGAATCAACACACAGGAATGGGAGAGACCAAGGATACAACCATGAAGGACTTTGAAGGCAATGGTGTGTGAGGCAGGAGTTAAAGCTACTTTTGGAGTTTCTTTGGTTATAATCAGATATGTAAGACTGTAACCAGGTAAAGACAATCCTACTGACCTGGATAACAGAGGAAAAGTATTGAGGGAGGATGGTGTGGTCGACTGTGTAAAAGGTTACTGAGAGATTGAGCTGGACTAACACCGCAGTCCCAGAGGATACCATTTGTGATTTTACTTGGGGCTATTTTGGTGCTGCGGTAGGAATGGAAGCCAGATTACAGAGATGCAACTGGAGCACTGGGCCCAGACCTGGAAGGTGAGGACCTGTTCAAAGGCTTCTTAGAGCACAAGCAGGTTGGAGATGGGGGTGGTAGGTTGCAAGGACAAAAGGGGTCAAGGGTAGACTTTTTTGAGCAGCAGCATCAATGGTGGTTTACATAGTGAACTGTTCCTAATGTCAGCTCGAATGGAAACCAGGGTAGTCAGCAGCTTAATGAGATTGGGTTGAAAGAGTAGAAGGTGGATCTCCTCGATGAGGGGAAATCAGTGACAGCACAGGGGGAGATAGGAAAGAAACACAGGTTTAGGAATGGTGCATCAAAGGAAACAGGAGAAACAGCAGAAAGTTCTGAACTCAATCTTGGTGAGCAAGAAGTTCAAAAGCTCCTCACATATTTCATTGGAGGTGAAAATGGAGGGAGGAGTGGAGAGTTTAATCTGAACCTACTTTTTGTGTTTGCATTGCCTTCTTCTCCTACAGCCTCTGAAGTAACTCTTGCCTCACAGGAGTCTCACAATAACATATTCAAATACACTGAATACTCCAGGAGCTTATAAGAGGGTAAGTAGTTACGGATGGAAAAGTATTAACCTTGATTAATTCTGTCTTAGCCCAAAGTAGGAAAGAAAAGAACTACAGGCATAAAAAAACTAAAACCATTTTCTGAGAGAAATCAAAATATCCGCTCGTCTGAGTTCGGTCAAATTAAAGTGCAACACATCAAGACCCCAGCAGGGGGCAGTAAATGACATCTCTTACACAAGTTGTACAGTTGAAATAATCTGCACTAGTCTGGGTGTCTTTCCTTCATAGGACATTGTGTTTAGAAATGTTTTAGAACAGAGCAGAACACAATTCTGGGACTTAAAGTGCCTCAGTTATGAGGAGAAACTGCGTGGGTTTAATTCTGAGGAGGGATGATTGATTGGGGTTATGACGTTGCTTAATTTTGACCATCAGTGTAGAACTAGTAGAACAGTGTAGATGGATATGAAAAGATTATGGAAATGAAAGATTAACTCTTCACTGACCACACTTAGAATACTGTGTGCAAATCTGGTCACCCTACTTGCACAATGCTGTTTGTGTATTGGAGAGAGTTCAGTGCAAATGGGCAAATATGATTTCAAGACTGAAGTTATGAAGAGACACTAAGGAGTCAAAGCTATTCCTGTTGGAGAAAAGAAGGTTACGAGATGGTATTATATTATATTAAAAAATGCTTAAGGCAGCGATTATGTTGATGGAAGCATCTTATTTTAACAGCGCCAGTAGAAACGAGAATAAGTTAAATCAACATCTATCAAGTTAGGCTAAGAATGATAGGAAAGGCTAAGGAAATTCGGCATGTCCACTATGACTTTCACTAATTTATACAGATTTATAAGAAAGCATCCTTTCCAGATGTATCACAGCTTAACATAAGAGCATAAGAACTAGGAGCAGAAGTAGGCCATCTGGCCCCTTGAGCCTGCTCCGCCGTTCAATAAGATCATGGCTGATCTTTTTGTGGACTCAGCTCCACTTACCCGCCCGCTCACCATAACCCTTAATTCCTTTACTGTTCAAAAATTTATCCTTGCCTTAAAAACATTCAATGCGGTAGCCCCAACTGCTTCACTGGCAGGGAATTCCACAGAATCACAATCCCCTCTTCAACTCAGTCCTAAATCTGCTTCCCCTTATTTTGAGGCTATTCCCCCTAATTCTAGTTTCATCCGCCAGTGGAAACAACTTCCCTGCTTCTATCTTATCTATTCCCTTCATAATCTTACATGTTTCTTTAAGATCTCCCCTCATTCTTCTGAAATCCAATGAGTTTGGCCCCAGTCTACTCAGTCTCTCCTCATAAGCCAACATTCTCAACTCCAGAATCAACCTAGTGAATCTCCTCTGCACCCCCTCCAGTGCCAGTATATCCTTTTTCAAGTAAGGAGACCAAAACTGTACACAGTACTCCAGGTGTGGCCTCACCAGCACCTTATACAGCTGCAACATAACCTCGCTGTTTTTAAACTCCATATGAGCCTGGTATGGCTCCTGCTCTAATAAGACCGCAGGAAACTACAAAGGGTCATGAACGTAGCCCAGTGCATCAGGCAAACCAGCCTCCCATCCATTGACTCCATCTACATTTCCCGCTGCCTTGGAAAAGCAGCCAGCATAATCAAGGATCCCACCGACAATCTCTAATCCACCTTCTTCCCTCGGATAAAGGTACAAAAGTCTGAGATCACATACCAACTGACTCAAGAACAGCTTCTTCCCTGCTGCCATCAGACTTTTGAATGGACCTAGCATATATTAAGCTAATCTTGCTTTACACCTTATCTGTAACTGCAATACTGTACTCTGTACTCTCTCTTCTCCTTCTCCCCTATGTATTCTATGAACGGTATGTTTTGTCTGCACAGCGCACGAGAAGCAATACTTTTCACTGTGTCCCAATACATGTGACGAGAATAAATCAAATCAAATCAAAATGATACCCAAACAGTACTTCTAAATCTAACCTGCTCTTTCCAATCCTGCTGGTTTCCTGTACAATGGGTTGAGGTTTCTAACAAGTAGCTGCAAAACCAGCAAGAAGAGGAGTGTTTGCAAGCTGCCTCTTAATACACTGTGCCCTGCTCTAAATAACAGGATTTTAGTTACGTGAGACTGCGGAATCCAACTGCTCAGTCATTCATGTAATAAAAACAAAACATGCTGGAAACAACCGATAGGTCTGGCAACCTGTGTGCAGAGAGAAAAAAAGCTAAAGTTTCAGGTCAAAGGCCTTGCTTCAGAACATTCTGAACAGTTCTGAGCATTTCCAGCATTTTTGTTTTTATTTCAGATTTCCAGCATCTGTGGTATTTTGCTTTTGCTGAAAAAAGAGACGTCCTGCCAAAACTTTTAGTCTTGTATTCAACAGGCGTCTGCCCTGATCAGTGCAGGAGAAAATCTTCTTTCGCACTTCCCTTTGTTTCAGCAATTCTCAAGTTCTGCATCAGCAAACGACTGTATTTTGCTGTTGTTGCTTGATTGTTCATGTACAGATTACAGTTGAACCAGATAACAGCTTTATTAGTGATTAGCGTGGGCCCAAGACACAATGACGAGACGGAGTATAAGAATGAGATAGAGAGTCTGGTGAACTGGTGCGACGACAATAATCTCTCCCTCAATGTCAACAAAACAAAGGAGATAGTCATCGACTTCAGGAAACGTAGTGAAGGCATGCCCCTGTCTACATCAATGGGAATGAAATAGAAATGGTCGGGAGCTTCAAGTTTTTAGGTATTTGGATCACCAACAACCTGTTCTGGTCCCCCCATGCTGATACTATAGTTAAGAAAGCCCACCGATGCCTCTACTTTCTCAGAAGACTAAGGAAATTTGGAATGTCCGTGACAACTCTCACCAACTTTTACAGATGCACCATAGAAAACATTCTTTCTGGTTGTATCACAGCTTGGTATGGCTCCTGCTCTGTCCAAGACCACAGGAAACCCCAAAGGGTCGTGAGTGAAGTCCAGTCCATCACTCAAACCAGCCTCCCATCTATTGACACTGTCTATACTTCCCACTGCCTCGGAAAATCAGCCAGCATAATCAGAACAGCTTCTTCCCTGCTGCCATCAGACTTTTTAATGACCTACCTCGCATTAAGTTGATCTTTCTCTGCACCCAAGCTATGAGTGTAACACTACATTCTGCACTCTCTTGTTTCCTTCCCTATGTAACAGTATGTTTTGTCTGTATAGCGTGCATGAAACAATACTTTTTCACTGTATACTAATACATGTGACAACAATAAATCAAATCAAATCAAATCAAATCAAGCTCATATCCACATGATACAAGCACTCAGCTATTAAAAATTTAGTCCTGGTGCTTTGGAGAATCTCTGCTGGGATTTCACCTGCTGATAGATCTGTGATGCATCGTGTCTGGTACTGTACTATTAGGCAGTACACTGGATGTTCCTTAACTTTGATGGGCTGGATATATAGCGAGGCCGACATGTTGCATTTCTTGATGAAGAAGTAGAAAAAGCTGAACAAAATAAATAAAAGACATGACCACTCCCCCAATTTCTCTGCAGGACACTCCACCAAGGCCACTTGGGCAGAAATTTGGCTTGGTGTTGTAAAAGATTTGTCATGAGCAAGACCTGTGGATCAGGAAACGTTTTCCAAACTAGGGGAAAGGTGCGAGCCTGGGGGATTTGGAGCTCTGCAGTTTGAAGTCCCGAGGAAGAATCAGGTAGTTTAGGAAATAATGCAAAAAAGTCCTGACTTCAATACAATGCAGGCGGAAGAAGTGTGGACAAGATGATACATTGAGGAGAAAGCTGAGAGCAAACCTTAGAAGAGTCATTTATGTGTGTGATTGGAGGCAAGCTACAGGTGGGAGGAAGATTCATTTAATCCACAGTTAGAGAACGCATTTTATCTTGTGTCTGGTTACGAGAAGTATGAGAAATCAATTTTGTCTGAATGTCATTGCATTGATTCCATCATTGGAAAACCTGCCTAGAGCAAATAAAGCAAGGTAATTGATAGTATAAATGCCCTGTTTTAATAAATGTAAGACACAACATCCTGATTCGGTCAAATGCAGACTCTGCCCTTTCCAGACTCCTGAGGAAGTATTCATTGATTACACAAACCACTCCAAAAATACCCAGTGAATTATCTCCTACATGGCAGCAGTCTGTTATAAAAATAGAAAACGCTGGAAAATCGCAACACATCTGGCAATATCTGCGGAAAGTAGAACCATAGAATCCCTACAGTTCAGAAAGAGGTCATTCGGCCCATCGAGTTTGCACCGACTCTCTGAAAGAGCATCCCACCCAGGTCCTCCCCTTCCCCCCCCATCCCCATAGCCCCGCGCAATCATCACGGCTAATCCATCTCGCCTACACATCTTTGGACTGTGGGAGAAACTGCAGCAGTAATTATGTGCTCCTGACACTGCGGTGAGTCTTCTGATATTTCATTTGACATCAAGTACGAGAGCTGAATGAAGACATTGGCTCACATCCTCTGGTCAAAGGCAAAGCCTTGTACATTGCCACTGCTCATGAAAATTTTCCCAACACAACCTTATAGCCCATTTCCTTTGGGATCTTCTGATCCTGGCTGACAGAAAAATGGGCAGTGCATCTTCTTCTGTCTAACTCCAGAGAGCAGAATAGAAGCAGAGTCAGGGGAAGGAGGAGACATGGCCTGTTTTATGGCAGTAGCTGCCATACTCAGCTAAGTTTTTAAATGTCTGAACTAATGACTGAATGGGTCACATGGGTAGGTGGTTGAATGGATGAGTGGGTAGGTAGGTGAGTGTGTAGGTGGGTGGATAGGAGTCGGGTTGGAGGTGCGGTCAGGTGGTCATGGGATTAGTTAGGTTATGGTGGGGGGGGAAGTTCAGGTCAGGTTGGAGTTGGGGGTCAGTAGGGTGGTTGAGGGATTTACCGGATCAGGTCTGGGAGTAGAGGGTTGGTTGGGGGATTTATTGGATGGGAGAATGGTTAGTTGTGTGGGGTTAGGGGTGTGGTCGGGTGGTTGGGGAGGTAGCTGGGTGGTTTAGGGAGTAGACAGGTCAGGGGCATTGGTCAGGTCAAGATTTTTAAAGTTTAAAGTTTATTTAATAGTGTCACAAGTAGACTTACATTAACACTGAATGAAGTTACTGTGAAAATCCCCTAGTTGCCTGTTTGGGTACACTGAGGGAGAATTTAGCATGGCCAATGCACCTAACCAGCACATCTTTCGGACTTTGGGAGGAAACCAGAGCACCCAGACGAAACCCACGGAGTCATGGGGAGAACGTGCAGATCCCACACAGACAGTGACCCAAGCCAGGAATCAAACCCGGGTCCCTGGCGTTGTGAGGCACCAGTGCTAACCACTATGCCACTGTATGTGATTAATAGAGTCGGGCCAGGTGTGTATTCAAGTGACCAGGGGAGGTTGTTGGTGGTCGGGGGGTAGTTGTGGATTGAGAATAGGGGTGTTAGTTGTAGAGTCACCCTGCTGTTAGACCAGGTTTTTTGGGTCAGTAACTATGTAAGTCATGTGGATCTAACCTAAGCCTCCATCCTGAGCTTAGGTTGGAGACATTTGTGCAGGGTTCTGGGGCAGCAGGGAATCTGTCTATTGGAAGCTTAAACTTCCAGAACAACATTCATTTAAGTCTGTGCATCAAAATTTCCACAGGGTCCTGACATGCACTTTCCATTATACATCCAGGATGGGACTTTCCAGCCCTTTCCACAGGTGGGATCTTCTGGTCCCGCTGAAGGTGACACCCCAAGCGGCAGTTTCCCCAGCATCTGTCCAATTTACATGAAAGAAACCCCTACCGATCCAGGAAACTCCTGATCTATTTTGCTGAGTGTTAGCTTGTGGAATGCAATGAGGCTGGGGAAAGTTATTAGGTTCCTCATTTACCGTATGCTTCCAGATACTTTTGGTTTAAATCCCTTGACTTACCTTCAAGGATCAGGACTGGTTAATCTACTGCTTTACCTGGAGGGACAAACACCCAAAAGTACCCTAGGATGTCTCCAGTTTTACTGTACACCAACACATGGTGTACCTGACTTGGGAGTTTTTGGTGTGAACAGGCAGTATGACCAAAGTAGAATTCCTTCAAACTTAGACTGATGAGAAAGGAAACTCATCTAATTTAAAAAATAAATGTACCTCTGATATAAATTAGATCCAAGATGGCTGACTATGGTGAGAGAAGCTCATCATAATTGGTTCTAAATCATAGAATGGGAAATATTAGCGATTTGGGCTTAGAGTCATTGCATCCCTACAGTGCAGAAAGATGCCATTTGGCCCATCGAGTCTGCACCGACCACAATCCCATCCGGGCTCTATTCACGTAACCCTACATATTTACCCTGCTAATTCCCCTGACACTAGGGTCAATTTAGCATGGCCAATCAAACTAACCCGTCACATCTTTGTAGAGTAAGTTTTGAGAATTGTCATGGTCCAATCACATGCATTTTTTGAGTTGTACTGTTGAAATATTGAGAACAGAAGCAGACTCCTTTTAAATATCACACGAAAGAAGACAAATAGTCAAATCCTCATCGACCTTCTAACAGTAACTTGCTTTCTTGCTTGAATGTGTGCAGCACGAGGTGAGAAAGGAAACGTTTCCTAAATGCCACTTGATCACTGGCTCAGTTAGTCACGTGGACAGTTTGCAGTTGTCAGGAACGGAACCTGGGCAGCCCAAGTGCAGCAGGTAGTCTCAAGTCCTCAAATGAGTTGTAATAAAAAGATTTAGACCATTCCAAGTTATAATTGTGAACTTATAACAATAAGATATAGGAGCAGAAGTAGGCCATTTGACCCATTGAGTCTGCTCCTCCATTCAATGGGATCATGACTGATCTGGCATTAATATCCTCAACTTCACTTTCTTGCCTTATCCCCATAAACCTTGATTCCCATACAGATTAAAAATCTGTCCATCTCAGCCTTGCACATACTGAATAATCCAGCCTCGACAACCCTCTGCGGTAAAGAATTCCACAGATTCATTTCTCTCTGAGAGAAGAAATTTGTCCTCATCTCTGTCTTAAATGGATGACCCCTTACTCTGA
Source organism: Mustelus asterias (assembly GCF_964213995.1). Classification (NCBI taxonomy): domain Eukaryota; kingdom Metazoa; phylum Chordata; class Chondrichthyes; order Carcharhiniformes; family Triakidae; genus Mustelus; species Mustelus asterias. Next base: position 112,155,913 of record NC_135804.1, read on the forward strand.
GATTATGGCCTCTGGGTCCCAGACTCTCCCACAATGGGAAACAATTTCTCAGCATCTACCCTGTTAAGCTCACTGAGAATCCTATATGTCTCAATAAGGTTGCCTCTCATTCTTCTAAACTCCAGTGAGTACAGGCTCAAACTTCTTAATCTCTCTTTATATGAAAATCCCTCCATATCCGGGATTAACCTAGTGAACCTTCTCTGGACTGCCTCTAATGCCAATATATCTGTTCATAGATAGGGGGAACAAAACTGTCCACAGTATTCCACGTGTGTTCTGACAAGTGCCTTGTTTTGTTTTAATAAGACTTCTCTATTTTTATACTACATTCCCTTTGAAATAAATGGGATTTACAGAGGCCAGTGAATTGGAGTGATGGAATGCATGCAAGGACAGACTAAGTAATATCATGGAGACAGGCTTCTTCACACACTGCTCTGTGTTTTGTTGGCAGCCATGTCACTATGGATATTACAGAAGAGACCATGCGATAGATTTCAACTTGTCAATCGGGTATTATACTGGCTGCCCATCACTGAGCCGTTACTATAATGGATGGCCATTTCACATTATCAGGTTTATGCTCCCGGCAATAGGTTGAAAATTTATCCCTATGTTCATTCATCAGTGGAGGAGAAGGAAAAATGAGAAGACAAGTTTTCCCAGACTCTCTTTAGCATTAGCTTTTCGGCACAGATGATGCAGAAAGGCTCTGGTAGAATAAAGCTGAGGAGATTAGAGGATAAATGCAACGAAAGACTGATAGAGTCATACAGTCATAGAGGTTTACAGCATGGAAACAGGCCCTTCAGCCCAACTTGTCCATGCCGCCCTTTTTTTTAAAACACCTAAACTAATCCCAATTGCCCGCATTTGGCCCATATCCCTCTATACCCATCTTACCCATGTAACTGTCTGAATGCTTTTTAAAGGACAAAATTGTACCCATCTCTACTAATACCTCTGGCTCTGGCAGCTTGTTCCAGACGCTCACCACCCTCTGTGTGAAAAAATTGCCCCTCTGTATCTCTCCCCTCTCACCTTCATAGAATCATAGAAACCCTACAGTACAGAAAGAGGCCATTCGGCCCATCGAGTCTGCACCGACCACAATCCCACCCAGGCCCTACCCCCATATCCCTACATATTTTACCCGCTAATCCCTCTAATATATGCATCCTAGGACACTAAGGAGCAATTTTAGCATGGCCATCAACCTAACCCGCACATCTTTGGACTGTGGGAGGAAACCCATGCAGACACGAGGAGAATGTGCAAACTCCACACAGTGACCCAAGCCGGGAATCGAACCCAGATCGCTGGAGCTGTGAAGCAGCAGTGCTAACCACTGTGCTACCGTGCCGCCCTTAAACCCATGCCCTCAAGTTTTAGACTCCCCTACTTTTGAGGAAATATATTGACTATCTAGCTGATCTATGCCACTCATTATTTTATAGACCTCTAGAAGATCACCCCTCAGTCTTCTACGCTCCAGAGAAAAACGTCCCAGTCTATCCAGCCTCTCCTTATAACTCAAACCATCAAGTCCCGGTAGCATCCTAGTAAATCTTTTCTGCATTCTTTCTAGTTTAATAATATCCTTTCTATAATAGAGTGACCAGAACTGTACACAGTACTCCAAGTGTGGCCTTACCGATGTCTTGTACAACTTCAACAAGACGTCCCAACTCCTGTATTCAATGTTCTGACCAGTGAAACCAAGCATGCTGAATGCCTTCTTCATCACTCTGAATATCTGTGACTCCACTTTCAAAGAGCTATGAATCTGTACCCCTAGATCTCTTTGCTCTGTAACTCTCCCCAATGGCTTACCATTAACTGAGTAAGTCCTGCCCTGGTTCAATCTACCAAAATGCATCACCTCGCATTTATCTAAATTAAACTCCATTTGCCATTCATCAGCCCACTGGCCCAATTGATCAAGATCCCGTTGCAATCGGAGATATCCTTCTTCACTATCTACTACGCCACCAATCTTGGTGTCATCTGCAAACTTACTAACCATGCTTCCTATATTCTCATCCAAATCATTAATATAAATGACAAATAACAGAAGACCCAACACTGATCCCTGAGGCACACCGCTGGTCACAGGCTTCCAGTTTGAAAAACAACCCTCTATAACCACCCTCTGGCTTCTGTCAAGAAGCCAATTTTGCATCCATTTAGATATCTCACCCTGGATCACATGAGATTTAACCTTATGCAACAACCTACCATGCGGTACCTTGTCAAAGACCTTGCTAAAGTCCATGTAGACAACATCAACTGCACTGCTCTCATCTACCTTTTGCTCACCCCTTCAAAAAACTCAATCAAATTTGTGAGACATAATTTTCCACTCACAAAGCCATGCTGACTGTCCCTAATCAGTTATTGCGTCTCTAAATACCTGTACATCCTGTCTCTCAAAATACCTTCCAACAACTTACCCACCACAGATGTGAGGCTCACTGGCCTGTAGTTCCCAGACTTTTCCCTGCAGCCCTTTTTAAACAAAGCCACAACATTTGCCACCTTCCAATCTTCAGGCACCTCATCCATGACTATCAATGATTCAAATATCTCTGCGAGGGAACCCGCAATTTCCTCCCTAGCCTCCCACAATGTCCTGGGATACACTTCATCACGTCCTGCGGATTTATCTACCTTGATGCGCTTTAAGACTTCCAGCACCTCTTTCTCTGTAATATGGACACTCCTCAAGACATCACTATTTATTTCCCCAAGTTCCCTTACATCCATGCTTTTCTCAACTGTAAATACTGATGAGAAATATTCATTTAGGATCTTGCCCATCTCTTGTGGATCCGCACATAGATGACTCACAGGATACTTAAAATATTTTTTAAAAAAGTGATTTGTAAATATTGCAATAAATTGTTTATAAGGGACTTTAATCAAACAATATGGATTCTTTCATTTAAGATATTGATCAGCAAAGTTGCCAGTGTTGTATTGAGATGCATGTCCAATAACTGATTGTCTAATCTTGATATTTTAGTTAGATACCAAAACAGTTTCTCAACAACTCCCCTGAGCCAACCTCAATGGACAAGAACTAGAAGGTGTTTGCGGAATGTGTAAATCATCTTGTAAGTCTACATCTTCCTCACCAAATTGACTCTGGAAAGAGGAGAACTCTATGGTTGAGAGCTACCTGTGTGAGAAGGGGAAACTATATACCCGTGCTAAACATTCTTGGTGGAATGATGATCCACTGAAGAAAGACGAAGCCTGAATCAGTACCAAACTGTTTTCAACAGGGAGATTTACCAAGCATGAATATTGAATGAAATTAGCCAGGAAGGAAAACCCTAGGAAATTTTGGAGATATATTAGATCCAAAAGAATGGATAATACTTGAATAGCAATTCTGTATGTGGGGGATAGATTACGACTGGATGACAAGGAAAAAGCTGATGCTCTAAACTTGCAGTTCCACAGCATCGTCAAGGAAGGAATCAAGGCACCGAGTAAGAATCTGTAGTATGAGGGCACACGAACATGCCTTATGTTATTACTACAAAGTTTAAAGTCAAGTTAATTTATTAGTCACAAGTAAGGCTTACATTAACACTGCAATGAAGTTACTGTGAAATTCCCCTAGTCACCACATTCCGGCGCCTGTTCAGGTCAATGCACCTAACGAGCACTTCTTTCAGAATGTGGGAGAAACCGGAGCACCCGGAGGAAACCCACGCAGACACGGGGAGAACATGCAAACTGCACACAGACAATGACTCAAGCTGGGAATCGAACCCGGGTCCCTGGCGCTGTGAAGCAGCAATGCTACAACAAAAAGTATTGAGAAATCCTCCATAATGTTGATCCATCTAAAGCTTGTGGTGCTGATGACAACTCAAACCACACACTTAAAACTGTAGCAAATGAGTTTACACCAATGATAACAGTATATTTTTCAACAATCTACAAATGCAGGAGAACTACCCGTCAACTGGCTACGCATTAACCTCTTTTCAATTTACAAGAAAGGAACTGCTACTGATCCAGAAAACTCCTGATTTAGTTTGCTTATATTTGCTGTATTTTACGAGAACACATCACTAATAGCTAATGAGACATCTTGACGGGCAGAATATCCTTTTAGAACAAGCATCATGCCTTTTGTAAAACTAGATCAACAAAATCAAGGCACATCCTGATCACCTGTGAAGAGACCTATAACCCTGACTACGGTACCACCACAGATCTAGCTATTTTAGATTTTCCCAAGGCTTTCAACTGTGTACTATACACAAAGCTAGGGTTGGTTTAGACATTGCATTGTATTTTGTCCTCTCAGAGACTCCGCAATTCTGTCTGGTAGCTTGGAACCATTTTGGAACAGTCTTTAAACTCAGTCCAAGGTTTTCTTTGAGTCGAAAATGTGACCCTTAAAGCAGTTTTTTCCCGAAAAATATGTAGTATCGTAACTGAATGCTATAATAATGGCCTTAATATGTTAGCATGGCTGTAACCTTCATTGAGGAAGAAGTCTCACAACACCAGGTTAAAATCCAACAGGTTTATTTGGTAGCAAAAGCCATGAGCTTTCGGAGCGCTGCCCCTTCGTCAGGTGAGTGGGAGTTCTGTTCACAAACAGGGCATATAAAGACACAAACTCAATTGAAAGCCAGTGGCTTTTGCTACCAAATAAACCTGTTGGACTTTAACCTGGTGTTGTGAGACTTCTTACTGTGTTTACCCCAGTCCAACGCCGGCATCTCCACATCATGACCTTCATTGAGGACATTGATATCTTAGGATTTTTGAAGGAGAGTTTCTGGCACTAATTTTTCAAGTTTGGGAGGTTTTCAATGTGCAACTTAGAAGCCCAATACCTAAATAAAGAATAAGGCAAATTGAAAATTTAACTTTAACTTTCAATTATAAGAATTAACAGTGAATGAATAAACCTTTCTGAATTAATCCAATCTGATTTGTGTCTCCTCAGTTCATGAAGTCCTGGGGCCAGATTTTCATGGTCCCATTTGGGATTACTTAGAGTCAAATAGGAAAATAAAATGGCAGCTTGGGGGAAGATCTGGAAGTCCCACCTCCATTTTCAGCACTGCTTATTTTCACCAGTGTGTGAATGGGGAGATGGTGGTGATCCCAAACACTGCTATTCAGAAGTTGCGAGAACCAGTCTGAAATATCTACTTGCAGAACTTCTGGAATTTTCATTGAGGCATCCAAGTTTTGGAAGCCCCCCCTAAATAATACATTTAGAACTGAGACATGAGTGATGGATTGAAGATGGGAAAAATATAAAAGGTGAATAAAAGTGGTACTGGCTCCTTTACAATTCATCGCGAGATGCTGTAACCTGAGTTATATCTATATTCATTAGTGAATAATGGCATTTCTGTGACTGATAAAGGGAAGTGACTATTAAGTGTGATTGCTAGGTTGTTGCTTCTGACAACTAGCAAGCTGTCAAGTGAAAGAACAGCATTGTAAAAGTGGAAAAGTCTTTAGATGCATTAGAACACATTATTCACTGGATCAAGTTTTATTCTGCGTTGTACAATAATGAAAGCCTAGCCAAGCGTAAGATCCAGAGCTAGTTGTTTAAACTCTTCTCATGGCTTTGCAGAACAGTTCAGCCATCTGTTTTGCTGTTTAAAAGCTTGGTAAATCTCTGAGCCTTTGGCTGCCTTTTGATAGATCCTCAGTTCCCAGTTGCTTTATTTAGTAGTCCTAGGGAATGACAGTTTGATGGTTTGACAGATTTATGAGCTTTTGAAGAGAATAATGGCTTTCCGAGTGCTTATCAAGTGATGTTTGTTTATTTTGACAGAAATATGAGCTTTTGGCGAATTCAAAGTGTTAGAGAGTTTTTGAGTTTTGTTTCTAAAGTGGATACTTAGGAGGGGGGGAGGTGAAGGGTAGGCAGGGGTATGAAGCAGATGAGGGGGTAGGGGCATGAAGGGGGCAGGAGGGTGAAAGGGCTGGGGTTGAAATAGGGGTGAGGGGGCATAAAGGAATTAGGGGTGGGAGGAGATTAAGAGGGTAAGGGTGAGGGAGGATGGTCCTATGTTTCTTGGAACCTGGCCCCCTTGGCATATGTCTGCCCTTGTCTCCAATTCAGTAGGCCTGACTGCTGGCCATTCCACCCTCCAGGAGATGAAAATCCTGCCTGTCCGCATTGCCAGGACAGAAGGAGAATCAGGATTAATTCCTAATTTCCACTTCCCACCTCCAACAGGAAAATTCCAGCACTAATCACCATACTTCTGATTTGGAATGATGTGGGGGGGGATACTGTGTAATTAATTAAAATGTTTGAAGATGAGTCCTTGGCATTGACTTGAGTGTTGGCTGCAATTCACTGGGCAAGATTCTTTGGCATCCCAGCTGCATGTTTCCCGCCGGCGGGTGGTGGCGTGTTGTTTGCTAGCAGTGGGATTCTCTGGACCTGGAGCTACCAATGGGAATTCCCACTGATATCACCCCACGCTGATTGGAAACCTGCAGGCGGGGGTGAGCTGCCAGTGGGACTGGAGAATTCTGCCGGCGTGAACGGCCGGAGAATTCCGGCAACTGTCTTCATTTTAGCACCGACACCTGAATCTTATGCCGGACACTTCTGATTCTCCGGTCCCGCTGCAGTGAATGGAGATTTGGCTGAGCGCCAAATTCTCTTTTCGCAGCGATGACGGGGAATATGAAGCTGGAGAATCATGTTCTTAACCTGTGTGACAAGGAAATGAAAAGCAAGCACTTTTTGAATTTCAAATTCCAGACGATGGAATCTGAAAACCATGTTTATATATTGCAAGCTTGTTTCAATTTCACCAAGAAATAGCTATGTACTAAAAATGGAAAATGTTATCCATTATTAGCACTAATTCTGCTGATGCAAAACCCAAATTACAAAAGCTTTCAAACAGGAACTTTACATTAATGATGAGAAATATTTATTTATTCATTAATGGGACCCTCATTCCTGGAGGGTGGAATGGCCAGCAGTCAGGCCTACTGAATTGGAGACAAGGGCAGACATTAAAGCCCAGCAATGGGCTTTGCTGTTGGGACAACATTTATTGCCCAGCCCTATTTACCCTGGAGAAGTTGGTGGTGATTTGCTTCTTGAATGGCTGCAGTCCATATGGTGCAGGTACACCCACAGTGCTGTTAGGGAGGGAGTTCCAGGGTTTTGACACAGAGGCAATGAAGGAATGGTGATATATTTCCAAGTCAGGATGGTGAGAAGCTTGGAGGCCAATGTCCAATTGGCCGAGGGAGTGAATGTTTGTGGATGTGGTGCCAATCAAGTGGGCTGCTTTGTTCTGAATGGTGTCGGGTTTCTTTAATGTTGTTGAAGCTACATCCATCCAGACAAATGGAAAGTATTCCATCACACTCCTGACGTGTGCCTTGTAGATGATGGAGAGGGTTTGGGGAGTCAGGGGGTGAGTTACTCACCGGAGTATTCCAAGCCTCTTACCAGCTCTTGTAGCCACCATATTTATATGGTTAGTCCAGTTCAGTTTCTGGTCAGTGGTAACCCCAGGATGTTAATCGTGAGGGATTCAGCGATGGTAATGCCAATTCATTGTCAAGAGATGATATTACATTCATTTTCATTGGAAATAGTCATTGCCAGGCATTTGTGTGGGGCAAATGTTACTTGCCACTTGTCAGATATTGTCCAGGTCTTAAATCCTTAATTTAATTATAATTCGTTATTGCCTTGTCCAGAAGGTCGCAAAGTTTTGTTAATGCTTCATTGTAGGAATGTGAATTATGCCTTGGCTAGGACAAGAACCAAAGGTGGGAGAAGGGCCCTTGAAGTGTGACTGCCTTATATTTGGAGATGATTTGGGATTTTTGTATGGGTCACATGATAACAGAGGCCATCTTAGCTCCTGCAAAAAGCATTGAAAAGGGCAGACAGTGGAGAGAGAAAGAAAATATCTTCAGCGATGCAGCCAAGAAGAACCAGAGGGACAGAGAGACCAACAAGAACAGCTGTTCTAAACAGTTGAACTAAAATGGGCCACATGACTGTGAAAGAGAACTAAAAAAACTCCTCTCTTCCCATGAACTGATTCCATTTACCAAGCTTCCTGTGAAATAAACCTTTGGCAATTTGACAATGGAAGCCATCGTCATGACAGAAACAACTCCACAACCTCAAAATCTTCACTTCACACAACACAACGCCACAACTTCAAAACATCTCAGGCCTGCAATGAATATGGACTAATCTTGCTTTACATTTATAATTATTGTTTTATTTTTATTTCTAACTAACCTTTGTGTGTATGTGTGTAGTAACTTTATCTTTTCTTAGGTAAATTTCAGAGCACTACAGTGAAATAAACTAAAGTTTTATTTTTCTAAGTAAAAAAAGCATTGTTGCTGGATTATCTTAAATTGAATATCTCACTCCACAGGTAAGAAAATACATCCACATACAAATACAATGTTCCCAGGTGACTTTGGGGAAACATCATTTAATCTGTCCATGACAGCTCTATAAATGTGTATTGAGAAATTTTACAGAGGGAATGCCTTCTACAAATATTCGAAAGTTAGAAATCGATAGTCATCGACATTCAGGTGTTGAAAAATTGAATATCTGTTAATTGAACTGTTCAGTACTGCAGATGACTGAGTTCCTCTAAAAGAATCCATAATGTTAACGAGACATTTAATTTTCTGAGTTTATGGCCCGCTTCCACATGTGTTTTCATCAGGAGAGCATGTAAAATATGTCAGGAGATTAAGTTACCTCTTCTCCTGCCTATCCCTGACCCAATCTCCAAAATACAGGGGCTGCGTAAGATGCTCACCACCCCTCTTGCCTTTAGGTCTACTGATATCCTCAGGTTGTTAATATTAAGCAATATTAATATTTCAGGGGTCTAGCATAATGAAGCCTTAAAGTTGAAGGAGTGAGCAGTAGACTCCCCTCCTTCCAATGTAAAATCCAACCTTACATGTTAAATATTGAGAAGTTCCTACCTTACAGGGACCTGGGTTTGATTCTCACCGTTGGATGTCTGTGTGGAGTTTGCACACTCCCCCCGTGTCTGTGTGGGTTTCCTCCGGATGCTCCAGTTTCCTCCCACAGTCCAAAGATGTGCAGATTAGGCGGATTAGCCATAGTAAATGCACAGGTTTACAGGGATAGGGCAGGGGGCTGGGCCTGGGTAAGAAACTCTGTCGGAGAGTCAGTGCAGACTCAATGGGCTGAATGGCCTCCTTCTGCACTGTAGGGATTCTATCATTCTATGGCTCCATGGCCCTGCCCAGTTGTATTGGACAGAACATTGCTGACTATTGTACACCATGACTATTCCTATCTGTTTTGCCTTGATATTTTCTCACCTGTAGCAATAGCTCCCGGAGCCTCTTGAGTTGTGATTCTAGCTGTTTGTTGTGATCTTCCAATATCTGCATCCTGGTCTCCAGCCGGGTCTTGTGCTGTCGGAGCAACCGAGCCTCAGCAAGAAGTTCAGTGTCTCGGGGGCTGAGAGGGGAATTAGGAGATCCCTCTTTCACAGAAGAAGATATTGCTGCCTCTTCATGTTGCCATTTCAATCGTCTGTACTCTTCCTGCAAGATCCTTGGGAGAAATTATTTTTTTAAAATGCGATACATCAACCATTGTATTTTATCTGTTTCTGTGAATCACACTGTTCCATTGATCTATGCTAGATGAGGAATGGGACGAAGCATTGGAGTTTGTATATTCATAACTCTGTTAACATGTCATTTTCTTGCTGCACTTGCTTATTTAAAGAAAATAATGCTTTCAAGTTTGTCAGTTTTCAAGTTGTCTGGCAGTTTTAGCAACAGGAGCACAGGACTACTAACCACAGTGTTTGTCACAAGCTCTCAAATTCCAGTTTTGAAGGACATTCAAACTCACTTGTCCTCACTGAGAGCTTCACCAGTGTTTTTTCATCCAGTTTGCCACATGAAGTGTTGTGCAGCAGTAAGGTGCTCCATCGGAGGGCGAAAGGGTAAACTAGCAGCACCAGTCCCACCCAGTAGAAGTGCATCTCCTGCCGGCTAATCAAAAAGCAGCAACTGACAGTAGCAACTGCAGGCTGCAGCAGTCGTGTGGTCTAATTCCAAGCACTATTGGTTCTTTCACCAATGCAGCATCTTCCTTAAGACTGCTAATACCACCGACAGAACTTTCTGTATCTGTGGCTGTCAGTCAATAAAATATTTTGCTCATGAAAGTGAGCAGAGTCCACATCAAGGAACAAATTAGTTTCATTTTTTTCGAACAATGTCAGCATTGAGCATATGTAGGTTCAGAAAATGCTCTGCTAGTTCAGCTACACTATGAATTAAAGCTTCGCCTTCACTGTACCCATAGTGATTGTGGTGAACCATCGTTGGTTCCCACTGGATAGTACTGAGCCAGGGGCTGGCCAGTACTACAAGGATGTACATATGTTACTGTTGGGTTGTGCTATTGTTGCTGTTGGGGTTAGGGTGGGGTTGTTACACCTTTGTACTGTAGTGTTGTGGCACATCCCAGTTGGGCTCCGCCTCCTGGGAGAGGTATAAGAGTCCCTGCTCTGGCCGGGACCCCTTCAGTTGGGGATAGTGTATATAAGTTCTGGCAGCTTCATTACAGTAAATAAAATTGATGCGCTACTCAAACACGAAGCCTTTCATTCACTGAGCTTCAGGCCTCGTGTTTGAGTAGCGCATCAGTGATATTTCAGCTTGTATGACACAGCAGAGGGTAAGTGCCAGGCTGCCCAAATCCCAAAGGTAAACATGAAAAAAACTGCCACAATGGTCTGCAATTTGTATATTATGAGGAGGTATCTGAAGTCAGGATAAGTAACTCTCAGATCACTTGTGATCATTTTATATATCAAAGATAAACATTCATTTAAGGAGGAAAAAGAAAACAACATTTAAAACACAAGAACACCTTTATACAGTGAACAGTATTTCTACAAACATTGCCTAAAATATTTTGGATTCAATAAACTCAGAGCTAGAACCCCCTTTTGATGGCAACAGTCCTTATAAATTTTCTGATCGATAAACTTCCAGGAACATTACCACACAATGCCCTGCTGCACCACGGGAAAACTCACATTGCCTCTCCTCTTTGAGGATGGTGGCAAAACTGGCGTTCAGAGATCTGGCTTCAGCGTCCTGGCCAAATCTCACAGCCACACACAAGCAGCCTTCAGTCTCCCTATAAATATGTTTTTCCCTTTGAACTTCCAGTCTATTGTTTCTACAGTTTTAGAAGTTCCTCGTCCCGGTATTGATCAACCTTTTTTATTACTTCTGGCTGCTATATTTTATAAAGTAAACTCACTATTTTGCCTCACACATTTAAGATCTCCCAGTTATATACGTTTCTTCAAATCTCTTCTCTTGCCTGCCTAATGTAAACTCCTGGTAAAGCTGCTTCCCTGGCCCCCTGTTCATTGTAAGAAGTCTCACAACACCAGGTTAAAGTTCAAAAGGTTTATTTGGCAGCACTAGCTTTCGGAGCCCCAAGCCCCTTCTTCAGGTGAGCCCCAAGCCCCTTCTTCACTCACCTGAAGAAGGGGCTTGGGGCTCCGAAAGCTAGTGCTGCCAAATAAACCTGTTGGACTTTAATCTGGTGTTGTGAGACTTCTTACTGTGCTTACCCCAGTCCAACATCGGCATCTCCACATCATGGCTCACCTGTTCATTACCATTTCAACCACATGCCTCCACACTTTGTATATTGAAGTTTTCATCGTTACAGTTGACTGTCTTCAGTTTAATTAAACTAGTCACACCCATACTCACACACACAAGCTTGTTTCCTAGTATATGACAATAATATTGAACTCTCATTTTCATCACAATCTTATGTTCTGGGAGTGAGACTGGTCATTTTTTTTAGCAACATGTTTGATTATGTTGTGTTTTTTTATAGTTTGGGCCCACACTAACCGGAAATAGGTTAAGTATGCTCAAAGTTCATTTCAGTTAGGACTGTTGTAGCTGAAAAGGAGAAGACTTTAATGTAATCAGTTTGGCCCAGTGTGAGATACAGGTTCCAAAGAAGGAAGGACAGTATCTAATCCACTACCCTTCCTGTTCCTCTGAAGAATTTACTTTAGCAAGCCTAGCTTGTACTGTAGATTTGACAGCAAGATGGTTAACACTGGACTATTCTTTGTGCTGATTCTAATGGGATATCTATAAACCTTTAGTCCACCCACATTTACGAAACATATGACAGGGTTTGCCATACCTATTCTCATGCTCAAGGTGTCCAATAATGGCCTCCAATTCAGTCTTTTCTTCAGTGTCCAGCACACTCAGGAGCTGGTTTGGATTGTGAGATGGATTTTGAAGAGAGTCTTGATCTGTTTCTGGGCTGAAATATTGAACGACCAACTGCTCATCATCTCTGCATGTACATAAAGAGTATGCTGTGAATTCTTCAATCACACAACATTGCTGTTGTTAACTCCATAGAGACCTACTGTAGAGTTAATCTGGTTTTGTTTATTTTCATTGAAGGTAATCTGAAAATGGTGCTCTGATACATTTGTTCAGGATTAGTCTGGATGCACCTTAATGCATTAGTGTTTTGTCCCCTAGCTGTGTAACAGTGTGCAGCTGAAAGCAACTAACAAAGATTGATGTGTCCTCAGTTTGACCCTATGTTTGATGGCAGCATAAAAACACTTGGAAAATTGTACTGGAATGCCAAGGGTCAAGACAGATTTCTAATAGCCTAATACATTTGCAGAAACTTTGATTTAGTTACTGTTGGGTGACTCTGTTTTCGATCTGTGCATCGTGACAAGCTTTACAGGAAAATGATGCTATGTGAAAGGCTCACAAATTAATGGTGCGGCAGGTATCCTCCGTACATATCGCGCACCAATACTGAATCATAGAAACCCTACAGTACAGAAAGAGGCCATTCGGCCCATCGAGTCTGCACCGACCACAATCCCACCCAGGCCCTACCCCCATATCCCTACATATTTTACCCACTAATCCCTCTAACCTACACATCTTAGGACACTAAGGGGCAATTTAAACATGGCCAATCAACCTAACCCGCACATCTTTGGAATGTGGGAGGAAACCGGAGCACCCGGAGGAAACCCACGCAGACACGAGGAGAATGTGCAAACTCCACACAGACAGTGACCTAAGCCGGGAATCGAACCCAGGTCCCTGGAGCTGTGAAGCAGCAATGCTAACCACTGTGCTACCGTGCCGCCCCTATGAATGTTGAGGAGTAGCTTTCATGTCTGATGTGTTCTTAATGTGAAAACAGAGAACAGACTTAAACGTGTGTCCTTATTGCCCGACTCAGAACATAACTTTGTGCAGGCTTGGGAACCCAAATAAACATTACAGATTTCAAAGGCTTTAGATTGCATATAATTGGTCGTTTCCTTTTAGCAAACTAATTGGTCTGGATAATTTGGAGTTGTATCTAGTTAAGGAGATAATGGTTTTTACAGTGGCCTAAAGCTTTGCAAGCCAGTTGGGGTTATATTCATCCATATAGCTTTCATAACTATGGGCGGGATTTTACGGCCTTGCTCATCCTGAAACCGTAAAATCCCGCCCGAGGTTAATGGACCTTTCTATGGTCTGTCCCTCGCCCATTCTGATTCCCGTGGCGTGCGAGATGGTAAAATCTTCATAAATCAGTCATCTGTCAACCACTATTATACTGTTATTCCACTACTATTGTTGTAATGGAACTTACATCCACATCGCATCTAGAGTTTAACCAAAAGGTAAATTGTAATGTAGACCTTTAAGTAAATTTAAATAATTATTCTCAAGTAGCTTTTCCTTCCAATTTTTGCTTATTGCACCTCATTCTCTTGAAGATTCGGGAACATGATGAGGTGGGATAACATGGATACTGGCAGCCAATAACTTAGTGATCATTCTTCACAGGTGAGTGCAAGTGTCAATGGAAAAGTATTCTGCCCCCATTTGACAAGTACATTATCAGCCAGACTCACTAACTGTTAAGAAAGTGCAGGAATGGTGACCAATTTGTTCCCTTCTCATCATTCAATATTGCTGAGGCTAAAGCGATCGACTCCATCATTGCCCCAACCGAGATTTGTTAACTCCGATGAAATTAGGATTCTTTCTGGATTTGTGTGGTTTATTTCAAACCGCACCATAGATTCATCCGCTGCAATAGCTTGGCTTTCAAGTTTAACTTCTAGCTATCCCTACATCCTGATCCATTTGAATCACAACCTACATCTTTAATCACAATCACAACCTTCACACTCATCAATCTTTGGTGATATTTATCGATGCAAATTAGTGTCAACATTCTTTGGGCCTTGTATTCTTCACCGTCACACTCGGAATAATATTCCACATGACCAATACCTCCAATCATGCCAGTGAAGAAGATGAACTTATCATTCTGCGGTTTGTGGGAGCTTGCTAATGTGCAAGTTGGCTGCAGTGTTTCCTTCATTAAACAGTGACTACACTTCACTTCAATAAGGAACTTCATTGGCTGTAAAGTACTTTGGGACACCTTGAATGTTGCTATATGAATGCAAGTCTTTTTTAAAAACTGTTTCTTGTTAGTGCTGCTTTTCATTGGTTAAACAATGGGAAGGTGAAATATCTTCATCTAATAAGCTATATGTTACAAATATTGCCATTTTCTTTTGCAAAATTTGCTCACATATCTTTACCACTGCCACTAAAGGTGGGTGAAGGAAATGTTTTCACCCGTTTGTTCGTCTGTTTGTTAAAACACAGGTAGGGTGTGGTCCAAGGAAGAACATTTTCATTTTTGGTGAAGATGCAGATCCAGATCCTAGAATTTTTAAAGGATCCATTAACATTGTGAGATAAGTTTTTTAAAGGATGTTCTGGGCTGTTTTATTGAAAACATTGTGGATTTTTTTTAGAATGTTGTGGATTGTCTCAGCTGTTGTGGTGAAATTTGTTACAACTGTCAAAGATGAGCAGAGTTTTCAGAGCAGATTGTTGGATTTGGATTGGCCAGAAGCCTCCTCAGTGAGGTGGAAACTCTCAATAAAAGATTTCTTTTTTCCGCTTCGCAGTTACAAAGCATCAATCAGATAGAGAAAATCCTCAAGGAAGAGCTGTGTATTTGTAATGACATTGAATTAACGCATCATGGCAGAGTTCTATACTCACTATACTGAGTGCCCTTTTCACTTGTTGTTTGTGCTTGGTTTGCAACAAAATAATTGCCATGCCAAAATACTTACACACTTTCATCAGGTGAGAGACTGCCACTGAAGAAAGAACAGTTCTTACTTTCCATTTCAGCAAGCCTGTGAGGGAAGAAACAATGAATTGCTTTACTCAATAAATGTTTGTTAAAAAAAAATACATTGGATGGGATTTTCTGGCCCTTCTCCACAGGTGGGATCTTCTGCTCCCGCTGAAGGCAACTCCACGTGGCGGGTTCCCTGAGAGTGGGGCGGGCAAACCATTCAGAGCGCCATAGACCTCGGCAAGACTGGAAGATTCTGTTGACGGCCAAGGCGAGCCACCTCAGCTGCTGGGAAACTGTGGGGGAGGGGGTGGTGGGGGAGGTGGTGGGGGAATGGAAAATCGCAGCCATTGTCAACTTGGTATCAGGAAATAGAAATGCCCTTCGCACTGCTCAGATCTTAGCAATCACATTTTTAGGCCAATATGTTGTTGCCTGAAAAAGGCTCACTCAGTTCCATTTAAGCTCCTACTTGAATATGTATCGTACCCAGCAACCTGTACTCTTAATGGCCTAGTTCAGTCTCCCCTTTGTTACTCCACCTTAATGTTTTAAAACTAATGTTTTAAACACTAAGTGACATTTTATTCCTTGATGTGAAAGTATGAGTTTCTTCTCTCTGGCAATGTGAATACAGCTTTGGTGCTCACTCACCCTATCACTCAAACTGGCTTCCACTGCCAGCAGAGACTAGGAAGATGATTGGAAAATTCCAGTTGGCATCCTCGATTTATCTGAATTAGGCTCTTAATGCAGTGGCACGGTGACACAATGGTTAACACTGCTGCCTCACGGTGCCAAGGACCCGGCTTGGGTCACTGCAGAGTCTGCATGTTCTCCCCGTGTCTGCATGGGTTTCCTCCGGGTGCTCCGGTTTCCTCCCACAGTCCGAAAGATGTGCTGGTTAGGTGCATTGGCCATACTAAATTCTCCCTCAGTGTACCCCGAACAGACACCGGAGTGTGGCAAGAAGGGGATTTTCACAGTAACTTCATTGGAGTGTTAATGTAAGCCTACTTGTGGTACTAATAAACAAACTTAAACTTAATGGCCGAAATTTTACCAGCGCGCCTGCCCTGGTCCCGGGGGCGGGCGAGTCTCGGAGAACGGCATGCTCTGTTGGCCTCGGGCGGGATCGTACAAAACCTGGGCAGACGTGCCGGTAAAATTCCACCCAATGAGTATAATGGGCGACCCACAATTTCTGGGCAGGGTGCCCTCTTGGCCCCTGAGCTTGACTCTGCAAAAATAACTTGGAGATGGGAAGGAGCTGGAGAATGGACAGGTCAGCTGGTGGGGCTATTTTTACCACCCCTCACTTCCATAACTGTCCTGTCGGAAGCTGGAAATGTAGCCCATGGAATACAGATTGATAGGGATTTTGAAATGGGCTTGCTGTCCACCACTCGGAGATTTATTATTGAAGCAATATGATGCAATGAGAGATTTTTTTGGTATGGGTAGTTCTTTATTCTCCTCTTTCTCCAATCTGTCAATCCCAATCAAATCCAAGTGGGTTACATAGACCCAGGTTTTGCCACTTTGAAAATGGCTGACAGAATTTACACGAAAAGCATGCAAGGATAGGTTGCTGCTTGATGCACTGGAAATGAATGTCTTCCCTCTTTCTTTCTTGCGGTAATAGAAGGGGTTGTGGGAAACGGGAGCTACGGATCTAAAATGACAACTCGAGACTTTTTAATCATGTGGTGCCTAGCCTATGACACCTTGTGCCATTATACTGTCTGCGAGCTGTATTTCTGCCCCTCCTATATATTGGAATACTCAAGCTATTAGCGAGTGCAAAGCTAAAGGCAGTTTGCAAATGTACTGCTTTTCAATATCAATAACAGCTGAAGAAAAGAAAAGTGGGGGAGGTGATGGCTTAGTGGTATTATCGCTAGACTATTAGTCCAGAAACTCAGCTGATTTTCTGGGGACCCGGGTTCAAATCCCACCATGGCAGATGGTGAAATTTGAATTCAATAAAAATGTCTGAAATTCAGAGTCTACTGATGACCATGAAACCATTGTCGATTGTCAGAAAAATCTGGTTCACTAATGTTCTTCAGGAAAGGAAATCTGCCGTCCTTACCTGTTCTGGCCTACATGTGACTCCAGAGCCACACAGCAATGTGGTTGACTCTCAACTGCCCTCTGAACAAGGGCAACTTGGGATGGAGCGAGCGTCACCCATGTCCCACGAATGAATGAGTGAAAAGTATTGTCTGTTAATCACCATGATGTCCCCTTTCCAGGACCAATCATTTATTAGTGCCTCACAGTAGGTGCTTTCCACTTTACTTCAAGAAAAAGTCTGGGAATTGAAATATTTGGATGCTGTGTAATTGTTGATTAAAAGTTTAATTACTCTTGGCACATTAGATTAAATTTTATGCTAAAAATTGTGAATTGGCCAAACAGATGTGAATGATGCCAATTAATAATTCGGTAAAATTGATTACATCCATGTTTTATGATGAATTCTGTCACAGTTCCCATCTACTTGCCTGCTAGCATAGTGTTCAATCCTGGAGTGTGTATCTGCATGTGGCAACATTGGGGATGAGGCAGGCCTGAAACATAAAATAGACATTAAGGATATATACCTGTTTGTAAAAATGCAAACGCGCACACACAAACCAACTTGAGTCTGTCATTTCATCTTTTTGGATTCAGTAGTGTGTTAGCTTCCAGAGAGGATCTAGTGTCCTTATATGCCAAAGGACCATACTGCTCAACACATAAATACTCATATTGTAATGCTTCTCAATTCTTTTGAAGGTGGACTGAGTTAAGACAAAGTGAGGTGAGGCTTTACATTTAGCTACTTTATTTCATATTTGGGTGCACATGCAAAGCAATAGTTATGATCATATTAACTGGCCTGAATTTTCCCACAGGCAGAGCGGCTCTGTATGTTGTGAAAATGGCCGCAGAGCATCAGATCTGTATTTCCAGCCCCCAACCCCCACCATTTTCATGAGGAGGAGTTGTGTGGGTTGCATTTTATTTAAGCATGGATCCTAAGGTCTGACCATGGTAGAAGCGAGGTGAGCCGGCATTGGGGCTATAAGGGAAAAGGATAGTGGATGGGAGCATGGATTGGCACTTGATTGGCATTGGTGCTATCAAGAGCCATGGGGATGGTGGAGTGACATAAGTTGGCATGGAGTGTATGATGAGCCATGGGAGAAGGTGGAGGGGCATGAGGTAGGATGGGTTGGCATGGAAAATGAGGGTAAGGGTGAAGGGTAAAGGCTACAGAGCTTTATTAAATCTTTTTTCCCCAAAGCTGCAACAAAGTCCCACAGCACCAAGATGGGCCTATCTCTGACCTGGCAGTGCCTTTACTGTCTCCATACTGTTTCCTGGGTCACCGGCACACTCTGCCCCAACCAGAAATTGGGATACCACCGCATTTTTCGCTTATTGGGTTTGCAGAATTGTCCCAACTCTGTGCTCCTGACGCGGGAGTGAAAGTTCAGACCACACATGATACAGCATCTTTATCAATAATTTAAAAAAAAAACAGACTTCCCAACATGAGTGGGGCATCTTTGATGACTTGAAAACTAGGTCTCATAGCATTTCCAAGCTCTTAAGCAAAGTCCATTACAGTTTTGTCTAACAAACCTGATGGCCCTTGTAGTCTTCCTGTCCCCAAATCCTTTTCTGCATTAATTTTCTTATTAACTCACTCTTCATCAGTTGAGATCAAAGGGATTGATTACCTGCAACCTTCACTCCCTAGTAGCAATGTGCTCCAAAAATGGCAGCTGGCCAGGATGCAACCGAACCCAGCTTTAGTCATTAATAATACTTGACATGTATTGTAAAGGTAATCTTTAAAATAGTCCTCCAATTCCTTCCGCAGACTAAGTGGGTGGATAAACTCTAACCTGTACAGATGAGGAAGGACTTACATCTGGTGTTGAGTTAGCTGATTTCAGCCAGTGGGCCAGCTAGGATACTATATTTGGCTTCAGCATCCCATGGGCTAGCGAGGGTAAAGCATAGACCTACGTAGGAGGCCTCTGGAATTGCAAACAACTGTGCATTAATATTTTTAGGGCAGAGAGAAAGAAAACTCTCATCCAGCAGAAGGTAACATCTGTAGATAATGTTTCAAAGAAAATTACTCACCATTAGAGGAAATAAATAATTCAAAAGCTTTTCATTCAAGGTGAAAGGCAAAACTGCGAGGGAGAAAATGTTATCCTGATAGGTTTGACTTACGTGTCAATGCTGTCTCCCTCCATCACTGACTGGACAGGCAGGTACCCTCTCTGTGGATGTTTACTGAAGTACTGTTTGGTTCTAAACTTGTTTTTCAACGTCTTGGCAAAGTCCCGCACATTTTCTCCTGATGTTGTCTGGGGGAAGAGCAAAAGGATTTAGGTACCAATTGATGTAGTCAAATGAAGCACTTGTTTGATCAATGGTGTTTGGGTATGAATCGAGGTGAATGTCTACTCACTATGAGGAACTGGAGCAAAATTAGTCAGAAGCAGTTTCACTGCAGTTTCCCCTGAGCATAATTATGCTGTAGAAAACTTAGCTTAAAGCTGGTTTATAAATGAAAAATGATGCTATGTGTCGGTAATCTGGACGATTGTAGGACATAACTTTCCAGGCCTGATTTTTAGATTTCAGCTGTGATATTAGGAAGCTGTGCTGGTATTGGCACAGAAAGGGAGGAGAAAGGTGGAAAATGGTGATGGAGTGAGTCTTCCCGGGCCTGTTGTCATATACTTTCTTACAGTCAGTACAGCTATTACAGTAGAGGTTTGGATCAGGTTGGCCTGCCCGCCTAACTGGTTAAAATAGTCTGAACTGAAGAGAGATCCAGAAAAAAAGAGGGTGAGGCAATATACCTAAAAAATTGACCTTGGTAAGAAGGCATAATAACCTGTTGGCTCTGACAGTAGATTTTGGTTATGATTTCAGGTTCCCAGTCCTTATTGCTTCAGACTGTTGTTACGATTGCTTTTAGTCAAAAGTCACTTGAGAATGTCAGTCAGTTCAATACAGAAATTTCATCCTGGGAAACAGAAACCTGACATTATTTAGCTAAGACCAAGCATAGAATTCTTTTAGTCAAGGTGATGCACCAGCTTTGGCTACAGTGGGAAATGCATAATGCTCATGGTGGAGTAGTGCTTTCTGTGGGTTTGTTTATAATGATACATGTTACTTACAGGGGCACAGTACTCCATGATGGGGTAGTGTAGTTTGTGACCCTTGCTTGCCCTTCCTGTCAAGAAACATGTTTGGCAGATGTCAACATTAAACTGCTTCAAACTGCGGTATCTGAAGCAGAAAAGATAGATTTTAGAGATAGTAAGGATTAGAAATTAAACATGAAACAAGAATCAAATGAAAAACAATTCTGCAACAGCAAAAATGAAAAATAAATCATACACAAAGGCATCTTTGTTGACAAAAATGTTAAACTGGCATTAATGGACAGATCTAATTGCTAGCCAATGTCAACAAGAACCAATAGATGGACAAGATTACCAGTGTGAGCACTGACAATGAACATCAGTGTCAAAGTATATACCAACTTGCAAGAGCCCAGTGCCAAAGCAGACAGCAGGCACAAGCAAGAATACCAGTTCATAGAGTCATAGAATCCCTACGGTGCAGAAGGAGGCCATTCAGCCCATCAAGCCTGCACCGACAACAATCCCACCCAGGTCCTATCCCCATAACCCCATGTATTTACCCTTGCTAGTCCCCTGACACTAAGGGACAATGTACCATGGCCAATCAACCGAACTTGCACATCTTTGGACTGTGGGAGGAAACCCACACAGACACAGGGAGAATGTGCAAAGCCACACAGTCACCGGAGGCCAGAATTGAACCTGGGTCCCTGGCACTGTGAGACAGGAGTGCTAACCACTGTACCACTGTGCTGCCCATTCAGTTCCGCGTAAATGAGTCAGTGACTGTCTTAACATGTTAACTCCTCACTTTACCTTGCTAGGATTTGATATAGCGTTCCTCACTTAACGGAAACATAATTAAAATATACAATTGGATAAAGAAGATGCTTATATTACAATAGTGCTATTTCCATTAAGAGTTGTCAACTAGATTAGTTTCCAATATTTATCAGTATATAGTTAACAAGAAATAATCTACAACATAAAATTCACTCAGTCGGTGGAAAATGAACAAGATGGTGTTTGCATTTGCTTTCTGTGAACCTTGCCTTCCATTTCTCTTCTTGAAGCCCTACCTCATAATTTATTTATGAAATTATGCTCTCTGACTGCTCAGTCCATCTGATTCTCCATCTTCCCAGTGATTTTCCAATGCACTGGGAAGCAGAGTTTACAAACAGTCAGAGGCAAAATAAGAAATAAGAGAAAAAGGAAGGATAATTAGTGGAAGAAAAGAAAAAAAGGGATGGAGTAAAGAGATAAAAGTGTGTGTATGTGAAGGAGAAAGAGAGAGAAGAGCGAGAGACAAGAACGAGTTAAAGAGAAAGAAAGCTAAGGCTGGAGGAAGAGAAAAAAAGTGAGAAACAAAAGTTTCCACTTGTGGAGGAGACCAAAACTGGAGGCCATAAAATAGGGAGGTTGCGAATAAATTCACCTGGGCATTCAGACAAAACTTCCTCACTGAAAGAATGGATAGAATGTGGAACTCGCTGCTGCAAGAAGTGGTTGATGTGAACGGCATGGATGTATTTAAGGGGAAGCTGGGTAAACATGAGGGAGAAAGGATGGGAAGCAGGGTGGGAAGAAACTTGTAAAGCATAAAATACAGCACACATCATTTGTCTGAGTAGGCTGTTTCTGCGCTGTACATTCTATGCATTTTGAAAGTGAGAAAATATGTAAATCAGACCACAAGAAACAAAAATCAAGAAACAGAATTGTAACGGGCGAGGAAGCAGAGAAACTCAAGATCGAGAGTAAGAGAAATGAGTGAGTGTAGAATGAATGAAGAAGGAGAGAGAGAACTAGGAATGAAAGATTTACTACTACCAGTATTTTTAGTTTGAAGCCAACAGGCCCATAGAAGTTTGAGAAATACCAAAACAGATACTTCTCAAATTATCAAGGATAATAATTGGTAGGAACGTATGAACCAAAGACATGTGGACTTGGCACTGTGTGGCCAATTATTATTTTGTTGATATGTGCCTCTATGCTTTCTCCAAATCAGCTTTGCCTGGAATCAAACACCTAGATTAAATGTCGCGAGAACAGGATCATTTGTAATTACGCTGCTAACTTCTCTTTATCATATCCACTGGGTTTAACAGCACCAGAGTAAAATGGAGAAGCAGAATACAATATATCTTTTGTTTAAATGAATGGCCTAATAAAAAAATAGGTATCTGTAAAAGTAATTGGTTTTATTTACCTACCTAAAGCCTTTGATGGGGCATTGCTTGCAGATGTGACATTTGGCTTGGTGCTTTGCAGCTTCTGCAGTTATTAAACGATGCAGGACAGGCAGCCAGACCATCGACTGAGGCTCCAATCTCATCCACTCCAGGAAGTGGGTGGCTTCAATTATTGGTTTATCATTAACCTGGAGACAGCACAGTAAAGGACATGCTACAGACATTGTGTTGATGCAATCTTCAAGTCCAGACTGTGTACATACTCTCCAGCCTAGATATTCTGATATGCGTACACAGATGCCAGGCTTAAGCCATTTATTTTAAATGAGTTAACTGTGGCATTGAAAGAATGCCGATTGGAAATCTAGTATTTAGTGTCACAGGAAGGGTTATGTTTTGTTTAATATTCCAAGAGATAAATATAGACAGCAATAATAGAAGTTTCTGCATGCAAGATTTTATCGAACACAGAAAATGTAACAATGTGAAATGATTGGCACGATGAAAAATATATGTTCGAATAGAATGGGATAGAAAGGTTGATGCAGGAATGCAAAATGATAACAGAAAATTCAATGGGGTTTTGTATTCCACATGTCAGAGTAAATCAGAAAGCGCTGGAAGTATTAGAGGAGGGGGAAGCCAGCGTGCAAGCGGAATCATGTCAGAAGCAGGGAAGAAGTTCGTTTCTGAAAAAAGAACTTGAGAAGTTAGGAATTCGATTAAGAAAAATGCTACCCCCTCAGCTCAGCAGCCCGCCAGGATGACACTCAACCATCTCCAACCCTAAAGCCAAGGTTTAAACAAGCTGCCATGGCAGCTCCCCACCCCCTCCACCACACTACCCCACCTCCCCACCCTGCTGTGACCCAGTACAATTGGCCAGATGTGGTCATGCATTCAACCAGCAGGCATCAAACATTCAGGATGGAGAGGCTCATAAAATATATGTAACCGCACACCTAAATATTAATGTGAATGTACCCATTATCATACAATGATTTTTTGAAATCCATGTGCACTTATTTTCATAATGCCTTCAAAGAAATTATGGACCACATTTCTTGGCCACCTCAGTGGTGGCTTTGCAGGTGGGGGCCCATAAAATGCCAAAGGTGCTGTGCCCACCCCTACCCACCTAATCCGCTGCAATCTTCTCAGTAGTGAGGGTGGTTTGGCCAACCTGCCCACTCATGGGCCAATTAAGACCCTTAAATGGTTACTTAATGGCCACTTAAGGTCCTCATCCCACTGGGATTTAGCAGGGGCTGCATTCTTTAGCCCGAGCTGCTTTCCTCCCTGACCATTTCCCCTCCACCGTGGTCTGTCTACCCTAAACCACTGTGCGGGGGGGGGGGGGGGGGGGGGGGGCGGCTTCTAGCTTGACCTCAGTGATGCCAGCCACCCTCTCCCCCCACCATATACCTTTCACTCTGGCTTCAACTTCTTGGCATTGGGGATTAGATAGATTTGCAGCAGTAGCCACTGCTCCCGGTGGTACTGCTGGGACCAGATTGCAGGCCATTTTATCGGCTGGCAAGTCTCTGGGTTGCCACAAGTGGGCAGGAGTCCTGCTTTAAACCAATCCAAGCGTTAGGTTGCTGGGGGTGAGCTCCCCCTTGACTTTTTCACTGGGGAAACTGAGTCCTACGTATATGTAATTGTTTCATAGGATGCAAGTGTACATTCCCGGAAATCCAAGAAAAGCAGAAAACCCCAAAGATAACAATCCCATAATTACTTGCATATACTATCCCATATCAAGCAACTGATTTTAGAGAGGTGAGTGAATGGCTGAAAATGTGGGACTGAATTATACTCTTCATATTCCAGGACTGTGAGGAAAGATTTCTGCCTGCCTTCTGGGCTCCAACTTCACCCTCATCCATTTCTCGGGGTGGTGGTGAATATCCAAGGTATTCTCCTGCCATCAACAATGAGCCAATGCTGCCAGAGAATTATTCTGGCAGGATTAGTCATCTGCAGCAGCTGATGAGTCAGTGCAAACTATGAGATAGAAAAGGTCTTAAGGTGAGAGACAGATGGACAGCTTTTATGTCTGAGGCCTAATGGGAATGGGAAGTTCCTATCACGCGCCATGTCATCCAGAGGAAAGTGGCATTCCATACTGTCCTAAGGACTACCCAACATCCCCCTCATACTGGACACTGGACGCCATTGGTGACATCATTGGATGACTGGAAGATGGAATGAATGGCTGGGACCTGCTTCTCTAAAGTAATTTATAAGTGATCGGGAAGGAAAGGAAACCTGTAAGTATAGCAGAGGAAAATCCATTCCATAGTGCAGCAGGTTAAGCTTCAGGCTGCTGGGGCATTTGAGGTTGTTTGAGAGCAGGATTTTACCACAGGGAGCTTGAGGTATCCTATCAGGGAGGCTAACAAGGGCATTTGGGGAGTATTTAAATCAAATTGGAATATGAAGCAAGAGTGGAATAGACCTCTTGGAAAAGAAAGTAAATTTTATGGGTGGAGGGAATGAGAACTTCAAAGAGTTTAAAGTGGATTAGATAGTCAAAAGAAAAGGGTAAGAAAAATCGAAGGACAATTGCTAAAACAATATGCATGGGTATGAATGCACAAGAGTGTGGGGAAAAGGGTTGAGAACTAGAAACATTGATTAAAATAGAAAGTTTCATTGAAATATAAAATCTCATTAAATTGAAAGTCTCATAAGAAGAGATCTCAAAGAGCTGCTTCTGAGTGTGCTGCTGACATATCTCAGTGTGATCTTGGATCTAGATGTCCTGCTTGGGAGCCAGGAATAGACTATCTGTATTCCAGTTGTGGAGAACCCTGTGCTTACTGCAACTTCTGCCTAGAGGAAGAGGTTGATGACAAATTCATAGCTGTTTCCTATGCTTCAGCACACAGGACAACTGAGACCCCACCATAACCTCTGAGTATGAACAGATGGACTTTAGTGATGTCTCTGGATCTCCCATTCCTGAGTGTTGGCACTTTTGTTGAGGTTGGTAATTATCCGATTATGGAGCACAGACCCACAATGTCCAGGCACCATTGCTTTAAATGTCTCCCTGTCAGTTGCTGCTACCGCGCTGTGAAATTGTTAGAACACAGAGCTGTGAAACATGTGGTTTGTGAGATTGAGATGTGATTAGTAGCTAATTTATTACAGAGAAAAGCAGCTTTCATCTCGATTTTCATTAAAAAAACTTCATCCCCAGGGATTTAAACATTCAAACTCCAATCAAAACTAAATAAACCAAGGTTCTAAAGCGGAAAGAACAGAAACTTGAGACAACATTTATTTCACTGAATAGTAATCCTTATACAATAGCTGTTGCTGTTGCAAAATCCAATGTTTATTTTTTGCAAGTCCAAAGTTCCTTCCCTTGTTAGATATGTTCTAGAGGGAGCTGGACGGGCCCTTGTGGCTAAAGGGATCAAGGAGTATGGAGAGAAAGTCGGAGTGGGATACTGAAAGTGCATGATCATCCATGATCATATTGAATGGTGGTTCAGTCTCAAAGGGACGAATGGTCTATTCCTGCACCTATTTTCTATGTTTCTATGTTTTAAGGCTAATTTTGACCCATGGATTCAGAGGCTCATTAGCTACAGTTGGAAACTTGTGCATTAATCTTTCCATTTCCATTCTGTTTGTTCATTTATTTTCTGATGCTGAATCTTGAGATCAGTCTTAAGATGACTGAGTTGTTATTTGACTAGCAATGGAAATGAAGGAGAAATGAAAAATAAAGGCAAAACACAAGAACGTGTCTGTGAATTGGAGGCAGGGTTACACATGAACAAATCTGTAACAAAGGCACTGAAACATCCCACAATATTCCTTTGGCCTATGTATGTCAGGTTAGCCCAGCTCTTAACCCCAACCCTCCTCGATGGAAAAAGCTCGCAACAAACTTACAAACCGGAAGCAGCTCCTGACACTGGACTCCACATTGCTTCCTCCAAATGACGCCACCTCACCCAATTGGCGCGGGATCTGAATGGCTTCATGCAGGAGAAGGCTGAGGTGGCGCTGATCGCACAGGCTCGTTGAGTCACTCACTTGCTTGTACAGGTCTGCGCAGGGAAAAAATATCAGGGTGGTTACGTAGATGAAGCAACCTAGGTGAAGTAACTGTAGGGCAGCACGGTGGCACAGTAGTTAGCACTGCTGCCTGACAGTGCCATGGATCCAGGTTCGATTCCTGGCCAGGGTCAATGTTTGTGTGATGTTTGCACGTTTTCCCCGTGTCTGCATGGGTTTCCTCCGGGTGCTCCGGCTCCCACCCACAAACCGTGGATTGGCCATGCTAATAAAGGATATGATTACATCTTGTGTGATTGTACTTGAGTTATATTTTCGGTGATCTTCCCTTGCACAATGTGCATATTAATTGTAATTTTAACCTTGTATTCTTATTTGTGTTGATGTGCTGGGTAATGGAGATAGTAATGTCTTGATAACTGACAATTTGATCACTTCTGAGTGAGTTTTTCTGTGAGGAGTGATTTTTGTGAATCATCATAACCAATAAGATGAAGAACATCTGCCTATGTGTATGGGATTCTTTCCTGTTTTATGCACGTTTATCAGCATTAAGGCCAGGTGCAGCATGGATTAAAGACAGAAAATGCTCCCTCTGTGTTTATCCATTAAATGTTCCTGGGTCTGATGTAACAACGGATTAGGTTTATCCTTATCAAGAGCCTGCCTTATCAAGGTAAATAACAACATAGTTCAGATGTAGAGAAAGCTCCCTCTGTATTATCTTATTAAACACTCAAACTTAGGATATAGCTAAGATGTACAGTGTACATCTGCCATTCACCCCCGATATGTGCCTTGAACTCAGAGGAATATTCTCTGATATTATATTTCTAACATCAGCCAAATTGTCCCCTCTTCCTGGCACAGTATATCCAAAGGCATTTAATACGAAAACAAACTTTTGCTGACTTATCCACTTTGAAGCAGTATTGTAATCCCAAAAATAATTTATGTCAAACCAATATATCAAAAAAGTGAGGAGAGATTTTCATAGAATCCTTACAGTGCAGAAGGAGGTCATTCAGCCCATTGAATCTGCACTGACCACAATCCCACCCGTAACTCCACGTATTTAACCTAGCTAGTCCCCTTGACACTAAGGGGCAATTTAGCATGACCCGCACATCTTTGGAGTGTGGGAGGAAACCGGAGCACCCCGGAGGAAACCCGCACTAACACAGGGAGAATGTGTAAACTCCACACAGTAAGAAGTCTCACAGCACCAGTTGAGACTTCTTACTGTGCTTACCCCAGTCCAACGCCGACACCTCCACATCATAAACTCCACACAAAAATTCAGCCGAGGCCAGAATTGAACCTGGGTCCCTGGCGCTGTGAGGCAGCAGTGCTAGCCGCTGTGCCACTCCTTTTCCTCAAATAGCATAACATTTACAATTTACATTTTGGTGAGTGACCAGCCTTGGAGTTATATTATTTATATTTTTAATAGTTTCTTTTTCACTCTCTAATTAAAAAGCCCAACATTGAACGGTTGTAGGACACTTCTAATGCAATTCTGTAATTTGTCTCCAGAAAAATATTTCTTATGACCTGAACTTTTAGGATGGAGGGGGCTCAAGCTCTAAGGAGCATTGATTGCTTCCTCACTTGGATGGAAGTCCTGCCTTGGAGAGCTGCCGGTCAATCAGAATGGCTGCTAGCTCTCTGGCCCATCCAGACACAGCGCTGCAGTGGCCGGAAGAGTCACTGCAACACCATGTCTGGGACAAAGGAGTAAAGTAAAGAAGGTTCTGCCCGCCACGGGAATCGTCACAGCAGGATACAAAATTTGACGGACCATTTGAAGGTCCGTTTACCTCGGGTGAGAATTTCCGGTCTCGGGGTGGGAACAACTGGAGAATCCTGCCCTAAGTGTCGGGATATGGAGCCCAAGTAAGTGGTAAGGGTCCTGGGGAGGCTAAAAGATTTCTGTGGCAGGGTGGGGAGTGTGATTGGTGGATAGGCTATGGAGGGAGGTCTGGAGGTGTCTGCTCCTGGAGGTGACCCCAGTCAGAAGGGGGCTTCTGATGGAGGCACTTCACCCACCTTCCCGCCCGAGATCTAGGATTTAAGTTTTTTCTCTATCTATGAGGTGCCCGCCAGCCTAAAAATTCAGGCTGAGTGGGAAGAGGCCATTAATTGGGACAAGGGCAGGCTTCCCATCTAGGCCCTGTACACCCCACTGTTAAATTGCAACCAGGTTGGGGCAGGTGGGATTCCAGTTGGTGGGGGTGGAGGCGGGGGAGTAAAATTCAGGCCTAAGTTTCCAACTTGCTGGGGAAGAATCTGACCTGTGATTGGGTCTTTCCTACTTGACTACAGAGTTTGAATCTACAGATCAGCCTTGGGGACTTCCTGATGTGAGTTGGTTCCATGATCCCAGCAATTAAGGCAGACTGGACTTTTTAAACTACACTGCCTGCTTGTGGTCCTTTGTGACCTTTGGCAAATGTTATAACCTGGCATAAAAAGCTGCATAATAAAATTTTAGCTGAATTAATGTACACAACATCCACAATGCTTCAAAGTAAAAATGTCAAGAAAGGTTTGCATTTAGCATCACATCACATCTGCCAGGAATAACTTCACCTAAACGGAATCACTTTTTGGAGTGCTTCTTGTGTAGATAAAGATAGTGGCGATTTTTTATGCAGCATTATCTGGCAAACAGCAGTGAATGGTTCATTTCTTTATGCAGGTTCAGGGAAGGATATTGCTTTTCTTCAAATAATGGTATTACATTTTTACTGTGGACCAAAGTAGGTATAAAGTTTTCATTCTGCTGAAACATCTGAAAGGTGGCATCGTTGCAGTGCAGTGGGCGGGCTACTAACTGAATCATGATGATACGAATACATTGTACGTGAACCATAAGACCATAAGACTATAAGATATAGGAGCAGAATTAGGCCATTCGGCCCATTGAATCTGCCCCGCCATTCAATCATGACTGATATGATTCTCATCACCATTCTCCTGCCTTCTCCCCATAACCCTTGATCCCCTTATTGATCAAGAACCTATCTATCTCTGTCTTAAAGACACTCAATGATCTGGCCTTTGCCCTCAGTAGCAATGAGTTCCACAGATTCACCACCCTCACGCTAAAGAAATTTCCCCTCATCTCAGTTTTAAAGGAGTGACCACTTTGAGATACTTCTGGGAAACGTGATAAGATGTAGTACAAATACGAAGCTTCCTTTCCACTTTTGTTTCTGATATTTACACTTGTATTTCTCTTCCACTTCTGAGTTGCACAAGGTGATAATTCCAGTCTTGAAGGACAAAACTCGAATCTTGCCATTGCGACCACTAGGGAGGAATAACAACAAATAAAAATGATCCCAAATGTGAGTAGTTGAAATAACTGGCATCTAAAAACATTGCTGGGACTGAAACCCCATTTTCATAATTTCAGTATTGAGCATGTCTATTCAAGTCTTCCAAAACAGAAATGCTTTTGAAAACAAACAGTTCCAAGAGTGTAGACTCTTTTTCTCTCTGTTTAATGCAGTAGCATGATCCTGATTCTGTATGGGGGCAGTTACCTGGCTCCAGTGAGTGATCTTTGACAGCAAGCGGTGTCGGTGTGTCACTTGTATGGCAAATGTCAGAGCTTAGCTCAGTCCTGTCTTCATCCAACATTCACACACAGGCACTTGCAGCATGGTACTGGATAGCAATCAGAAATGGCAAGTCTGGCTAATTGTTCTGCTCCTTAGCTTCCAGGCCCTAGATCTAATTTCAGGACCTGATTGATTGCACTGACTCAAGGCAGGCCAGTTATCAAATCTAGGAACTTCCTGATCTTTACGGCTCGTTGAGTGCACATTAATTTAGCTGTTGGGAAACTATGTAGGCTTGTAACTTCCTCAGAGTGGCAATCAGCGGTGGACATTGGTGGGGGTATTTGGACATTGGTGGGGGGGATTCAGACATGGGTGAGGGGGCTGCAATCTGGATGGGGTGGAATCTGGACATGGGGGGACTGGACATGTGGGCTGGGGTGGGGCTCTGGATGGTGGGAAAGGGGAGGGGTGTTCCAGAAATGGGGGTGTTGAGTGTCTGGACATGGGAGATGTCCAGACATGTGGGCGGCACGGTAGCACAGTGGTTAGCACAGCTGCTTCACAGCTCCAGGGACCTGGGTTCGATTCCTGGCTCGGGTTACTGTCTGTGCGGAGTTTGCACATTCTCCCCGTGTCTGCGTGGGTTTCCTCTGGGTGCTCTGGTTTCCTCCCACAGTCCAAAGATGTGCGGGTTAGGTTGATTGGCCATGCTAAATTGCCCCTTAGTGTCCCGGGATGCGTAGATTAGAGGGATTAGTGGGTAAAATATGAGGGTTAGAGGGACTAGCAGGTAAATATGTAGGGATATGGGGATAGGGCCTGGGTGGGATTGTTGTTGGTGCAGACTTGATGGGCCGAATGGCCTCTTTCTGCACTGTAGGGGTTCTATGGTTCTTGGGTGTCCAGAATGGCTCAGTCTGGGTCTTTATTATATTTACGCTGAAGTTAGAAGTGCTTTTTTTCCTTTTAACTCTTTCAGAGTAACTATGAGGGTAAAACCATCCATAGTTAATGATTTAAATTGCTTTGTTGGATAGTTCCCAGCCCAGCACAGTTGTCCTGGGAAGTTAGCACTTCGGGACAACACCAGGTAAACCCTTACCTGGGAACTTCCTGGAGGGATTAGTTCCCCAGGCATCATTGGGGTACCCCAAAAATCCACGCTGGGGAGCCAAGAAGCTATGGCTCTATAATGTCAGATGAGGCAAAACATAATTTACTTGTCTTAGAAATTAAACAAACATTTTAAAAACAGCTAACACATCTTATGCAAATTGATACTTACAACTCAAAATTCAAGAATAAAAACAATTTTTATGCTTCATTTATGAGTGCATTCTTCTGCAATCTTGGCTGTTGTTACATGGTGCAAATACCCATGCTAGTGGTAATACCTCCTACTGTGCAGATCTGGTACAGCTGGCTGCAAATTCAATCAGATCTACAGCACAGGTACAGGCCATTAGGTTGTGCAGTCTATGCTAGTGTTTATGTTCCACTTGAGCCTCCTTCCATCTCTTTCCTCTATATTTCCCATCAGATCCTTTATTCCCTTCTCCTTCAAATGCTTGTCTAGCCTCTTCTTAAATGAACCGACATGTTTTGCTTCAATCATTCTCTGTGGTATTTTCCATTCAGTTATCAACACAAGCCATCCTTATGGTCTCGTTACCAACTTAAAACCAAACAACACAGTTTTTTCAAGCAGAGTTGTACCAATCAGAAAATGAGTTGAGACTCTCCAAACCTTATTTTGTATCATCCTTACAACAATCAGAGAGATCTCAAAAGCCATCAGTCTAGGCTGGATTGGAATCCATGGGCTAAAGATGAAGGTCAATGGGCTAACTGACTTAGCCAACTAGATCCCTTGAAATATATGTTTGAAATCTACCATAACAACGCGACGCATCACTTTTTGTGCTTAACTGTCATACGAAACAGATCACATAAAGAGAGGTGAAGATTAAAACCTACGTGTCATAAACATTGAGAAGCCAGTTAAGACACATGTCCACAGAGAGAGGCACGTTGACAATGATCCCACGTTCCTGCTCGAGGTGATCATACATCGCGGTGAGGCACTGGATGATTTCCAGAACATCGATTGTCTGGTCACTTTGCTGTAGTTTATACTGAGTGAAGATGTTTGAAGCGCTGGCCATGCTCAACAGGTCCACTGACAGTGGACAATGGAAACACAACAAAATGAACAATAGGGAACATTCAGTCAGTGTACAACTTCAGCAGTGACAGTAAAAGATTTTGAGAACAGATTCAAATGAAGTGCAGCTGAGGTTTACAAAGGGTTAGCCAACAACGTTTCATAAGAGTATCTCATTAGTTCTCCTTAAAAGCATTAGATTGGAATATGATAGGCTGTCACCTTAATTTTTAATGTCCCTGTTCAAATCCAGCAGAGGCTGATAGGTTCGTTTGGAAACTATTTGTGAGACAAGGAGCGCATGAGGTGTTTTAATTGGTACATGATGATTATTCTTTTGTTGAAGGTGAAACCTTCCTTTACAGGTATTTTCATCCCATTCCCTCCACTTTGTAAGGTCTTCCTGTGATGGACAAACACAGGAGGATTCAGCTGGGTGGCATATTCCGAGTCCTCTGCAAACCCCATGTTGAAGGGAGGCACAAGTAATTACAAGACAGCAGTAACCCTTCCTCCAATTTTCTCTTTGTAGGAAGGAACTGGCCTCAGCTCAGCACTTCCACAGGGCAACATTGCGCGCATTAGGAGTGCTAGAGAGGACATGATCATACAATGGCCATCTGCCTGGGAGCTAAGAAGCCAATAATACAGGGTCGATTTGGTGGCATTTTTTTCAAGGCATTCACAGTATGTTGGCAATGATCTGAAAGGGGCTGAGGTTTCTTAAGACCTTTCCCTTTGTGTTTCTATCTTAGTTACCTTAGGGGAAGTGGCCTTATATATTTAGATGAAAGCTAGGGGTTTTAATGAGCTTAGTGCACAGTTGCTGAGCAGGCTGTCTGCAAGTCAAGAGGAGATCTTGACTTTGTGGAATAGTTTAAAATGGATGACAGCGAATCAGCAGCCCATCTTGCATTGCCGTTAACTTTAATGGAAATTGAAATTGGAAGTGATGACTTGCAATTATTTGTTTTTCAATTTGCACTGAGACATGATATTCCTGCAAGTGGATGTGGCCCAACTCTTAATGGGCATTAAGTAGGCTTCATTGTCTGATACTTCAGGACCCCAATGCCAGAGGCACCACAGTGGCATTAGCATCCTTGTATTTGAGGCTGATAGCCCACATGGGCTTCTGGGCAGACCTAAAATTGGACCAGGCAGCAGACTGTGTTTAAAGTGGAACACACTCAATTCCAAGTTTGGGAGCTTACAAATATTATTACACATCAGGTTCTGCACGGTGGCACAGTGGGTAGCAGTACTGCATCACAGCGCCAGGGACCTGGGTTCGATTCCCAGCTTGGGTCACTGTCTGTGTCGAGTTTGTACATTCTCCCTGTGTCTGCGTGAGTTTCCTCCGGGTGCTCCGGTTTCCTCCCACACTCCAAAGATGTGCAGGTTAGGTGCATTGGCCATGTTAAATTCTCCTTCAATGTACCCGAATAGGCGCTGGAGTGTGATGACTGGGGAATTTTCACAGTAACTTCGTTGCAGTGTTAACATAAACCTACTTCTGACGAATAAATAAACTTTAAAACATAGGTTTCCATGAGCTGAAGACAAGGCAAACCATTGCCTGAATGTTGCCTGGCCACTGACAGAGAATGTGTTTCTCTGTGAACATAATCCAAGGCTTTGAAATGAACAG
The DNA here is from genome assembly GCF_964213995.1 of Mustelus asterias. NCBI lineage: Eukaryota > Metazoa > Chordata > Chondrichthyes > Carcharhiniformes > Triakidae > Mustelus > Mustelus asterias. Next base: position 112,189,969 of record NC_135804.1, read on the forward strand.
ATATACTTACAGCGAAGTGCCTTCTGCACACGCCTCAGCTTCATGGCTGTTCTGTAAGCTGAGAACTTGATGTTATTCAGAGCAGCTGGTAAGAAAAAGTGGAAAAGAACAAGATATCTATGACCTCACATTGTCCACCTTTGTGAGAGGAAATTATATCACACTGCTCAAAGATTAACCAAATGTTAGTAAGTAGTGACTGAATAAGTATTGTATTTCCATTGGTGGAGTAGTGAGCGAGGGGTATGGATTTGAAAAGTCATGTTGCAATAGTCAACATCAATAACTCGAGTTACTTTTACTTTTTCTTGCTATGCATACTGCAAAGAGGTTTCCAACTTGGGGCAGCACAGTAGCACAGTGGTTAGCACTGCTGTCTCACAGCACCAGGGACCCGGCTTCATTCCCAGCTTGGGTCACTGTCTGTGTGGAGTCTGCACGTTCTTCCTGTGTCTGCGTGGGTTTCCTCCGGATGCTCCAGTTTCCTCCCACAGTCTGAAAGATGTGCTGGTTAGTTGAATTGGTCATGCTAAATTCTCCCTCCGTGTACCCGAACAGGCGCCGGACTGTGGTGACATTCACAGTAACTCCATTGCAGTGTGAATGTATCATAGGTACAATCCTACAGTGCAGAAGGAGGCCATTCAGCCCATCGAGTCTGTACCGACCACAATCCCACCTAGGTCCTATCCCCACAACTCCATGCATTTATCCTGCTAGCCCCCTGACACTAAGGGGCAATTTAGCATAGCCAATCAACCTTTTGGCACATCTTTGGACTGTGGGAGGAAACCGGAGCACCTGGTGGAAACCCACACAGACACAAGGAGAATGTGCAAACTCCACACAGACAGTGATACAAGCTGGGAATCGAACCCGGGTCCCTGGCGCTGTGAGGCAGCAGTGCTAACCACTGTGCCACCGTGCCGCCTACTTGTGACTAATAAATATACTTTTACTTTAATAACTGACTCACAGAATGCCAAAGTGCTGCTGGGAATATCTGTAACAACAGTGCAAGATTGTATTGGAAATCTTACCAAGTGACTGGTACAGTTCGATCATCTTTGGGTGATCCCAGCACGTAGTCTGGCCCTGGTGACTGAAAGGATAAAGAAAGCACATTAGAGGACAACACTGTTTGAAGTTTGGACAATATCTCAGAAATATTGATTGAGGATTGATTTTTGGGTCATGATTTTAATTTACTTGTGATAAGTTGTGAGGTGATTGTATAAAGTGATCAACTCCAATGGATAAGAGTTACAGTAGTTAAAGGTCAATAACTGGTATTATGTTATGAGCATATTGAGGAGTTCAGATGACACTATAAAACAAATATATTTTGTGAGCTATGTTCATTAACATAAGGGAGGTTAGTGCAGGAAAAATAAATAAAAGATTCCCCACTCCTTCACATTCCTACAAGTCCTGACTCATTCTAGAGTATTCGTCCTTATATATTTTTAGAATATTTTTAGAAGCCCTACAGTGCAGAAAGAGGCCATTCGGCCCATCGAGTCTGCACCGACCACAATCCCACCCAGGCCCTATCCCCGTATCCCTACATATTTACCCGCTAATCCCTCTAACCTACGCATCCCGGGACACTAAGGGGCAATTTAGCATAGCCAATCAACCTAACCCGCACATCTTTGGACTGTGGGAGGAAACCGGAGCACCCGGAGGAAACCCACGCAGACACGAGGAGAATGTGCAAACTCCACACAGACAGTGACCCGAGCCAGGAATCGAACACAGGTCCCCGGAGCTGTGAAGCAACAGTGCTAACCACTATGCTACCGTGTATCACTCTGGTAGGTACTTTTAACACGTGAATGCGAAAGGAGACCAAGGAGCCCCAATGAAGATCAATCCTATCCTCACCTGACATCTGTTTTCTAACAGGAATCATTGGACAGCATCGAGAAACACAATGGGGGCAATCTTGAGCCCGCGCTCATCATCCGTCTGAATGCTGATGGGGCTCGAGATCCGGAAGTCACAATTCTTGGCGGTGAGAATGTGATTGCAGATCTTCCCCACCTCTCGTTGGTGGCGGGTCAGAGTGTTGAGGGGAGGGGGGGGTGGGTGGAGAAAGGGGCTGATGATCAGGGGTGGGGGGCTGTGGGGTCAATGATCGGGGGGGAGGGAATGGGCCAATGATCGGGAGGGAAGGAGCCAAATCAGGTGGTTGGGGAGAAGGGACCGATGATTGGAGGGTTGGTGGGCCAAGTGACCAATGATCCGGGAGTGGGGAAATGGGGCTGATGATTGGGGGAGGCTGTGTAGAGATGTGTGGACTCTGATTGGGAGTGGGGAGGAGAACCTTTGAGATCCCCTTGGTAGGCTGGGCGGGGAAAGACTTACTCAGCTTATGATCAAGGTGTCCTTTAAAGATGGCGCCGTGATCTCTGTACAGCCAGGCTTTGCCAACATGTTGAGGCCCTGTCCCCTACATGATGGCGTGAAACACACCTCCTTGATTTTTTTTTTGGTGGAGTGTGGTAAGATCTGGAGAGAAAATCGGCGTGCTTCTCTCCAGAAAAACATGCCAGTCTTCTCGCTAGAAACAACACTCTTCCATATTTTGATAAGATCCCCCCATATTCACGACTGATATTTAATCTCTCCACAGCCTAAGGACACAACTACCAACACCAACACCATTCCCAGCATCGTGACCAAGACCCAGCAAAGAGCAGAGGTTTAAACAGCATGGGATTAATTTTAAACTTCTGTTGTAATATGCAGCAGATGAATCAGGTGGGCCACCCACTGGGGGACAATTTATTTAAATGTCACCTTTTACATGTTAAAAACGACTTGCCATTTAAAGGCTTAACAAAATGTACTCTTCCAGTCAAATCAGCGATGGATTGATGCATGATACAACCATTTCTTCGGTACTGAACACTATACAGATATTAACATGGGTCCAGAGAACCTTTCTTTTGTATGGATCAAGGATCAAACAGTGGCTATTGGCCGAAACATTATTGGAAACTTTAGAAGCTGATGAAAACTCATGAATAAGAGCAAGAAAAGGTACATACCCCTGAAATATTGTTCCATAAGTTCCCTCTGATTCTCATTTTCTCTAATTTGCATGCAAATTACTTTTACAACTGGAATAAGCCAGTTTACCATGAAAACTCGGCACTGACATGACATTTCAACACAGCAAATTCTGATTCTGCAATCTGTCTGAGCTTGAAATTTTAATGAGTTTTTGAATTCAGGATTTTTTTTTCTTCCCACACACATGCTTAATTTGGACCAGACTATATAGTAAAAAAATAAAATTGGAAAGTCAACTGAGCCAGTTAAAATGTGATACTTGAAGGTGTAACTGTCAATTTAATTTTCAAATTTCAGGAAAGTCTTAATAAAAAAGAATTGGCTCCCACCCTATATTGTTGCAAAAATAGTTACAAAAATAGAATATCTTGGAAGTCATAAAATCCCTACAGTGCAGAAGAGGCCATTCGGCCCATCAAATCTGCACTGACTATCTGACAGAGAATCTTACCAAGCCCTTTCCCCCACCCTATCCCCGTAACCCCACACATTTCTCATGACTAATCCATTCACCGTACATATCTTGGGGCACTAATGGGCAATTTACCACAGCCAATCCAGCTAAACTGCACATCTTTGGACTGTGGGAGGAAACCAGAGGAAACACACACAAACACGGGGAGAACATACAAACGCCACACAGAGTCACCCAAGGTGGAATTGAACCCGGGTCCCTGGAGCTGTGAGGCAGCAGTGCTAACCACTGTGCCACCATACACAATGGATTTATCACCAATGGAAAAAATGGCAATTTAATATTTTGCACGAGCCAGCTTCATTTAAAAAAACATTTTTGATTCCCAATATTCACGGATTTTCTTGACATAAGTGCTGAGAACATCCCCAACTTTACCTGATGTCAATTCATGACAGTCCACAATGCACAATGCAAAAGTGAAGTGGCTGAAGACTCTGGAAAGTTGCTCAAATGTTTGGAGGTTCAAAAATTGAGGATGCTTAAAGAGAACATGGTCACAAGAACAGCTGTGGGTGTTGGGAGAAGACCCCCTCCTCCTGTCTAACTTTTAACATTCAATTATTCAAACAGTGCAATGGGACAAACACCATCACAAAATAAGAATAAGGGGTACTGTGATCTGCCATTGTTTTGTGCTCACTGCCCCAGCTGTGAGCACCTTCATAAGATAGCTCTCAGTTAATGTGAATAATTAGATTTAATATGTATATTCCTACTCCACTTTAATATTATCTGCCATGTTTTTAAGGCCGTTGCTTGAACTGACAGGTTGAATAGTACTTGGGCAGTTACAAATCAAAGATGTGTGGACTGAATTTCGATTTCTGCCAGTGAAGTGACTAATGTTATTCTCGGATGAATAGCTCACTCTTCTTCTATCAGATCTGTTTTACATTGCAGTTCAATCTGACCCATGTCTTATGTAAATTCTATCTATCATATTGGGAACTTCTAATGTGTTTGCATTCTTTTCTGACCCATTTTATCACAGGCATCAAACATGTATTTTAGATTTATTTGAATTTGAAACAGCTCAGCCACTGAAAAAAACAGTGAAATTCAATGTGCTAAAAATGGCACAGGGAGAAAATTAAACTGTCTACAGTTTGATCAGTCTGAATCATCTCAAACCAACTTTATCTCAGCTCATAACTTCTGTTATTTAAAAGAACATTTCATTTACCCATTCTGATCTCTTAATTAGCACCATTCCTAGCCTTTATCATCACAATTTACATTCCCTTTGTCTTTTTGTCTCTGCCATCCCTATCAGTTACAGCACCCCCACCCTCACAGTGTAAATCTCATCCTAATTTCCTTGTCTTCAGCTCTGATGAAGGGTCACCCAGACTCAAAATGTTGGCTCTATTCTTTCTCCACAGATGCTATCAGACCTGCTGAGATTTTCCAGTATTTTCTGATTTTGTTTTCGATTCCAGCATCCGCATTATTTTGCCTTTATTACTTGTCATTAACCTGCCTTTCCAGCAGAGTTCCATCTCTAATCATAGAAATCATAGAAACCCTACAGTACAGAAAGAGGCCATTCGGCCCATCGAGTCTGCACCAACCACAATCCCACCCAGGCCCTACCCCCATATCCCTACATATCTTACCCACTAATCCCTCTAAACCATGCATCTCAGGACACTAAGGGCAATTTTTAGCATGGCCAATCAACCTAACCCGCACATCTTTGGACTGTGCCAAATCCTTGCCAAAGCTATTTCTTGTCACTTCAATGAATCCTCCTGTCTTCAATCACAAATGAATGCTTACTTGATCTTCCAGATGTTTATTTTGCACGATGGATTAGAGCTAGTATCTAACTAAGTGTTAAGGAGTAATCGATTTGTGCATTAGCACTAATGGCATGGGTGTTCATTTTTACCTACAGTCCTATACATGTTGTTGTGAATAAATAATAGTCCCAACATTCTGAGGAGCAGCAACCACTGTCAGATTGTCACTCCGCTCCCACTTTGTGCCACGCCAGATCTCCGCATTCCTGACTGGGACATCTCATCCTGGCTTCTTCAGAAATGCAGAGTATACATTGAATGAAATTGCTTCTTTGTAGCACTGGATTGTTGTGAGGAGGGGGGGAGAGGAAACAATCTCTTTTTACGGCACTACTGCCATATTCTGGTTAGTTTTTACCATCAAACTGTAAAGCTGGGACATATATATAGCATTCCAGTGTGTTAGTGTATCAGCATCTGGGTGAATGTGTAGGTGGATAAGGGGGTGAAATAAGTGGGTATGGGTGTAGTGTGTTTAAGTTTATTTATTGGTGTCACAAGTAGGCTTATATTAATACTGCAATGAAGCTACTGTGAAAATCCCCAAGTGGCCACACCCCGGCGCCTGTTTGGCTACACTGAGGGAGAATTTAGCAGTACGTCTGTCAGACTGTGGGAGGAAATCAGAGCACCCGGTGGAAACCCACGCAGACACAGGGAGAACATGCAGACTCCCCACAGACTGTGACCCAAGCTGGGAATCGAACCCAGGTCCTTGGCACTGTTAGGCAGCAGTGCTAACTACTGTGCCACTGTGCTGCTGGGTGAGTGAGGTGGTAGGTGGGTAGGGTATAAGGGAGGCCGGTGCACACAAGGCAGACGGATAGAGTGGCAGGTGGGTAACATGGAGGGGTTGTGTGAGGTCTGGTTGTGAGAGGTGTTGCATTGAGGATTGGGCTTGGGGGGGGGAGGGGTAGTTGGGTAGTGAGATCGGTTCAGATTGGAAGCGTGTCAGGATATCAGAGGAGGGAGCTGGGTAGGTCAATGGGGAGATTTGGAATGGATTTAAGGGGCTAGGGGGCTGCAGTCAGGTGATGAGGGCACACCAGGTTGGGGGGGGGAGGTCGGGAGAGAGAGTCAGGGTGGGGGAGGTCAGAAGGGGTGATTGCACTGTCAGTTGTATAGTTACCCAGGAATTATACCAGGACTTTTCTGTCGAACCATCCAGATAAGTAAGCCAGAGCAGTCCAAAGTCTTCAACTCTTACTCAGAATTGGAGATTTTCTCAGAGGGTCTCAAGGAGCAGGAAATTGTCCATTGGAAGTTCAAATTTCCTGAGCAATTCCCATGGAGTCAGTGTTTTCCAAGGGGACTTACAAGGGATCCCGTAGCGCATCTTGGTGGGAGAGGGCTGGTGGGGGTAAGTCCAGTTTCCAATGATCCAGAGTCTGGAAAAGCTGGGCCAATACTTCAAACCCACTGGCCTGGCATGAATGTTTTGTTTGTTAACTGCTTGTTAAGCGGTAATTAATGGGGAATTTATGCAAGTCATAGTCATACCCACATCACATTTATTTCTCCAATTTAAAGCTGGTATTAAATAATTAAATAGAAGAATGAGCTGGCAGCATTCAGGGAATACAGAGCAGGCAATGTCATATTGTTGATAACTCAACTTTTTTAAGGAAGTGTTCTGGAGTGTCCTGTGCTGGAACTAGCTAAGGACAATGTCAAAGGAACTCAAAGTGACCAAGTTCGGCGGTGTCATGGAGCAGGGGCTGGAGAACACACCTACAATTTCTGCTTGGATGGCATTTCTGAAATGCAAGGTACCATTTATTCCACCCCTTGCTGTTTGTGCAGGTAATGTTTCTACTTTTATTTATGGAGAGAGCTACTTTTGTCAAACATTTAGAAGGTGTGAAACTTTGTGCCCTCGAATATTATCAGTTGCTTCATTGACCCAGATGGAAGATCATTGCTAGACCAGCTGATCTTTACCAACCCGTCAACTTTTTTATTCCTGTACAAAGATTAATGCTAATATTTCAAGGAATTTTCAACTCTTGGGAAGACCAAAGATTTTGCAATTGTTTGATAAAGAAGAGTGCCAAGTTGGTCTGTAGGAGACTGTGGTAAACCACTGTTATCTGCTATCTGTTACCTGTATATGTGGCACATCCCGGTCGGTTCCGCCCAAGTCTCCTCCCCCTGGTCTGGGTATAAAGGCGGTGGCTCCTCCCCCCTTTCTCTCAGTTCAGACCAAATCACCGACAGGGATGGCTCCAAGTTCTTGCCAATAAAAGCCTATTTGTCTTGCTCACAACTAGTCTTGGCTCGATTGATAGTGCATCAGAGACTTTGATTGCTTGCTGGTCCATTAAGATTTAAGAGCCCCACTTAGGGGCTTCATCCTGCTGTAGTACTGGTAGCAGCCGCCAAACTCAGTGGCAATGCCTGTACTGGACAGCCACTGACCTCTGATTGGCAGGCAGCTCTCAGAAGTGGGATCTCCATGTCACTCGGAGAAGTGCAGAAACTAAATGTCTCCCAACAAGCCAACACCAAGATGGCAGAGTTCCCACTGCCAATTCGCGGCGTAATTCCCACAGGGTTCTCAGGGACCAGGTTGATGCGGCGGGGGTGGTGGTGGGGGGGGGGGAGCAGTTTTGGTTGCTCCCCTGCCTGCCTATCTCATTAAATTCTGCCCACGAATTCTAAAGAGGAGCTGCCACAAGCCAGACCAAGAAGAGGTTAAGGAGAAACATGAACCTCTGCAACAAACTAGCCAGTGATTGAAGTGGCACAGCTTAGATAGGCATTAAATAACAAATGTTCCACTTCCCATTCACTCTAAGATATGTACATCAGAACAGCAGAATGCAGGGTACCTGTGGGTATATCTGTAACATATTAAATGTTCATGTACAGCTTACATCCATTATGCACGCGGAAAAGTTCTGTTTGAATACCATGCTTTCTGTCATAACTGAGGATTAGTTTAAGCTGTAAGTTATGTATAAGCTGTGTATAAATGACATTATATTTGCCTTTCATTCCTCACCATAATTACACGGTGCTACATGTTGTCCCCAAAACTTCATTTCCCAGATCTTTTTCTCCTGATACTAAATGATTCTTTTCTGCATGTCTATTTTCTTTTAAGATTGTGTGCATTTTCCCCATTCCCTTTAGGGAAGCTTTATTTAAAGTTTATATTTTCTCTTCAGTTCTGGTTGGCCTTTGCCACCTCACTTCCTACTGTCACTCCTTCCTGTTCACTTTCAACCCTTGCCTGTCCAGCCTTGCCATCTTGCACCAACATTTACCCCAGGTGGGAATTAGGGACCCCTACAGTGCAGAAGGAGGTCATTCAGCCCATCAATTCTGTACTGACTGTCCAAAAGAGCATCTTATATCGGTCAACCACTACATGCAAACTCCACACGGTCACTTGAGGCTGAAATTGAACCGGGGTCCCTGGAGCTGTGAGACAGCAGTGCTAACGGCTGTGCCACCGTTCCGCCCAAAATTCTATGGTTTTTATGGAGAAAGCTGGTGAGAATGGAGGAAGGAGCATAAATTTTGGAGAAAGAGGTGAAAAGGCAGGAAGAAAAAATGGGGAGGGGGTGGAGAGAAGCACATTGGATGAGGACGGCTCATAGAGTGCACTGCACCTTTTATAAGTCTTTCCTGGGATGCGAGTCTTGAATCTCTTTTAAACCCAACAGAGCCATGATTACAATAATGTTCATTTGGATGTGTTTGAGTTCATTAGAGGGTGGAAGATGGAAGGCTGACCTTGGAGAACACTGGAATAGTCTAGAAGTAACAAATGACATGGATGAGGGTTTCAGCTGCTGATGAGATGGGGCAGTGGCAGAGATGGATGATTTTATGGGACATCTACCTGTATGAACTAAAGATATTTGGCTGTTTTCCATTATTTTTCACCAGACGACTAAGCACCTTTTTGCTGTCTTTTTTTAAATAAAATTCTGACGGTAATTTTTAGTACTGAACATTTCCTTTGATTTTGATGCAAATATGATATGCACTGTCCTGTCTCCAGCACTTCATTTACTCCTAGACTGATCATGAAATTGTTATGCATATAAAAAGTAATTCAGCCAATGTAAATTCATCCATCAACATCCCAAAATGCCTTCATTATAGCACCTAATTGTTTTATAAATGATTCCAGGGCCTTTGTCTCCATAATTTTATCTGAATGTCTATTCTACATACTGATTACTTCTGTGTGTGTGTGTGACGAAGGATTTCCTGATGCCAGTTCTCAGTTTAACCAGTTTTAACTTGCGTACCTAGCCGCATCCTATTCACACAAGTTAAAGTAATATTTCAGATGTATCTTCACCATTCACTTGGGACAAGATTTTCCGGCCGTGCTAGCCCCAAAACCGGAAAATCCCACCCGAAGTCAACAGACCTTTTCCCGCCCTCTACGCTTCCCATGATGGGTGGGACGGGAAAATTCCCCCCCTCAAATTTTGGGTGGCACGGTGGCACAGTGGTTAGCACTGCTGCCTCACAGCCGCCAGGGACCCGGGTTCAATTCCGGCCTCGAGTACTGTCGGTGTGGAGTTTGCATGTTCTCCTCGTGTCTGTGTGGGTTTCCTTTGGGTGCTCCGTTTCCTCCCACAGTCCAAAGATGTGCGGGTTTGGTTGATTGGCCATGGTAAATTGCCCCTTAGTGTCCCAAGATGTGTAGGTTAGGGGAATTATCAGGGTAAATACATGGGGTTATGGGGATAGGGGCTGGATGGGATTGTTGTTCCTGCACTGGAGGGATTCTATGATTAATGTAGTGTCATTAAAAACCTGCAGAAGTTCACAGGCACCTTACTTCTAAGCTGAAAAGCAAAAGCCTTAACCCCCTTCCACCAATGCCCAGCTCTCTCATGTCTAACACTGTTCTCTAGTGATCACGAGGCCAAGGGCTGTCGAGATGTTGACAGGCTGCACACCTCAGGTGTAAGATTGATGTGAACACCGGGATCCCTGAGGTGGGTCGGGCCTGTAGTAGCTGACTCTGCACATCCCGTGTGCTGAGCTCTATGATAAACCCATTCGATGGCAGGATGCGTTAAGCTCTCTGTCAGGCAGGAGGCAGACATATTGCTGAGGATGAGAGAAGCATTGCTGTGTCCTCAGTGCAAATCATCATCATTCTCCCACAGAGTCTGGCCAATATCTTCAGCACCCTGTCCATGACACTGGGCAATGGCGTGGCAGTATAACTGGTTTGATATTAGTCCTCACGATGGGAGAGCTATTCGCTCGTTAGTCCTGCTTGTCCTTGAAGCGAGACACTATGAGGCCATCCTTAGTGCGTTGGCCCAATCAGGCCCTGACCACTGCTCAGGGTTCTTCTGCCTCCTCCTCTGCGTGGTCACCCTTGCCACCCTCCTCGACATCCTCCTCATCTGAGAAGATCTGCACAGTGCCAAGCTCCGGAGTGCACAGCAGGCTGCTATTCTGTGGGAGACCCTCTGGGGTCTGTATTGTAGAGCACTCCTGACTGGTCCAGGCACCAGAACCGCATCTTCAGCAGGCCAATCGCCTGCCTGACCAGCACATGTGCTGAAGCGTGAGCTTCATTGTAACGAGTCTCCACAGGTGTTTGTGGCCTCTGCACTGGCATCATCAGCCATCTGCTCAGTGCATATCCCCTGTCCCCAAGGAGCCATCCCTTCAGCTGTCCCTTGAAGATGCCTGGGATATGAGACCGTCCCAAGATGTAGATGTCATGGAAGTTCCCTGGGAAACGGGCACAACCCTGTATGAAGGGCATTGTGTGGTCACAGATGATCTGCATGTTGAGGGAGGTCTATCCCTTGCGGTTTGTGAATGATGCTGTGTGGCACCATGGAGAGCGCAGGGACATGTGGGTGCTGTGAATCGGACCCTGCACCTGGGGCAAGACTGCTAAGATGGCGAAGCCCATGGCCCTGGCATCTTGGCCCACCTAGTCCCAGTCACAGGGCAACTGTGACTTCCTGGATGCATTTGTGTGTAGCTGTTTGGAAGATGCCACACTGGTTGCACATGTTGTCCTGAAATGAGCAACTCGCATAGAAATTTAGAGTGATTGTGAGTTTAAGGGCCACAGGCAGTGGATGTCCTCCCATTCCATATGGTGCCAGCTCTTGCAGGGTCTGATAGAGGTGGTCCATCCCCCCAGGACAGATGCAGCCTTCTACGGCACTGAACCTTTGAATCTGCAGGTAGGATGACCAACATTGGAATACCCTTGCCGGTATCTACGAGGCTCACGCATCTGTGGTGCTGCTCCTGGGACAGAACAGGCCCAGCCTTTCCCTCCTCCACAAGGCATTGGTCCTAGCCAAGTGCCGAGGCATGTTGGTGTCTCTGCCGCTGCTCTATGCCAATACGTAGAATAGCCAACTCGACAGGCTCCATGATCCTCTAACCATGCAATGCAAAGACGAGAAAACCACAGTGAGATAAAAGGATTGGTGCTAGTGTCCTGATCCATGATTGCAATGGGACTATCACCCAATAGCAGCACACTCAGTACGTGCCTCAAAGTCATCTCTTACACCGTCCACTTGGACACTATAACCACATCTCCACATTGGTCCCTGTCAACTCCAAGCAGAATGCAGTGTGTGGACCCACCAGGGTCTCAGTGGCACCACTGGCATTCCTCCAACATCCCCAATAAAACATGGCGTCACGCTAGCAGACAATAGGAGTGGCTGTCTGTGACCAGTGTTTGCATCCTGCTGGGGGACCTCGCCATGCACCCTGTCACGACCTCCTCCACTCTCTGGGGAAGAGAGTTCCAAAGATTCATAATTGTCTGAGAAAATAATTTCCTCTCATCTCCATCCTAAATCAGGGCACCTCCTTATTTTCAACTGTGTCCCTCAATTTTAGTCTCTCCCACAAGGGGAAAAGTCCTTTCAGCATCCACGCTGTAAGTGGCCTCAGGATTTTACATGTTTCAATAAGATCACCTTTCAATCTTCTAAACTCCAATGGATGCAGACCCAGACTGTGCAGCCTTTCCTTGTAAGATAACCACCTATGCCCCCATCTTAGGTATCAGTCAAATGAATCTTCTCTGAATGGCTTCTAATGCATTTCTATCCTTTCTTAAATAAGGAGACTAAAACTGTACACAGTGTTCTAGATGTAGTCTCACCTGTACAACTGTAGCAAAATATCCCGACTTCTTTCCTCCATTCCCCTTGTAATAAATGACAACATTCCATTTGTCTTCCCCTTCACTTGCTGTGTTGACATTCTAACTTTTCCTGTTTCATGTACCAGGACTTCCAGATCCCTCTGCACCTCAGAGTTCTGTAGTCTTTCAGCGTTTAAATAACATGCTGCTTTTCTATTCTTCCTGCCAAAGAGGGCAAGTTCACATCTTATACTCCATCTGTCAATTTTCTGCCCACTCATTTAACCTATCTATGACCATTTGCAGACTATTTATGTCCTCTTCACAACTTACTTTCCTATCTATCTTTGTGTTATCAGTAAATTTAGCGAGCATACCATTCAGTCCCTTCACCCAGGTCATTGATATAAAGGGCCCGATTTTACCATTTTAATTCTAAGTGCTGAGTGGACATGAATCTGGCAGTGTTTCAGATCCGGCTTTTAGACCCGTTCTCCGGGGCCCCCCATACACTCTCTGCCTGAAAAAAACTCAGCGATTCTGAATCGTGCTGCAGAAGCTTATGGGGGAGCCATCTGCTCCCCCCCCCCCCCCACCAGAGAGCCAGGAGCTCTTATTTTGCATGTGGAGGGAGTTCCAGGCTTTTGACTCAGCGACAGTGAAGAAATGGCAATATAGTTTCAAGTCAGGATGGCAAGTGGCTTGGAGGGGAACTTGCAGGTGGCAGTGTTCCCCTATATCTGCTATCCTTGTCCTTCTAATTGGTTGTGGTTGTGGGTTTTGGAAGGTGCTATCTGAGGAGCCTTGGTGAGTTCTTGCAATGCATCTTGTAGATGGTACACACTGCTGCCATCGTGCATCTGTGAAAGTTGGAGATGGTGAATGTGGTGCCAATCAAGTGGGCTACTTTGTCCTGGATGGTGTCAAGCTTCTTGAGTGTTGTTGGAGTTGCACTCATCAAGACAAGTGGAAAGTATTCCATCACATTGCTGATTTGTGTATATAGATGCAAACTGTTGGAAAGAATAAATGTATCACATTCCTGAGAGGTCTCCTGACTATATATATATATATATATATATAGCCATGATATAATCCAGTGGCACTCCCTAATTGTGTGCAAGGATTAGCCTGTATTATTCTGTGAGTGGACAGTTGCATCCTTTGGGGATATTTCTCCAGTCACTTGGCCAGAGGCAATTGTTTGCAGGAGACAGCAAACAACCTGTCTGTTCTATTACATTGGCAAACATCCATGTCCCTTCTTAATGAATGTCTCAACTGTCTTCCCGAGGACAGATTCCTGAAAATAACCTGTAACTGTGCTTGTCACTTGCTTATCTGAAGTCTGCCCAGTGAGTGCTATTGTTGTTCGCTGCTGCTGAGTGGCAGGCCAATGATGAGACAAGTTTCTCCGCACAACAATATCAAATCTGAAACTCTCTCCAGACCAAACTCATGGAACTGGATTTGATGACCCCAACCCCCGCCCTCATCCTGATTAGAGGGTGGGGGGGGGGGGGGGGTTCGTATAAAATGCCTATTACCTATCTGCCTGTCCCCACGCCCACTGCAATTTTACCTGTGGCAGGGGAGGTGCTGGGAGGCCCATTGGTGAATTAAAGTTCTTAAAATGTGACCTTCCTTGGCCATCTATTCCTGCGGTGGCACCTGAACCCAGAGATTCTGGCTCAGGGACAGGATGCTTCCCACTGCGTCACAAGACTCCCTGGATTGCTCAATATCTAACTGCAAATACCATGGACAATTCTCTCTCCTCAGGTATTGTCCCTCTCTCCTTTAGCTCTATTGTCACTATCCCTCTCCTCAAAAAGCCAAGACTTGATTCCATCCAGCATTGTAAACTACCATTTCATCTCCAAAGTCCGTGAACAGGTTGTCACCTCCCAAATCCAGCCCCATCTCTCCAGGAACTCCAGGTTTGAATCTCTCCAATCAGATTTCTGCTCCTGTCACAGTACCAAAACCTCACTTACTAAAGGCGCAAATGACATCCTATGTGACTGTGACAAAGTAAAATATTCTTCCTCATCCTTCTTGACCTGTCTGCAAATTCTAACACAATTGATCATAGCATTCTTGTCCAATGCTTCTCCATTGCTGTCCAGCTGCTTGGTGCTGCTATAACCTGGTTCCGTTCTTATCTATCTAATTGCAGTCAGAGTATCACTTGCAATAGCTTATTTTCCTGTTCCTGCACTGTTACCTCTGGTGTCCCTCAAGGAATTATCCTTGGTTCCCTCCTATATCTCATCTACATGCTGTCCTTTGGTGATTTCATCCGAAATTGCAGTATTAGTATGTTAGCATGTGTATGCTGACCTTGCCCTGCTCTACATCATTATCATTTCCCTTTAATTAACCCCCCCGCCACTCGCCTACCCCCCCCCCCCGGCCCCCCCCCTCCCCCCCCCCCCCCGCTACCCCGGAAACAGCAGTGTTTCCCTGCAAGTTAAAATCCTGCCCAATGTTTTCAGCTCTCTCCAATTAAATGGGACATAATCAAAAGAAATCCAAGACAGGTGGACAGAAGCAAACAAACAAAAAGGATTTTAGTAACAGTCACAAGTGTTCTGAGGCAATTTGCAAGTTAAACGAGCCATTGAAAGCACGACTCTCCATTAGTGGGATAGGAGAGGGTTCTGTTGTCTCGGAAACACTTACTTGATGTAATATGGCACTTTGTTTGGTGAGATGGCCCTCTCCCAGGGAACCTGGACAGAAGCTGAAAGTATGAGTCACACAGAGATTTGGATAGAAAATGTGTAAACAAAATCCACAAAATTATTTAACAGCATAAATCACATTTTTTGGTCAAATATTTGAATGCCTCAGCTCTCATCTTGAAGTGTGTAGGTGGCTCTCATTTATTCAGACGTCACAACAAGCAAAATGACAGCTCACTTTGACTAAATGTGCAAGGGCAATGTTTACACTTAATAATGTTTTTCATGTTTCATGAGAAATTAAACCTGAAACATTATTTTACTTTAAAGTACGACATCAGTTAGATGTTAGTGAAGTGGTGTTCAATGTTCACTTCTTTGCAGAAGAATAATCCAGAACAACATTTAGCCCAACAGCCAAAAGTATGGACTGCTCGAGAACATGAACTGTTTGAAACAATACAAGTATAAGGTATGTAGCAAGTTATATACAAGATATAAGTGTATTTATCACATATACACTTTAAAAGTTATTTATTAGTGTCACAAGTAGGCTTACATTAACACTGCAATGAAGTTACTGTGAAAATCCCCGAGTCGCCACGCTCTGGCACCTGTTCAGGTACACTGAGGAAGAATTTAGCATGGCCAATGCACCTAGCCAGCACGTCTTTTGGACTGTGGGAGGAAACCGGAGTACCCGAAGGAAACCCACACAGACACAGAGAAAACGTGCAGACTCCACACTGACAATGGCCTAAGTTGGGAATCGAACCCGGGTCCCTGGCGCTGTGAGGCAACAGTGCTAGCCACTGTGCCGGGCCCTAATGGAATAATTAAGCAGAGATGAGCGACGGTGGGCAGTGAGTTAGTTAGAATAAAAGATATTGCTGACTGACTGCAACTGATATGAATTGTCTTCTATGTGCAAGCATTTCATTGTAATAGCGCAAAATCTTAGATGTGAAGAAGAGTACAGAAATACAGATTTAAGACAGTAAAACCTAAACCACTTTGAGTGGAATACATGCTTCGTTTGATAAAGTCAATCAAGTGTGAGGTGTATTATTTGATTGTGCGAAAGGTATTAAAAATAATTCACTTTTTCACCCCTTAATGAAGTAAACCCACATTTCCAAATTATGTTTGATTGAACTTACTAGATAAAAAGTGTTGGGACCCTGGACCAAAGTCACGGTGAGCATCTTGGAGTTGTTTGAGGCGTTCTTCTATGGAGGTCTGTAGGATGAAAAGCAATAGCTATCAGAGACTGAGACTTAGGACATAAAAGGAGCCACAGTGATTACAGGAAAGATTTTGTAATTTCTTTCTGATCTATGACTGTCATGAATATTTTACTGAGGGAGAAAGAAAGGGTAAATGATTAATTTCAGTATAAAATATTCCATAAAACTATGATCAAAAAACTTGGTTCCACACTCCTTCCCCCTTCTCTTTTTTTTCTTTTTCCCAACTATAAGGTGTTACAGTGACATATCCAGTTGATTCATTGGATGATCTTCTAGCAAAAGCAGTTAATGTGATATCTTTAGCTTATTTTGTTATGATCTCAGTAGAGACTGGTTTTGAGGGAAAATTTTCATAGACCATCAGAGAATGATTGATTGTCTTCAGTAAGACATTAAATGGGTTGCATAGAATTGATGCCAGAGAAAATTGTGAGTAGGTTTGATTGGCCAAAGTATTTTTCACTCATTCTACTTTGGAAAGAACAGAAAGCATGGAATGAGACAAAGATTATCTGGCACAAGGAGGCCACTCACTCCATAGGCTGTTTACAATGTACCCAACTGTGGACTCCATGTTATCCATTTAACCTTCTAACTTTTACATAAATACTCATTGATTTCTCAATGCTAATGAAGAAAAACTCCAGATTATCTAGTCTCCCCACTCCCCAAAACCCCCACATTAATATTGAACCCTGGCTAACTGCCTTCCATAAATTCTTACATTCCAACGTTGATTTTGATTTGTGTTACTATCCCTAGTGATATGAGAATATCAAACAAAAAATATTAAGATCACAGCCATGCTATCTTCAGCAACAATAGGACACCACAGTTCACAATGAATTAATTAAGTCATTTTTACATTTTATTTTTTCTGTTTTTCTAATTTTTTTTTACAAAGTTCACATGTTCATGATTGTCCAAACTGGATAACTCAGCAAAGACGACACACTCTTGCTGATTATGGGTATCGCCTACCTGCAAAGCCTGCCATCTCGATGTCAGCTCCTCCAGACGATGTGTATTTTCTGTGGAAAGATGTACATCTGAAATTGCAAGTTGGTGAGCCAAGTCATTGGCAATTTTCATGCCATCTTTTACAGCTCCCAGTTCCTCCTTGAATACCTTATGAACCAAGAAAAAAGAAATGTTAGCCTGGAAATTGTTATTCCCAGCAAGATTACTGAGGGTTTCTGGAAGATTTCTTATTACATTGGTTATTGCTGTTGTTCTGAGTCTGAAATTAGGAATTTCAGAAATTAGGATCTCTCCAAACTTTAATTATCTCGACCAGTTGGGCCAATGGACCAATGAATGGCAGATGAAGTTTAATTTAGATTAAATGTGAGGTGATGCATTTTGGTAGATTGAAAATCGGGGCAGGACCTACTCACTTAATGGTACAGTGTTGGGGAGAGTTATAGAACAAGGAGATCTAGGAGTACAGGTTCATAGCTCCTTGAAAGTGGATTCACTGAAGGACAGGATGATGAAGAAGGCATTCGACCTGCTTGGTTTCATTGGTCAGAACATTGAATACAGGATGCTTTATTGAAGTTGTACAAGACATTAGTGAGGTCACACTTGGAATACTGTGTACAATTCTGGTCACCCTATTATAGGAAGGAAATTATTAAACTAGAAAGATTTACTAGGATACCACCAGGTCTTGATGGCTTGAATAATAAGGAAAGGCTGGATAGACTGAAACTTTTTTCCATGGAAGTAGAAGGCTTAAGGGTGATCATAGAGAAGTCTATAAAATAATGAGGGGCATAGATAAGGTAGATAGTCAATATCTTTTTCCAAAGGTAGGGGAGTCTAAAACTAGAGCACATAGGTTTAAGGTGAGAGGGGAGAGATACAAAAGGGTCCAGAGGAGTAATTCTTTTGCACAGAGGGTGGTGAATATCTGGAACAAGCTGCCAGAAGTAGTAGTAGAGGCGGGTACAATTTTGTCTTTTAAAAAGCATTTAGACACTTGCATGGGTAAGATGGGTATAGAGGAGTATGGGCCAAATGTGGGCAATTGGGATTATCTTAGTGGTAAAAACTGGGCGATATGGACAAGTTGGGCTAAAGGGCCTGTTTCCATGCTGTAAACCTCTATGACTCAATGACAATGAGAAGGTAGTAGCACTAAATTCTCTCAGTAAGACGTGAACTGCTATTCCAAATCATAATTACCTGAATTATAATTTACCTCTTCAAAAGGGAAAATTAAATATGGTTGAGCAATTAAATATGAACTTGCACCTTTATAAACAAACATTAGGCATCTCTCCCATCTCTCTTGTATCTTCATGATTTATGCATGCATTAGGAATTAGAAACAGTTAGAAATTAGAGAAAGGATATATATATATAAAATTACTTTGAAATAGGTCAAGGACTGTTCATTTTTACTAGAAATTGCTGAAGGTTTCGCTGTCATGGAAACCAGGCCAGATTAAATCATTATTCTTAGATAAGGTTAGTTAGTTTGAACAAAGCGCAATAGTTGGCAGAGCTAATAAGTGGTGTGAAGCCTTGCTCGGTTTTTCATTTAACCTTGCTTAATTAAGATGCTTGCTGAAATACATGTGTCCGGTAGCGTGTGGGACATCACACGTGACTGTAACGAACAATAGTCCAGTTCACCAGCTGCTGAAAAAGGGGTATACTTTAAGCGGCTTTTGGGAGAGCTCTTTGCAGTTGGCATTGGAAGGGGCTGTGGAGAAAGGCTCTGGTCAAAGCTTCCTGAGGGGTTCCAGAAGTCGAGAAGACCTGAACACTGAGAGAAGTGAAGAGACAAAGAGCTGTTTGTGTATGACAGCCACTGTGCACGATCTGGACTGGCACTCATTACTTGTCACAGTCGTATATTTTTGTTGGATAACTTGTAACATTGTACCCTGTCTTAAATTCTTGTTAAAATTCAACTTCCGACTATATTGGCTGCACTCGAATCCTGACAGGCTGATTGATTGGATAGTGATTAGTCTCAGGTATCTTTCTAAGTTTAACTCAGAGTATCCTTCAAAGGGTAAAATTCTCACTGCATTCTAGCTAAAATCTACCTGCCTTTCTCTAAATATTTGTTTGCTCAATTCAACTACACCCAGAGGATTATTATCTGTTCCTTTTATAGCTCTCGACATGTTGCCAAGACTCCTTATAAATTCATAACTGCCAGCCTTTCCAAAAATAGCAAGTTGTCACTGTTATAGCAAACACCATTAAATTTTCTCTCAAGCTCATGATAACTAATTTACAATGTATATAATGAAATACATTAAGGCTGCAAATATATTGGCCTGGATTGCAAATCAGAGTAGGGAACCTGGTGACTGGATTGTTTCCAGATTCTGACCCTGCATCATATCAATGTCAGTGACACAACGTGATTTTTAACTGAAAAACTGTTCTGGAGGTGGCTTTGACCCCCAATTAGTGGTGCCAGGGGCAGCCTGGGAGTGGGACCTGGTTATGGAAGGCAATTTGAATAGCAGCCATGGCAAGGCTTGCGATTGCAGGAATAGAACAGCTGGGAGATCAAAAAAGCCAGCCCTGGCCTGGGTGGGTTTCCTTGGGCAGCCCCATGATGTTTGGATGCTTCCCTTGGGATGTTAATGGACTCACTGTACAAGAGGAAAAATCTGCTTTTACCTTCCTCTGGAAGAAGAAATTTGCCAAAACAGATGGAAAGGACATTGATGCAGGTGATTGTAGAGTTCAGCAGCCTGGAAGTTATCAGGGGGACATGGATGCAACACAGAAAGCACTTCAATGATCTGATCAATGGAAAGTTGAGTAGCAAGTATCACCTAGGTGACAGATGCTTAACTCTGGAGACACTTGCGTGGACATGAGCTAAGTAGACTGAGTGCCAATTATTATCCTTAATATTATTATCAGCAACTTTCATTGAATAATGCAACACCTCTTATGAACATCATGCTGGAATTGGTGAGGGAGGTTAACCTGTTCATAATTTTGTCTCTCGTCAACCTATAAGAGAAGTGCAGGGTCAGGATAGCTCCATCCATAGGTGAAGGACATAGACGTCGCTCCTGTCCAATATATACTATGGTTTTACAACTTCACCACTTACAACCCACTATTGTGGATTGTACTGAGGCAGCTGCTGAGCAGGCTGAGTTCTTATCACCTCCTTCTATTTCCCTCTGGTCGAGCTGGAGGAGGAGGAGGTCCCAACCCAGGCCTCTTGGTGAGATTGATGTTTCTGAGTCAGTGCCCTTGTGTCATTTTTCCACACCTACTACTGGCACAGACATGCTCACCTTGGTTGGGCCTCAAACTAACTTAGAACGGGAAGCATTGGGTGAACTGCAACTCATGAGTGAGCAGGATAAGGAGAGTGAGCCAGAATCAGCTATGGGCATTCCTTCTCAAAGGGCAGAGTATCGACACAGCCATTCTTTGCTGGGCGAAGATGCTGGGCCTTAGGTGTCACAGACAAGGGGGTTTTTCTGGAGCAGATGAGTTCCCTAATGGAGATCCCTGAGGCATTGTGGAACCATGGGCAGACAATGAAAGAGCCATGCAGCACTTGTGCCCCATCATGGCTCAGGGATTTGAGCACATGAGCTCTTCCATTGAGAAAGTGGATACCCTCCTGGATATGCAGTGTCACTGACCAGGTGCAGGAGCACAGTAGTGACATACACAGTAAGAGTGAGACTTTCTGTCGACTGGACCACTTAGTGTTGCGGAGGGCACAAAGATGCTTGGAGTGGATGCCAGCTGTGACTCAGCCAGTGACCTTCTGTTAGCAGATGGCTTTTTAGAGTCTCCCTGCCTCCGGCTCTGGGAGCCATGTGGGTGTCAGGAGCCACCTCCTCAGAGGATAACCCAGCAGCAACCCACAAAGTCTGGAGGTTGGGCTGAGGATGTGTGGCACCTGGCACTCTTGCAGGACAAAGGTGTCATGACAGCTACCCAGGAACTGAGCGCAGATGTGCATGATGCACCTCCTGTGGTCAGAGACCAAGTGGATATTGTCTTTTCTGTTCAGGGATCTGGCTGGCTGGTATGTCAGGTGTTTATGGCTATGCGGGTAAGAGTGATGACCGCCTGAGGGAATCCAACAATGGCAGGAAACCCCAATGCCCTCTGTACCTGTGATAAATATTCTGTCTCAAAATGAATGTAGTCCTCGGTCCTCTGGAAGAGGGCATCCATGAACTGCTGACTGAGAGATGCCACGCAGGTTCAAGATAATCTCCGGTGCATAAAAATGCAGCACCATGTTGATCTTGACAGCTGCAGATAGGGGGGCACAAGGCATCAGGTCATTGTGGACCACAGCACAAATATCTAAGACTAACTACCTCGATTGATGCAGTCTCCTATGGCACTGGTGGGTTTTGTCATTTGCAGGTCGCTGACTCTTGGGTGGTACACCTGATGCCTTGGGTAATGCCTCCTTCTCCTTTCAGCCCCCTGCTGTGTTCCTCGGGCTTATTCCTACAGGGAGTTGCATCTGTTGAAGATTCTCACTGTTGTTGGCCATTGGCGGTTATGGCTCCCACTGTGCTCCTATCAGCTGCTCACTAACGTGTCCCTGACCCTCCATTTCTGTGTTTCCGAATTGAAAATCTCAAACTACTGCTCCAGAGCTTGTTAATAAGCTTCACAGTGAAACCAACAAGCTGGAGGCATGCCAGAAGGCAGCTCCTTCACCACCTTTCAAAGCTGCATCACCTTCCTGAGACATCAGGAACCAATGATGCCATCCCATGTCACAACTTTGAATGCAAGTCGGCACCTGACCTCACCCTCACAGACTTTTGAAAATCCAATCCAGTATTTCTGATCCAACAGGGAAGATATTATTAAACTAGAAAGAGTGCAGAAAAGATTTACTAGGATGCTAACGTGACTTGATGGTTTGAGTTATAAGGAGAGGCTGGATAGACTGGGATTGTTTTCCCTGGAGCGTAGGAGGCTTAGGAGTGACCTTAGAGAGGTCTATAAAATAATGAGGGGCATAGATCAGCCAGATAGTCAATATCTTTTCCCAAAGGTAAGGGAGTCTAAAACTAAGGGGCATAGGTTTAAGGTGAGAGGGGAGAGATACAAAAGGGTCCAGAAGGGCAATTATTTCACTCAGAGGATGGTGAGTATCTGGAACGAGCTGCCAGAGGCAGTAGCAGAGGCGGGTACAATTTTGTTTTTTTAAAAAGAATTTAGACAGTTACATGGGTTTAAAGTTAATTTATTAGTCACAAGTAAGGCTTACATTAACACTGCAATGAAGTTACTGTGAAATTCCCCTAGTCGTTACACTTCAGCACCTGTTCAGGTCAATGCACCTAACCAGCACACCTTTCAGAACGTGGGAGGAAACTGGAGCACCCGGAGGAAACCCATGCAGACACGGGGAGAGCGTGCAAACTCCACACAGACAGTGACCCAAGCCGGGAATTGAACCCAGGTCCCTGGCGCTATGAGGCAGCAGTGTTAACCACTGTGCTACCATGCCACCCCACCTTAATTGGTAAGATTAGTATAGAGGAATATGGGCCAAATAAGAACTCAGAACATAAGAACTAGGAGCAGGAGTAGGCCATCTGGCCCCTTGAGCCTGCTCTGCCATTCAATAAGATCATGGCTGATCTTTTTGTGGACTCAGTTCCACTTATCCACCCGCTCACCATCACCCTTAATTCCTTTACTGTTCAAAAATTTATCTAACCTTGCCTTAAAAACATTCAATGAAGTAGCCTCAACTGCTTCACTGGGCACAACTCTTTGTGTGAAGAAGTTCCTGCTCAACTCAGTCCTAAATCTGCTTCCTCTTATCTTGAGGCTATGCCCCCTAGTACTAGTTTCACCCGCCAGTGGAAACAACTTCTCTGCTTCTATCTTATCTATTCCCTTCATAATCTTATATGATTCTATAAGATCTCCCCTCATTCTTCTGAATTCCAATGAATATAGCCTCAGTTTACTCAGTCTCTCCTCATAAGCCAACCCTCTCAACTCCGAAATCAACCTAGTGAATCTCCTCTGCACCCCCTCCAATGCCAGTATATCCTTTCTCAAGTAAGGAGACCAAAATTGTACACAATACTCCAGGTGTGGCCTCACCAGCACCTTATACAGCTGCAACATAACCTCACTGTTTTTAAACTCAATCTCTCTAGCAATGAAGGACAAAATTCCATTTGTCTTCTTAATTACCTGCTGCACTTGCAAACCAACTCCTTGAGATTCCTGCACAAGGACACCCAGGTCCCTCTGCACAGCAGCATGCTGCAATTTTTTACCATTTAAATAATAGTCCATTTTGCTGTTAGTCCTACCAAAATGGATGTCCTCACGTTTACCAACATTGTACTCCATCCGCCAGACCCTCACCCACTCACTTAGATTATCTATATCCCTTTGCAGACTTTCAGTGTCCTCTGCACACTTTGCTCTTCCACCCATCTTAGTGTCATCTGTGAATTTTGACACAATACACTTGGTCCCCAACTCCAAATCATCTATGTAAATCGTAAACAATTATGGTCCCAACACTGATCCCTGAGGCACACTACTAGTCACTGATCGCCAACCAGAAAAACACCCATTTACCCCCACTCTTTGCAGGTAATTGGGACTAGCTTAGTGGTAAAAACTGGGCAGCATGGACAAGTTGGAGCGAAGGGCCTGTTTCGAGGCTGCAAACCTCTATAATTCAGCCAGCAAGACAGAACTGCATTATCGAATCATAATGATGTAATTTTAACATTACTCAAATTATCCAATAAATTTTATGTACTGGGTTTGTAAATTCTGCTGAGAATATATTTCTGATTGTGTAGGATAATATAGCACAGTACCAAATGATGGTGCAGGAAGTGAAGAGGGCATTGTTATTGAAGATGCTTTGGGTTGATTGGTATACGGAGATAATATGGTTCTTTAAAGGAACAGCTAAGGAACATTTGGATTTTTAAAAAACTCAGGAGGAACCTGATAGCAGTCAAGACCTGCCAGTTAACCATCGTGGCCGTATATGGTTGGTTCACAAGGCAAGGGTTTTGCAGTGCAAAGCTCAGAGGGGGCAAGGGTGTCCAGAATTTCAGTGAAGCTCCACAAGGCAATCACTTAGAAGGATCTATTTTTTCTATTATTTCCTGGAGCAATTCCTCATTGAGTTGCTGTAGGCTTGGGCAAAGCCACTTTTATTGACCAGGGACCACAAGGCTCGCAGCGCACAATCAAAATGAGAAAAGAAGCACAGAGAAGAAAAGTAAATCAACAGACATACCAATCACAGAAATGAGTTCCTGCATGAACTTACTTGCAAATTACTGAATAGGCCATTAGATAATAAAAAGATAATCATAGAGATGACAAAAGCAAAACAAAAACAGACGCTTCGTGATGAAGGACCATCTAGACTCGAAACATTGGCTCTACTCCCTCCTCACAGATGCTGTCAAATCTGCTGAGATTTTCCAGCAGGTTCTGTTTTTATTGTGATGGAGATGACAAAGTCTAATTGCCAAGGTGTCAGCCTTGAATCATTGGTACTCGTCTCATTTCTGAATTCAGGCTCTTTCCTCACTCCAGGATTTTGTGCATAACCGAAGCTGACAATTCAATGTAATTCAGAACGATCGCTGCATTATTGGCGATGCCATTTTTCAAACAAGATGTTAATCTATGTCATGTCGTTAATTGAGGTGGATGTAAAAAGATCCCATGCTATTATTTGAAGAGAACACAGCCGTTCTCCTGGTATCCTGGCCAATCTTTCTCTCTCACCAACATCATTAAGAACAAATTATCTGGTCATTATCACATTGTTGTTTCCGGGACCATGCTGTGTACAAATTGACTGCTGCATTTTGCTACATTACAACAGTGACTACACTTCAAAGGTACTTAATTGGCTGTAAAGTGCTCTGGGACTGAATGCTAGGTTTTATATAAATGATGGTTCTTTCATTATATTGCTTTTTCCAACCAAACCAATATGCTTCTTTTCTTTTGTGTTCTGATAATGCCAATATCAGAATCTGTGTCCTCTTATTATAGATGCTAATTAACCTACAATGTATTTCCAATAATTTTTGTTTTTCTTTCTCCTTTTCAGTTTTTTAAAAAACATTTAAAAGTGGCCAGTTACATAGAACTACCTGAAATGAAATGCAAGCTCTCGAGGTTACAAGATAACAGAAGCATCAGCATTGTCTATTGAAACAAGGCACATTGTAATATGTGGCTTTCTCTGACAGGCACAGTAAGAAGTCTCACAACACCAGATTAAAGTCCAACAGGTTTATTTGGTAGCACAAGCCACAAGCTTTCAGAGCGCTGCTCCTTCATCAGGTGAGTGGGAGTCGTGTTCACAAACAGGGCATATAAAGACACAAACTCAATTTACAAGATAATGGTTGGAATGCGAGTCTTTATAGGTAATCAAGACTTAAAGGTACAGACAATCAGAGTGGAGAGAGGGTTAAGCACAGCTTAAAGAGGTGTGAATTGTCTCCAGCCAGGACAGTTAGTGAGATTTTGCAAGCCCAGGCAAGTCGTGGGGGTTACAGACAGTGTGACATGAACCCAAGATCCCGGTTGAGGCCGTCCTCATGTGTGCAGAACTTGGCTATCAGTTTCTGCTCAGCGATTCTGCGCTGTCGTGTGTCATGAAGGCCGCCTTGGAGAACGCTTACCCGAAGATCAGAGGCTGAATGGCCGTGACTGCTGAAGTGTTCCCGAACAGGAAGAGAACACTCCTGCCTGGTGATTGTCGAGCGGTGTTCATTCATCCGCTGTCATAGCGTCTGCATGGTTTCCCCAGTGTACCATGCCTCGGGACATCCTTTCCTGCAGTGTATCAGGTAGACAATGTTGGCCGAGTTGTAAGAGTATGTACTGTGTACCTGGTGGATGGTGTTCTCACGTGAGATGATGGCATCCAATTTGATGATCCAGCACATCTTGCAGAGGTTGCTGTGGCAGGGTTGTGTGGTGTCGTGGTCACTGTTCTCCTGAAGGCTGGGTAGTTTGCTGCGGACAATGGTCTGTTTGAGGTTGTGCGGTTGTTTGAAGGCAAGAAGTGGGGGTGTGGGGATGGCCTTGGCGAGATGTTCGTCTTCATCGATGATATGTTGAAGGCTCCGGAGAAGATGTTGTAGCTTCTCCGCTCCGGGGAAGACTTGGATGACGAAGGGTACTCTGTCCGCCTTGTCCCGTGTTTGTCTTCTGAGGAGGTCGGTGCGGTTTTTCGCTGTGGCGTGTCGGAACTGTCGATCGATGAATCGAGCGCCATATTCTGTTCTTATGAGCATCTGGAGACAACTGAACAATGAGGAACACTACAGACAGTTACCCGCAGAACCGACCAAAGAAAACACCCGTCAACTCAACAGACTGATCAAGATCTTTGATCCGGACGTTCAGAGCACCCTCCGTGCTCTCATCCCACATATTCCCCGCGTTGGAGATCTCTACTGCCTCCCGAAGGTACACAAAGCCAACACACCTGGCCGTTCCATTGTATCAGACAATGGGACCCTGTGCGAGAACCTCTCCAGCTACGTCGAGGGCATCCTGAAACCCATTGTACAAAGAACCCCCAGCTTTTGTCGCGACACTACAGACTTCCTACAGAAACTCAGCACACATGGAGCAGTTGAACCAGGAGCACTTCTTGTCAGAATGGATGTCTCGGCACTCTATATCAACATCCCCCACGACGATGGCATTGCTGCAACTGCCTCAGTACTCAACGCCGACAACTACCAATCTCCAGATGCAATTTTACGACTCACCCGCTTCATCCTGGACCACAACGTCTTCAACAACCAGTTCTTCATCCAGACGCATGGAACAGCCATGCGGACCAAATTCACACCTCAATATGCCAACATCTTCATGCACAGGTTTGAACAAGACCTCTTCACCGCACAGGACCTTCAACTGATGCTATACACTAGATACATCGATGACATTTTCTTCCTTTGGACTCATGGTGAACAATCACTGAAACAACTATATGATGACATCAACAAGTTCCATTCCACCATCAGACTCACCATGGACGACTCTCCGGAATCGGTTGCATTCTTGGACACACGCGTCTCCATTAAGGACGGTCACCTCAGCACTTCACTGTACCGCAAGCCCACGGATAACCTCATGATGCTCCACTTCTCCAGCTTTCACCCTAAACACGTTAAAGAAGCCATCCCCTACGGACAAGCCCTCCGTCTACACAGGATCTGCTCAGATGAGGAGGATCGCAACAGACACCTCGAGACGTGGAAAGATTCCCTCATAAGGACAGGATATGGCGCTCGACTCATCGATCGACAGTTCCGACACGCCACAGCGAAAAACCGCATTGACCTCCTCAGAAGACAAACATGGGACATGGCGGACAGAGTACCCTTTGTCGAAAAGTACTTCCCCGGAGCAGAGAAGCTACGACATCTTCTCCGGAGCCTTCAGCATGTCATCGATGAAGATGAACATCTCACCAAGGCCATCCCTACACCTCCACTTGTTGCCTTCAAACAACTGCACAACCTCAAACAGACCATTGTCCGCAGCAAACTACCCAACCTTCAGGAGAACAGTGACCACGAACAACATAACCCTGCCACAGCTATCTCTGCGAGACGTGCCGGATCATCGACACGGATGTCATCATCTCACATGAGAACACCATCCACCAGGTACATGGTACATACTCTTGCAACTCGGCCAACGTTGCCTACCTGATACGCTGCAGGAAAGGATGTCCCGTGGCATGGTACACTGGGGAGACCATGCAGATGGGCTACGACAGCGGATAAATGAACACCGCTCGACAATCACCAGGCAAGAGTGTTCTCTTCCTGTTGGGGAACACTTCAGCAGTCACGGCCATTCAGCCTCTGATCTTCGGGTAAGCGTTCTCCAAGGCGGCCTTCACAACACACGACAATGCAAAATCACTGAGCAGAAACTGATCGCCAAATTCTGCACACATGAGGACGGCCTCAACCGGGATCTTGGGTTCATGTCACACGATCTGTAACCCCCACGACTTGCCTGGGCTTGGAAAATCTCACTAACTGTCCTGGCTGGAGACAATTCACACCTCTTTAACCTGTGCTTAACCCTCTCTCCACTCACATTGTCTGTACCTGTAAAGACTTGATTACCTGTTAAGACTCGCATTCCAATCATTATCTTGTAATTGAGTTTGTGTCTATATAAGCCCTGTTTGTGAACAGATTTCTTCACTCACCTGATGAAGGCGCAGAGCTCTGAAAGCTTGTGGCTTGTGCTACCAAATAAACCTGTTGACTTTAACCTGGTGTTGTGGGACTTCTTATTGTGTTTACCCCAGTCCAACGCCACCATCTCCACATCATTTCTCTGATAGGTCCAGGGATATGGGGGCTGATTTTTCTAAGCTTTGTGCCCCCGTCATCCCTATTTTCTGTACACAAAGCACAAGGGAAATGCGGTGACTCCTTCTGCCAGCTTGCTACCAAAATTGTGTTTCATTTGCATTTCTGGGGTTATCCTCTTTTGAGTTAACATAGAACAGTACAGCACAGAACAGGCCCTTCGGCCCACGATGTTGTGCCGAGCTTTATCTGAAACCAAGATCAAGCTATCCCACTCCCTATCATCCTGGTGTGCTCCATGTGCCTATCCAATAACCGCTTAAATGTTCCTAAAGTGTCTGACTCCACTATCACTGCAGGCAGTCCATTCCACACCCCAACCACTCTCTGAAAAGTTAATACATTTAGTGTTCTAGTGTGCTCGAGTATAAAGTATGATTTCTGTCACCAGCAAGAAAGGTTCAATTTAATAAGTCATCATAGAAAAAAGTGCTTCTATTTGCCACACCAACTGGTCCACATTTGTATGGTAACTATTGTGATTAACTGTACCTTAGTTGTCTCAATATGTTCCTGCAATGAGTCAATGAAGAGATCTCCCACAGGTTCCCAGGAATCTCGAACAGCTTCAGCCTGGTCCAGGGCAAGACTAAGTTCATCCATAGTTCCTTGGAGTTCTAGAAGTCTCTCCATCGTCCTCTCAATGTGTCTGTGCCGGTCAATACAGCGAGCACTCAGCTTCTCCCACATTTCACTCGAGACATTAGCCTGCTTCCAAATGAACCGACTCACATTTTGGATTTTCTGCTTTGGTGACATATCTGAAATCATGATTCATTCAAATTTCAGAAACAGAGTATGTCCCCAGAGGAATCTTGTACGCCGGCTTAATGAAGAGGATACATGGGTAACTCGATAATGAAGAAATTATATTGCCCAGTGACAGTCCAGTTGTGGCCACAACATAACAGCTGTCACTGCTATTAGGGGATAGTAAGGTTTAGCCAGTGGTGATATGAAATACAATATACAATAGACAGAGATAAAGAGATTTGCGGTTTAACACCTATTTCCATCTCCAAATTGGACAAAACATGGAAATGATGAAGAGACATACGGCAGCATATTGAGATTAATCTTTTAAAAGGATACAACATTGCGGATACATTAGGTTATGATTGTAGGAAAATAATTAAAATTAAATAACTCTGAGCAAAATGGAATGGGAAAGAAGAGAGAATATAGAAAAAGAGGGATGAGGCAACTTAAAAAATTACATTCGATTAGTGTAGTCACACTGTGTTTGAATTAACAATTTATAAACTGTTAATTCCAAGGGCACACTTATTGAACTTGAATGACTAGCTGGCTAAGGGTCAAGCTTACTGCATTACCTTCAGACTGATTTGAATTACTGGCTGCATGAGCCATAGTCTGGGTGTGTATTGTAGCAACTTAAAAGACAATGCAAGGAAATGAATGACGATATAACATAAAGGAGGTGATAATGTAATGAAAACCCTGAAATATCACTGAGGCCATGGGCTTTTATTCACACAGGGCTAAGGTCCAACAAATTGAATAGACGGCAGGATCTTGAGTCCACTCTCGCCATCTGCGAAACTGCCGGCAAGAGCTCAAGATCTGGCAAAACCCAGAAGTCACCGACCTTGCCGGTGAGATTGCAACTTCCAATTTTCACTGCCACTTGCCGGCAATGTAATCAGGTTCATGGCCACAATGGGTGTGAACCTGATTTAAATACATTTCCATGGATTTCAATATGATTAACTCGCTCCCATCACCTATATTGACCCCCACCACTGCATATTCACACTGCGCCAACGTGGTTTACAACAGGTTCACCCAGACATGAACCTGCTCTGGCAATATTCACTTTCACGCCCCCAGGGAAGAGGGACATGGCCAGGTAATGACTTGGAATTTCCTCCCAGAACAGGTTGGTACCATGCCAACCTGACAGTGATAATCTTGCAGTGCCAACCTGTGCTGGGGACAGTGCCAGCGGCAGATCACGGTGGGAGTCTCATGGGGAGGGGAGGGAAATCACTTGTATGTGGTGGTGGCTAGGAGCAGTCATGGGAACTGGGGATCCCGGCAATGGCCGTTTGGGGGAGTGGGTGGATGCCGGCATTGTCTTTGTGGGTGAGGGGGCATGGGGGGGGGGGGTTAGGGGTCCGAAGTTCAGGGGGAAGGGGGGGTTGGGTGCTAGCACTGACTGTTGCGGTGGGGGGGGGGAGGGGTCCGATGTTTGGGGGGGAAGATGGGTAGTGTGCAGGTTCCGACTCTGAGTGGGGGGTGGATCGGAGGGAAAAGTACAGGCTCTGATCAGTGAGGGGGTGGAGGATGAGGGTGGGGGGTTTGAGTGGGACCCTGAGACCTCCGTGGTGGGCTAGGGTGGGTGTTTAGTCATGTTCTGATCACAGTGCCTTTTAAACATGGTACCGGATCTCAGCGTAGCTGGTCTTTACCGACATGTTTAGGCCCTGACTCCCTGCATGACAGTGTGAAACTCATCCTGCTGTTTCTTTTCGGCAGTGTGGTATAAATCGCTTTCTCACCGGAACCAACACTGCCAAATTCCGGTAAGATCGCCCCTCATTTCAAATGCCCAGTGCTCAGCAACAAGAGGTATCTAACGGGAGGCCAAATGTCTTTTTTCTCCTGGAGGTCTTTAATGTAAGAGTTTTAACAACATCAGGTTAAAGTCCAACAGGTTTATTTGGTAGCAAATACCATTAGCTTTCGGAGCGCTGCTCCTTCATCAGATGGAGTGGAAATGTGCTCTCAAACAGGGCACAGAGACACAAAAATCAAGTTACAGAATACTGATTAGAATGCGAATCCCTACAGCCAACCAGATCTTAAAGATACAGACAATGTGGTATTTTTAAGATCTGGCTGGTTGTAGGGATTCGCATTCTAATCAGTATTCTGTAACTTGATTTTTGTGTCTCTGTGCCCTGTTTGAGAGCGCATTTCCACTCCATCTGACGAAGGAGCAGCGCTCCGAAAGCTAATGGTATTTGCTACCAAATAAACCTGTTGGACTTTAACCTGGTGTTGTTAAAACTCTTACTGTGTTTACCCCAGTCCAACGCCAGCATCTCCACATCATGTCTTTCATGTGACAGGGACACCCTGTATTACCTTGGCCTCCAGAGGACAAATCCAGAATAGGGCCACCCAAAGGCTGTCTTTACAAGTTTAGGGAAAATTGACATTCTTTTAAAGGCAGCATTTCCACCGGTGTTGGTGCCCAAGAATAGTCCAGGAATTTTCCTCAGTTCTTATGTTACATCGGTACAGCTTAGGTCATAAAGCAAGCAAAAGGAAATGATGACCTTTGTCTTGTGCTGGTTCTTCCGTCTCGTCGAGAGGATGTTGGGAGAGGAATGCTTGGGCTGACTCCAAAGTTGCCAGGATGAAGGGTCCCCGAGTCTTTACATCTTCCATGAAAGCCTTTAATGATAGAAAGTGGAAAGTGGAGCAGAGATCAAACATTTAACTTCTCACTCACCAGGCTCACAAATTTAGCTTTAGTGACAATGTTATTGAACTTTTCATAGATTCCCTACAGCGCAGAGGGAGGCCATTCGGCCCATCAAGTCTGCACTGACTCTTACTCAGGCTTACCCCATTACCCCACTAATCTATATATGTTGGGACACTAAGGGGCAATTTTGCATGGCCAATCCACCTAACCTGCACATCTTTGGACTGAGGGAGGAAACCAGAGCACCCGGAGGAAATCTGCACAGACATGGGGAGAACAAAACCAGAAGAGAAAATGCTAGAAAATCTCAGCAGGTCTGGCAGCATCTGTAAGGAGCTCCTTTGTCAGCTCTTTCCTCTCCTTACAGATGCTGTCAGACTTGCTGAGATTTTCCAGCATTTTCTCTTTTGGTTTCAGATTTCAGCATCTGCAGTAATTTGCTTTTATGGGGAGAACGAATGTTCCTGAAAAAGTGAAAATGCTATAGAAATTATGGGCAGTCTACACTGTTCACATTTTTCTATGTTATCTGCTAAAATAACAATGTGGTAAGGAGCATTTAACCTATGAATGCATATACTGCAGCTCTTAAACAAAAGGTTTCAACTGGGGGCAGATTGTGTTTGAAAACTGACAACTTCATACACCTGAGATGGTTAAAATAGTCAGAATATTGGGACAGAACTGGGACCAAGCCATTTTCGATATGAAAGCAGAGAATAGTATTTCACTGGACAAGAAACCAACTTCTTAGAGTCATTGCTCATCCTGATATTGTGACACTCTTAATTTTTTGAGTTTTAAATGAAATGACTTTGGTCGCTTGTTAAATTATAAAAAATGGGAAGATTCTCTTCTGTGGAAATTAAGACTCCTGTTCAGGATAGTTGCTTAGCCCTACATGTTTCCACTGCTCTCCTGGAGGCACCAGTGCCTGTCTGCAGGATGGCAAAAATAACACATGACCCTTTTCTTCCCTCATCTTGAAACAAAGAAGAATTTGCCAAACGCTTCTTTTTTTAATTAAGACACTTTCCCTTTAAGAGGAGTTCGTAGCTTCAGACTTTAATTAAAACATTTATTTAATCCTCAAGACAACAGATTCATTCTAATTTTCATAGAATGAAATGGAATATTGAAAAATGCAAAACACCTACCTGTCACCGAGTCTTGTTTTCCGAACGAGTGGGTAACTTACCGAATGGAACTCATTGTACCGCTGCACCGCACCAACATCTCCGGTGAAGGGAAGCTGTTCAGAAAGTTCTTCGTCTTTCAGGGTTAGCCAGTCAATGATCTCCTGCAAGGACAGCTGCAGCTTGCCACTATGATCAGAGAGTGCCTCCAACCGAGCCCTGAGACACAGTGAGGGGATGGGAGTGAAGGGGAGGGATGTTGAATAGTTTTCAAATGTGTAAAGAGATCTTCAATGAAGGTAAATGGGGTGGGAAAACAACACATAAGATCGCATAGCGTTCCTGAGGCTGGCAATGAATCAATGTTTCATTTGTGGTTGTGCTCCTGACCCCCAATGAACATTTTACTGGAGGTCATCTTCAAAGAGATGCCTTCTCTTATGTTGCTGATCTATTGGTTCTCTTATATTGCTGACCTATTTTTTGCTTCCAGCAATGTTTGCAATTGACAGGAAGGCCGCAGAACTGGGAAACTGTAAAGGTGACCAAACATGTACTGGGGACCAACATCCACTACAAATACTATCCCCATGACCCCCCCACTGCACCCTTCTTTCTTTCTTTAAATTCAGGATAGCCAACAGTTGTACAATTTACTGCTATTCCTCCCAATACTTTTCTCCTGTCTTCACTAGCCTTTTGTCAATGATGGAATAAATAACTTTGCAATTATTGTGGAACCATATCCTTGACTTCACACAGAGTAGATTGTGTTTATCATTTCCAGCCTGGACATGCTGAATTCAACCTTTTGCTTCAAGACTTACAAGGCATATTTTCAGAGTCTGCTCAAGCTCATTAAGGTTTCCAAGGTCCCGAAGCTAAATTAGATACTCAAAAATTGAATACTCAAAGATAAAACTCACTTAGAAAGACATTTCAGATTCAATCCCTTCTGGATATATTTTATTTAAAGCAAAGAGTTTTGTAAATCAGATTTAAATCCTTCCTTTGATTCTAAGCAGTGGTCATTGGTGAGTAAAGTTGATTTATATTAAAGCTTTCCAGGACTCAGAATTCCTTCCGGATTATCACAATCGCCTGGGGTTTCTTGTGAAAAACTCTGGCCAAAATTTTATTTTTACTGAAAATATCGACAGCAAATGGATTTCAATTTCTTAAGTGAATTTTGTGCATATTAAGGTAAAGGACACCAGTGCAGGAGAGGAAAGTATTTTTTTTCATATTTTGTTATCCAATATTGACATCAAGCAATCCCAGGGCAGTTGCACACAGGCAGAGGCAAAGGAAACCACCTAACAATGTGTTTCAGTTCAGATCCTGGAACAGCACCTTCTACATTAGGTAATGTTCTATCCCAATTGCCAGTCATCATCATGGATTCTAACTTAAATTACTAATTTGGTCATCATTCGGGTTGCTTTGTTCACAAGCTAAAATTGGGTGAAGACTGTCTCAAACACATTTACAATCCTTACAAGCTCTTACAGTCGTGGCTGCAGTGTGAACTATCTACAAGCTGCACTTCAGCAAGTTACTAAAGTTCCTCCAACAGCACATCCTAAAGTCAACTCCATAACCTAAAAGAATCAGGGCAGGAATTACTCAGTTAATGGTAGGGCGTTGGGGAGAGTTATAGAACAAATAGATCTAGGGGTACAGGTTCATAGCTCCTTGAAAGTGCAGTCACAGGTGGACAGAGTGGTGAAGAAAGCATTCGGCATGCTTGGTTTCATTGGTCAGAATATTGAATACAGGAGTTGGAATATCTTGTTGAAGTTGTACAAGACATTGGTAAGGCCACACTTGGAATACTGTGCACAGTTCATGTCACCCTATTATAGAAAGGATATTATTAAACTAGAAAGAGTGCAGAAAAGATTTACTAGGATGCTACCGGGATTTGATGGTTTGAGTTATAAGGAGAAACTGGATAGACTGGGGCTTTTTTTCCCTGGTGTGTAGGAGGCTTAGGGGTGATATTATAGAGGTCTATAAAATAATGAGGGGCATAGATCAGTTAGATAGTCAACATCTTTTCCCAAAGGCAGGGGAGTCTAAAACTAGAGGGCATAGGTTTAAGGTGAGAGGGCAGAGATACAAAAGGGTCCAGAGGGTCAACTTTTTCCACACACAGGGTGGTGAGTGTCTGAAACAAACTGGCAGAGATAGTAGTAGAGGAGGGTACAATTTTATCTTTTAAAAAACACTTAGATAGTTACATGGGTAAGATGGTATAGAGGGATATGGGCCAAACATGGACAATTGAGACTAACGTAGTGGTTAACAAAACGGGCAGCATGGACAAGTTGGGCTGAAGGGCCTGTTTCCATACTGTAAACCTCTATTACTCTATGACATGGTAAGGCCACACTTGGAATACTGTGTACAGTTCTGGTCACCATATTATAGAAAGGACGTTATTAAACTAAAAAGAGTGCAGAAAAGATTTACTAGGATGCTATCAGATACTATGACCTCTATGTTCGTGAAAAGACCAGTACCTCTACACCCATTCGCACACCCCACCTTCTGAATCTCACACTATCGTGACTTGAACGTATGTTATTAGACTTAGGTAAAAATCTGATCACATTGTAGGAACACCTTCACTAGAGGGACTGCAGTGATCCCTGAAGAAGGCCCAACAACATCATTGACAGGGCAAGTAGGGTTGAGCAATAAATGCTGGCCTTACCGGTAACATCCACGTCCCGAAAAAAGAATGAAAGAAAAGACTTTGATCACATTAGTGAAGGCTGAGCCGTTAATTTGTCTCCAAAAGCTTAGCACAAGTTGTGCCTCATCACATGATGGTCTAGAGTGAAAACAATTAAATTAGTCACCTGATATTTTGGGATTTCTTCTTAATCTCGCTCCAACAGAGGTTCATCTCTTTGAAGTGCTGAAATTATGTCTGTGATTTAATTCTTTTGTTTCCTTTGTTTGGCTTTTACATTTGTTCCTGGCATCCTGAATCAATAATCATACCTATAAAAATAATTAAAATTAAACACTCATTAAGACCAGATGTATGAAACAATTGATTAGTATTAGATTTTGGCCTGTGCTTTCAATGGAAAGCTGTATTTGCATCTTTTGCCAACAGATGCTTTTCACTATTGGTTATTTATGGAAATTAATAAAATGGCTTGAAATATGTTTTTTTTAAAGTAATATTGTTATAAGGAATAAAAAAATCCTATCACCTCGCATTTAAAATGTATCTTATTAAAATAATTTTATTACTGGGAATAAAAAAACTATCACAGCACATTTAAAATGATTCTGTAGCACGTCTTAAACAACTAATGATCGATAAATTGGTTTATGATGAACACTTCAAGAATGCACCCGTGGAGTTGCAATATTTTGTGCAAAGTGGTGCAGAAGATGGTCACCAACAAAGGCCTGGATTTTGTCATCAGCCGCATTCCTGACTTTGTAACTGGAACTATGTGCCACTTACGATCTCTCTCTGTTTCTCTTTTCCCACGCAATTGCAGAATTCTAAGTGCCAGCAGTGTGTGTGGAAAGCACACATGACTCAGCCACGGGGGAAATATTTCATTGGTGAAACCTGAACTCAACTGACGATGCAGTAGGTGCAGGTGGTTTGTAAAAAAGCCTCTTGGACAAACAGGAAGACTCTGCATCACGGCGACAAGTTTGATGACCAACTTCATTGCCATTAAGATAAGACTTGAAAGCACAAAAGTGGTGTTTTCCAAAATTAAATTTCACTTTTAAATATTTCACGTTTGATTGATTTGCACGGTGTCACAGTGGTTAGTACTGCTGCTTCATAGCGCCAGGGACCCAGGTTCGATTCCCGACTTGGGTCACTGTCTGTGCGGAGTTTGCACATTCTCCCCATATCTGCGTGGGTTTCCTCCGGGTGCTCCGGTTTCCTCCCACATTCAGAAAGATGTGCTGATTAGGTGCATTGACCCGAACAGGCGCCGGAATGTGGCGACTAGGGGAATTTCACAGTAACTTCATTGCAGTGTTAATGTAAGCTTTACTTGTGACTAATAAATAAACTAACTTTAATTTCACTTTATTCTTGTATGCATCATCGTTATTTCCTGAGACTAGCTGAGCCAGAGTTTTAAATGCACTGGCATGCCTTAGGGTTGACGTGCAGTGATGTTTACAATGGAGATAAGGATATTTCCTTTATCATGGAAGAAACAATTTGCTGTGTTTTTTCACTCTTTAATTATTGAATGTTTATGTTAGTGTCCAGTGTTATATTCACTGATCTGTGGCATATGTCTGAATGTGCAAGCTCAGCTGGCCCTCCCTTTTACATGCATTGTAAAGGACATTGTCCGAAATGACTCTCAGCAGGAATAATTGAAATGTTGTGAGAGGACTCAAAACTCTGTAGGGACTCTGCCAGCCAATGCCCTGAGATGGATACACCTTTTGGACAGTTCTGACCCTGTCCTTGAGGTCCCTAATTTTTTTACTTTGGCTGAATGTTCCCCCACCACCCGTCCATCACACCCAGGATGCCAGGCCTTTCCCTCTTCCATTCCTCCATGCCCCAGATCCCACTCGGCAATCCCACTCACCATTGACTCACCCATACCAGTCCTAATAGCTTCCATGCAAACTCCCACTCTCCTGCACGCTTCCCAAGTTAAACAAGGAAAACCGCTCTCCTTACACTCAACTGCACAAAGCTGACTGACGCACGCCACCTTTAAATAAACATGAACCCGCAGCCATGAGATTCTCACATGCTGCTGTCTTTATCCTGAGGGTAGGACTATATTAAACATTATTTCATGTTAATGAGTGACATGTGAATGTATCACAAGTACAAACCTGCCACAGGCCAGTGTGGTGTTCAACACGCTGCAAACACACTGCTGACTTTAGCCCTACATCTCAACCCGCCAATGGCGAATCAAACCTTTGCATCCCAACTAATTAAGTCCGGCCAAGTTACCCGCTTTTGCAGCCTACATAAAATCCCCCACCTCCCTGCCCCTATAGTGTGGAGATAACAGGTGGGTCGATATGTGAACTGAGTGCCCATTACTCTGAGGACCTGACAGAAGGTGTGAAAGAAAGGTTACCATTTGAAAAACAACACCAAAATAAGGCATGAAAATAGTAACATAGGTCATATTTGAACACAGAGAAAAGTCATAGGGTGAAATCTTCTACGCTCACTTGTGATGATCCTGGAGCTGGGGAGGACATGTAATTAGGCAGGATTGTGCCATACTGGAGCTCTACTGCCTTCTCGCCACTGCCAAATTCTAGATAGGAAGGATCACGCTCAACCTTCCTGCCCTGCCGCCTATTGAGATTCTTAATCGACCAATTAATGACCACTTAAGGGCCTCATCCTGCCACTGCTAGTATTAGCCCAGCTGCAGACAGGCCTGTAACCACAGAGCGTGCACGGCAGCTAAAACTGTTTGACCAGCTTGTCACCTCCAGGGGAGGGATGGAGTGGGGCTATATGTCAAACAAAGACACTCTGTGCCTGATCAAAGGACTGGACATTGGGAAGGGGGGCGGGGGGGCTGGGTAAGAGGATGCTCTAGCTGTTGACAAACCTACATCACTCTCCCCACAACCCCCAACCTGCAAAACCGTACTCCAACCATACTTACCTGTAGCCTGGGTTGCTCTGTGATCCTGGGACTCTGGTAGGTGCTTTTCCTGCAGCAGCTACCGCCTCCTTTGCAGAGCTGTTGAGCACAAAAGCTGCCAGCCTCTGATTGGCAACCACCTCTTGGTTGGCGAGATTTTCACCTCCAGGGTCTTGATTCTAGGGGAAGGCCGATTGGTGGCCTCGTCACTGTCTGATTGGCTTGTGGTTTGGCGGGCTTCTCGAAAAGAGGCAGTTTGGGTCTCTCATCGGCTCTCCAGCCAAGCTGGCAGGTGATATGCTCAACGCCTCAACATGATGCTGCCCATGGTTGTTAAAGATTTATGCAAAAAAGTGTTGTACTCATACAGACAAATGTTTGCTAGGTTGTAATGATTAAGTAGAAATGGCATGTTACATCAGTTACATTATGTACTACATCTTTTGAACCCATAGCTGTGCATCGATGTGCAATATTTTGTCATGTGGGCTACTTACAATTTGAGCATTTATGGAATAAAAGGTGTTCTTATTTATGGATCGATGGTACTTGATTAAATGTCCACATACCTATAGTCGATGTTGCCCTTTATCTTTAGGGGAAGTCATCAATTAAACTTCTGCTACCTCTGTTGTTGATCAATGCTGAAGTTTGAATAGAGAACTTCTGCTACCTCTAATAATGGAGTGCTTCAAGGAAAATAGCTTTCAAAAATGTTCTCCTGGAAGAAACAAATAGCATAAGCTTTGAGAACAGCAATTATCTTCAGTGTCACTGACAGTGCAGAGCAAAGGACAGACTAATGCATTCTCTTAGCGTTTCCTAAAAGCTGGTTTTAAAAGTCATGGGTCATATTGTACACATTCGCTTTCCTTTGCTAGTGAAATTCCTACTACACACATGTCAATATTACCCCATTGGAAGTATTGTGGAGAAAGAAGCAGAGTTACTGGGCGGGAACCTCCGGCCCTACCAGCCGGTGGGATCTTCCAGTCCCATCGAAGGTGACCATCTGTAACAGGTTCCCCGGCGGCGTGGCCACCTAGCAACGCAAATGGCCATTGACTTTGGTGGGAACGGAAGATCCTGATGGTGGCCAATAGTGAGCCGCCTTCACTGCTGGAAAACCTGTGGAGGGTGAAGAATATCCCGGCCAGTGTTTCAAGTCTGATATGACTCTAATTCTATTTTATTTCAGGTGTCCAGCAACTGCAGTATTTTATTTTTATATCAATGTTGCCTTTATTTTGCTAAAGGTA
Organism: Mustelus asterias; assembly: GCF_964213995.1. Classification (NCBI taxonomy): domain Eukaryota; kingdom Metazoa; phylum Chordata; class Chondrichthyes; order Carcharhiniformes; family Triakidae; genus Mustelus; species Mustelus asterias. The sequence continues at coordinate 112,230,276 of NC_135804.1, forward strand.
AACCTCAAGATCAGTCTTTAACAAGGAAAACTGCCTTACTGGAGGGTCTATGTATTAATATGCATTACACCCATTTAAGCTCATGGGTAAGTTTTAGAATTACCCATTTCACGTTGTCCTCCCAGAATGCCAATGTCTATAGTGTTCTCATTGAAACATCTAGGGCATTTAGGTCTTAATTGCCATGCATTATAGGTTTTGATTCCCTTATTTGTAAAGAATTACCTCCTTATGTGAGCTCGAAATCTGCTAATCGCACTGCTGAATGTCTCTCTTCCTGTCCTACTGGTCTGACAGATCCAAAACTAATCTGGCCTCACTTTTTCAACCCTATTAAGTATTTTAGAAGTTTCTGTCAAAAGGCTCCACTTTGAAGGTGACGAGACTTAAATTATTAAGTGATTCCTTAAAGCTTTTTCCTTCAACACAGGGGATTAGTCATGTTGCTGTTGTCTGTGTTTTCCCAATGGTCTGTATGGTTCCTTGGTACAGTATGCCAGGTAAAGCTTCATCATGGCCCCAGAGGATAGGAATCCAACTAATTCAACTTCACAATCCAACTTCCTTTTGTTTAATGCCTCTCATACCGTTTAAACATGGCGAGTGTCAAGTCAACAAGAGAGCACTTGGGGTCATTATAACCTCCTCTAAAATGGGAAGGCTTTTGTAGAGGAGGATGTTAAAGTTTTAAAAACCTGAAATCTTACCCCAACCTGTCTCCAACCTGCCCAGACTTTGGTTTCTATTGACAAAGGGATGGTGGGTGTTGTGGGGCAACCAACCTGTTTGCAGGAGGCAGAATGATCATTTATATCTTACACAAAGGCCTCATGCCTCATATTTAACTTTGAACAACCAAGTATCCAGGGTCTCAGGGAGGCTGGAAGCGAAATGAGATTGCTTCATGGAAAAGGTAAGTGCGCTGCTTTGAGTGTGTCCGTGTCCCCAAACTTAACCTTCTCCCTTATCAATGAGATTAGGCATCACTCAACATCTGGATCTGCATCCCACCCTCCCACCAGGAGAGATCAGTGATCATCCATATCCTTCCAAGACCTGAATCCCATTCTTCCCCAGATTGCCACTAACACTGCTGCAGGCATGGGACCTCCTCCGGAATGCTCCCCACCCAACAGGGAGTAAAGCCTTTCAATCAGGCTGACATCAGGAGGGAAAGCTGTTTGGAAAAGCAGACGCACGCTATGACATTAAAATGCCAGAGGCTTTACAAAAACGCTTCTCCACATCCCCTCTCAAAACCCTCCCCAGTAACTATCGGAACCAATGAGTATTCTATTTCCAATGTGGAGTATTGTGCTCTGGTTACTTCAAGCCTTGTCAAATTTCCTTTGTAAAAGTTTAGATACCTTCACCGAATCCCCAGTTCCTTCTACATTATGAAGATTTAAGTACTTTAAAAACAAGACTGTCATTCCATGTAGTTTTTTTATATTAAGAACTGGATGGGTCCAGGAACAGATTTTCTGGTTTTCTACTCTCCTTTCAACTACCCTGTGTTTTCTTCTCTTCATGTAATCACTTACCCAAGTCCGTATTTTACCTGATAATCACTGACCTTAGTTTTAAAGCAGTCTTTATGCATTCCTTTATTAAATGCTACTTCACTGCTAGAGGGATGGAGTTTAAAAACAGGAAGGTTATGTTGCAGCTACATAAGGTGCTGGTGCGGCCATACCTGGAGTATTGTACAGTTTTGGTCTCCTTACTTGAGAAAGGATATACTGGCACTGGACGGGGTGCAGAGGAGATTCACTAGGTTGATTCCGGAGTTGAGAGTGTTGGCTTATGAGGAGAGACTGAGTAGACTGGGACTATACTCATTGGAACTTAGAAGAATGAGGGAGGATCTTATAGAAACATATAAAATTATGAAGGGAATAGATACTATAGAAGCAGGGAGGTTGTTTCCACTGGTGGGTGAAACTAGAACTAGGGAACTAGGGAGCATAGCCTCAAAATAAAGGGGCACAGATTTAGGACTGAGTTGATGAGGAACTTCTTCACCCAAAGGGTTGTGAATCTATGCAATTCCCTACTCAGTGAAGCAGTTGAGGCTACCACGTTGAACGTTTTTAAGGCAAAGATAGATAGATTTTTGCACAGTAAAGGAATGAAGGGTTATGGTGAGCGGGCGGGTACGTGGAGCTGAGTCCACGAAAAGATCAGCCATGATCTTATTGAATGGCAGAGCAGGCTCGAGGGGCCAGATGGCCTACTCCTGCTCCTAGTTCTTATGTTCTTATAAAAGTCAATGGTCATTATGTCATTTTGCTCCTCCCCATAAATTTTGGATGTCACCTCTTCAAAGAAGTCTGAAGTTGGCTAGGTGAAACAATTCCTTTGCAAGTCATGCTATCTGTCATTATTTACTAGTAAGCTGGGCAAACATTAATACCTGCTCCATTAACACACTGTCACAAAATGAGTACAGCTTAATGCACAATTAGTGCAAGTGTTATCTATACTGTTATTAAAAGTGATTGAGTCTGTTAGGAACATGGTGGTTCCTGAGCTACTGGAATTGTCAAAATACCATGTACTTGGTCAAAGATGCAGGATGCAGGCTTAATATTTTTTCACTATGAAACTGAATTGAAAGATCAAACTCCATAATACAGGACACATAAAATCAAGAAACAATAACAGAGAAGATTAGATAAATGAGGAAGTAGTGATTAGGTGACATCCATCTTGGATTTAAAGATCTATAGATGATAGGAATAATAAAAGGATTTTGGGAGTTTGACCACCAATATGAACCAAATGATCTTCCTCATCTATGATCCATCATGCCAATCAATCATAACAATCCATCACGCAAACCAGCCTCCCATCCATTAACTATGTCTACACTTCCTGCTGTCTCGGCAAAGCAGCCAGCATAGTTAAAGACCCCATGCACCCTGGACATTCCCTCTTCCACCTTCTTCCGTCGGGAAAAAGATACCAAAGTCTGAGGTCACGTACTAACTGACTCAAGAACAGCTTCTTCCTTGTTGCCATCAGACTTTTGAATGGACCCACCTTGCATTAAGTTGATCTTTCTCTACACCCTAACAATGACTATAACACTACATTCTGCACTCTCTCGTTTCCTTCTCCATGAACGGTATGCTCTGTCTGCATAGCGTGCGAGAAACAATACTTTTCACTTCATGCTAATACATGTGACGATAATAAATCAAATCAAATCAAATCGAATGTGATCTTAACTTGTGAGTGTGATGGATCATGGAAAAAAAATGAATCAAAGCAGCTGCTGTGGGTTAAAGGGGGAAAGGAATAGAAAATATACATCTCTTTGGTATACTTCACATTCTCTTCATTCTGCCATTTTAAGTTATTTTACTGACTGTCTTTGCAATACAGTAATCGGGTCTTAATGTCAGATCAGCCAGAGTTACTCATTCAATAATTTCATGTGTTCCTGGCAGCCAAAACCTGGAGTGATTCCAGTTGCAATCCAAATTGCATCAAAGGACACTCAGTGCTTTAGGATAGATGTATGAGTGACACATAGAGAGGCAATAGGGTAGTCACATGCAGTCATCTTGTAATGAATTGTGGAGAAAGGTGATGACATTATGCGATCATATTAGTACATTCAGTTTGAAAACAAACGGATATGTAGCCACACTGCAGCTGTGTCTACATGATAGCACAATTGTCATCCATTTCCCTTGGTTATTGAAGATGAACGTTTCTTGGCTGTGTACAGTCATCGAATGTGCATTCTAACTTGGCTGTGGAACTCAATTGCGGACCTGCATGGCTTTCCACAGTGTGGGAATGATAAATTGTCTGATTTGTTGAGATTGTCCAGTCTTTCTAACTGGCCTTCTGTGCTTTGCTGTTGCCACTTCTTGAGATTGCTTCTACATAATTCTCTCTTGTGCATTTTCTCCAAGTCCATGATTGCAGCTTTATAGGACCCTGATTAGACCCCACTTGGAGTACTGCGCGCAGTTCTGGTCACCTCATTACAGGAAAGATGTTGAAGCCATTGAAAGGGTGCAGAGGAGATTTACAAGGATGTTGCCTGGATTGGGGGGCATGCCTTATGAGGATAGGTTGAGGGAGCTTGGTCTCTTCTCCCTGGAGAGACGAAGGATGAGAGGTGACCTGATAGAGGTTTACAAGATGTTGAGAGGTCTGGATAGGGTAGACTCTCAGAGGCTATTTCCAAGGGCTGAAATGGTTGCTACGAGAGGACACAGGTTTAAGGTGCTGGGGGGTAGGTACAGAGGAGATGTCAGGGGTAAGTTTTTCACTCAGAGGGTGGTGGGTGAGTGGAATCGGCTGACGTCGGTGGTGGTGGAGGCAAACTCGTTGGGGTCTTTTAAGAGACTTCTGGATGAGTACATGGGATTTAATGGGATTGAGGGCTATAGATAGGCCTAGAGGTGGGGATGTGATCGGCGCAACTTGTGGGCCGAAGGGCCTGTTTGTGCTGTGGCTTTCTATGTTCTATGTTCTATTGACATACCAGCTTTCCTGGCGTTCACTTTCAACTAGTTCTTGAACCTTAATATCAACCTACCTCACAGGCGATGTACAAGTTGAAGTTGTGAATATATGATGTTACTACCAGGATAACAGTTTATCAAAGCCCAATATTCCACAGGTCATACCATTCATTTAGAAGTTTAATTCACTCACCAAAATGGCCAGTCATTTACTTTCGCTGCTGTTAGACTAGAATAAAAGAGACTTTAACCAGACTTCTTCAAATAAACTCAGAATGATTGATTTATTATAAAACAAGAGTTATTTTTTTTAAATTGCAAGGAGTACACAATTGTACTCTGGAAGTATAACTATCCATCCATTAAAAAAAATATCCCAGCGTCCACATGCACAAACATACACGCAAACAAACAATGGACAAACAAATAGGATCTTGCAAATTAGGGCTTTTGAGGATAGGCTTTATAACATAAAGGATAAAGTTTGCAGGGTTTTGATGCTGTCAACCTGGAACTCCTTCATTCTGGACCTGGTAGATGTCTAAAGGTTCTCAGCAATCGAGTTTTGGTATGGAAGAGAAAAAGAGCTGGATCAATTCTTCTCATCTCAGCTTTTCAAGTTTCCAAATGCTGGCAAGTTAGACAGAGATGAGGATTCTCTGGCTGCAGATTGATAACCACACACATAATTTCAGGCATGGCAGGGAGAGAATGAGTTCTGGCAGCTTTCCTTCTTAGCTTATTCCCAAAAATATACAGATTTCAAACACCAAGTCCAAAACTTAAAGCTTGTCTCTGTCATGTGATTTCCAGTAAATCACTGGCCTTTTCCAGTTTTTTCCCCCCATCAATTAAAGCGATTGCAGTTCAAAACAAACAGACCCCTCAAGTACCATGCTAATCAAGTAATTTCTTAGAAAAGACGGGCTTGTTAATAGTCCAAGGTGAACTTATGACCTTCTGTTTAAAAAATCCAAGTTCCAAATAATAATTTCTTTCCATATTTAAAAATAAAAATATAATTTTCAAATATATGAATTTCTCAGCAATGATGCTTTGGGTAAGTTATTGTCATTCATATGTAATATATCTCCACTCCATCTGAACTGGGCTCTGGTGAGGAGTGTTTCAATTCCAAACATTTCTGTGCCACAAAGTATCTCAATGTTGAGTACTTTGCCCTCTCATTTGATGTCTGTGGAATGAGAATGCATCTCATGTGGAACCAGTCTGGAGTAGGTAGTCCGTGTACTCCAATAAAAGCATAACACATGTAGAAGGGTCAAATAGACTTGAAACATTAACTGTGTTTCTCTCTCCACAGATGCTGCCAGACTAGCTGAGTTTATCCAGCATTTTCTGTTTTTACTTCAGCTTTCCAGCATTTGCAGTATTTTGCTTTTATTACAAATGACCAGTTCTGGGGGTACCAAACTTTGTTATTGCTTTCTTTGAGTTATTCTTGCATTAAAAGTGTCGCATGTTCAAGGTACCATGTAAACCCCAGTTTCTCTATGATGGGAAACCATTTGGACCCAGTTTTCTAAACTTTTTTACAGCTGACACATTTTGATAATCATTCTTTATTTGGATCCATAATCTTCTGTCAATTAACAGGACTCGTTTATCTTCACATGAAAAGGATGGATTACATTGTATTTCACTATTATATTCCTGTGTTTAAACAACAGGATATGGACCTTGAGCAGAGAGAAGTGAATCCATGAAGAGCCCCAGGATGTGTAGAAAAAATTGGTAATTGTTCAGTCCTGCAGAGAACCATCTGTCGCTGAGAACAGCCAAACCTCTGGCAGGGAATCTCTTCACAGACTGTTCCATCAACCTGCCAATAGATGGAGTGCTGCCATTTGCAAAAAGATTTGCTTTGCATCAGTTGTGTCTCCATAGTTATTTGAAACCAAATGATAATCAAAGACAGGATAAAATACAGGACAATAGTGGGCTTAATGCTTTTTAAGCCTGTCCTTTATATGGACCATGTACAATTTTGTCTGTCAGGTACTCTTGCCATCTCACTTACGTTGTTGAAGGAAGCACAGCTCCAAATATAGAAAACTTGGTGAGATTTCTCCTGAGGCCCAAATATAATCAAGTGAATACCGTACTCGGAATATCAATTCTGTGATTCAATTATTTGAATTTATCATTACATTCTGCATTATATAATCCTGGTCACGGCAAATATTTTCTACTTTCTAACTGCTATCTCACTGGAATCATAATGTTTCAGAGAATATTTGATCATTTGTGACTGATCCGCAAAAGCATCTATATTGTTCTTAATTAGCTTGCATTAACTGCCTTTGTTACAAGCCTATTCCAGAAAAGTGCATGCACCCTGGGAAATAAATATAGGTTGATAATGTTTTCCAATGCAGAGTAGAACTGCTGTACTACAGCTGCCTATTTCTATTTTATTGGCAGCAGAGGTTTAATCTGCACCAAACTCAGAGCATACAATTTGACAGAAGTATAACCTTTGTGTACTTCTGTGTATAATGTATCATTCAGGGATGCCATTTTACTTTAAAGTTGGACGTGTGGATAAAGTTATTTGACATAGCAAGGGTTAATGTGGGACAGAGAGTCAGTGCCCCCAACAATATGATGCAAAGAGACGCATGACCTGAGATTAGGGTCAGTTGTGGACTGGACAGAAACCTACATAGAAGCAAGCATGGAATTAAATCATATACCATATTTATATGTGTACAAGACTCAAGACTGCTTTATGAGACCTACTGAACATGCAACATGGTGGCAATGAATGGAAAAACCCAGAATCTCAGAGAAGCTGGAGTAGGTATGGAAGAGCTAGAAAATTAAAGGAGCAGCATTCTGACCTGATGAAAAGTACCTGAAGTGAAGAGACGTAGGGATTTTCCACTCCCGTCCTTCTCGAGTGTGTTATATGACAGGAGCAGAAAATCTCACGTGAGGCCCAAACCGCGTTTTATATTGACAGCAAGTATCATCGCGATTGTTCCTACCCCACCGCCCCCGCCCCCCCCCCCCAACCCGCCCCCACCCCATTAGATAATCCATTCGCATCAACGTGAGGACAAGCTGGCATGAATTACAAATGGGTTTCCCATGGTATGCACCCGGCGGGCAGACCTTCCAGGGAGCTCAGATGAGTGTGTCGCTCAGTGGGGAGAGAATCAAGCCTGGGCAGCACCTGGGCACTGCCTCCTGGCATTGCCCTGACAGTGTCAGTGGGCAGGGGGCAGTGCTGGGTGGGCATTTATCGGGGGGGTTGAGGTTCTATTTTAACTTTTGTGCGTCAGGCCAGCCATTAAAAATAGCGACCTGATCTTTAAAAAACTAAGTTGCTGGCGGGGTGGACTCAATCAGTACGATGTAGTGGGACCCACCCCTTCATGCACTAAGTTCTCAACAATAGAGAAAGTCGCTATGGGTACCATTGGTTTCAACACTACTTTACCCACCACATTCTGCAAAACAAAAGGTAAAATTCCACCCATCATCTTTACTTCTCAATTCTAAACCATGCATACATTCTTGTTCAATGTTTGCTTTTCTATAATCTTGTTAATCTCTATCAATACTTGTAGCGATTGTGTATTTGTACTCCCACATAACTTTGCTCCTCTACCCCAATAAAACTCTAATTTTCTAACAACTTATATTAACATAGCGCCATTATTGTAATAAAACACCCCATGGCCCTACACAGGAGCATGATGAAACAAAAACGGATGCTGAGTCACGTTCAACAAAATTAGGTCGGATGACTGGAAGTCTGGGTGTTAAAGAGTGCCCCAAAAGGCGGAGAGCGAGGCAGAGAGGCCAAAAAGCATAGAGAGGGAATTCCAGAGCTTGGGGCCAAGGCAACTGATAGCATAGTAGCCAATTATGGAACAATTAAAATTGGGATGAAGGTATTCCATATTGAGTACTGGATGACTCTGCCACTGCCAATGTCTTTGGTATTGAAGCAGTGAATATTTTGGACTGCTTACTTTATGATAGATCTGTAGCATTTTGAACCTTTCCATTATCAATGTCAGTTCCTGTCATTTACCTGCTGCTGGAGGTTCCCTCAGCACACTCAGAGATTTATGTTGCAGCAGTCACTGGGCAATGTCCAAGATTGGTCTGAGCTGCATGCTTCTCCAATATGATGAATCCATAAATTGGAGTTCAAAGTGTCCAGAAGTCTAGTCAAAGCTTTCATGTTGGAAGTTTAGTCTGAATTTGGATGTTGGATGCTTTGCTTTGGTCACACTCTATGATGGTCTGTCGCACAGGCAATTATACAACACAACAGAGAACTAGGGGGTGATTTTCTGACCTTGCCACGCCTGACACAGATTGCACCAATCCCAGAAAATAGCGCACAGGCCTAAACATAAATTATGTGCCCTGTGCCAAACAGTTTACAATCATCCCAGTCCCTTTCTGATGCCGCAAACTGGATCATGCCCAGAAAGTGCACAAGGCCAATTAGCATATTTAAAGTAGCATTTAAATATGCATAGCCCCGTTTGACACCAGATTCTCCCAGAGCTCCTGGGATATTCCAACCTTCGGATACTGTGTGAGACCATCAAGAATCACTACTGGTCTCCACCTGCAGAGGCTGGGCATGATGGCCATGCTGGGGGCAGGGGAGGGGGGGTGTGGGGGGTTGGAGACCATTGAAGCCCTGGGGTGGCCGGGGACATGGTTGGCCAATGCCCATTGGGCAGTGCCCATCTGTCAGTGACCACCTGGAATCCTGGCAGTATCAGTTCGGCACTGCCGGTGTGCTGGGGCAGTGTCAAGGGGGTGAGGTCTGAGTGGGGTGGGGCCTGAATGGGGGCTATAACGGGGGGCGCTCTATGATGGTGGGGCTATGATGGGGGGCTATGACAGGGAGGCTATGACAGGGGGTTTCTGCAGGAAGTTGTGCAGGGATGGAGCATGAAGGGGGACATTTCGGGGTCATGAAGGGGGCTCACTGGGAGGGCATGATGCCCCAGTGCCAGTGATCCGTGTCGGGGAGTGGGTGGGAAACATTCCGCTGATGGGGGTGGCTGATGGCCATGGGGAGAGGGAGGAGGCCTCCCACTTCACTGTGAGATTGGGATGCCCTTCCAAAACGGGGCCTGAGTGCTTTGCAGCCGGGCACACTGGCGTGTTAAGGCCCCCCCACCCCACCCTCTCCCAGAACAGGTTTGAAACTCACCTCTCTCCTAAAAAAGCACTGAGTTGGGATGATTGCGGTCTGGACTGCGCCTAACAGACTGGTGTGGATTGCTCCAGTATTCTCGCCTTTATGACTTGAGGGAAAATTCTGCCCCTAAATTTCATACTCCAAAAAAACTATTCAAATCTGTTGGGGTGACTTTCTTGCTTCATACTTCTGGTGGAAACCTCACTAATTGCAGCACATCTTGGAAATATTGCTGCATAATATAAGAAAAAAGAGTACAAACCTCTGGCATCAATCTGAACATCTCTATAGCTTCATTGATGCTGAACTACAAAACTACATTTGTAGACAGATCCCACGAGATCTTGATTGGCCTTTCAGCCAACAGACTGCATCTGGTGTAATTATGTCTTATTTCTAAACTAGATTGGCAGGGGGATGGGAGCCCGAGAGGGAGCAAGGGAGCTCAGATTAGAGGGAAGCAACCCTGGTAATAGGAAATAGAAAGTAGCAAATGAAATTAGAAGGCAGATGAAGCAAAGACAAGCATCAAATGGGATCATAATGCAGAATATTGTTAAAAAGACACTCCATCTGAATGCATTTACAATAAGATAGCTGATTTGAAGACACAAATAGAGGTAAATGGGTGAGATTTAACTGCCATTACAGAGACGTGGTTACAGGATGACCAAGACGGGGAACTGAATATCCAAGTATATTCTTCATTGAGGAAGGATAGGCAAAAAGGGAAAGGGGATGAGATAATGCTGTTAATGACAGATAAGATCAGTATATTAGTGAGAGAGGAACTTAGGTTGAAGGATTAGAAAGATGTAGAATTGGTTTGGGTGGGGCTGAGAAACTGCAAGGGGCAGCAATCAGTGGCGGGAGTTTCTATAGGCCACCAAACTGTGGTAGTAACATTGGGCACTATATAAATCAGGAAAATAGAGCCGCATGTGGTAATACAGTAATAATGGGCAACTTTAATTTACATATAGACCAGTAAACCTAACTAGCATTAACTCTGTTAAGAATGAATTGCTGGAGAGTGTAGAAGATGGGCTTCTGGAGCAGTACATTGAAGGGCCAACTAGGGATTAGGCTATTTTATGTTTAATGTTATATTATAATTAATAACCTTGTTATAAAGGAGGCTTTAGGAAATAATGACTATAATATGATGAAATTTTATATTAATCTTGAAAGTGATATAGTTCATTCTGAAATTAAAGTCTTAAACCTAAACAAAGGAAACTATGAAGGTTTGAGGGGCAAATTGGTTATGGTGGATTGGGAAAATCCACCATTATATTTGATGGTAGTCAGGCAGCAGCTAGTATTTAGGGCGGCATGGTGACACAGTGGTTAGCACTGCTGCCTCACAGTGCCAGGACCTAGTTTCAATTCCGGCCTTGGGTGACTGACTGTGTGGAGTTTGCATGTTCCCATGTCTGAGTAGGTTTCCTCTGGTTTCCTCCCACAGTCCAAAGATGTGCAGGGTGGGTTGATTGGCGCTGCTAATTGCCCCTTAGTGTTCCAAGATGTGTAGGTTAGGTGGATTAGTGAGGTTACAGGGGTAGGGACTAGGTAAAATGCTCTGTCAGGGAGTCGGTGCCTACTCGATGGGATGACTGGCCTCCTTCTGTACTGTCGATGGTAGTCATGATGTGGAGATGCTGGCGTTGGATTGGGTTAAACACAGTAAGAAGTTTAACAACACCAGGTTAAAGTCATAAACTCATAAAGTCATAAAAACATAAACCTGTTGGACTTTAGCCTGGTGTTGTTAGACTTCTTACTCGTTCTGTACCGCAGGGATTCTATGATTCTATGGTCTGCAAAAAATATACATCCTTCTCAGACACAGAAACCTAACAGGAAAGGTGAATCAACTGTGGCTAACAAAAGAATTTAAAGATTGCATTAGATCAAAGGAAGTGGCTTAGAAGGTTTCCAGAAAAAGTGGTAAACCCGGGAATTGGGAGCAAATTAGAATTCAGCAAAGGAGAACCAAGAAACTGATAAAGTGAAAAGAGAAGATGAATGCAAACTAGCGAGAACCATAAAGGTGGATTATATGAGTTTCTTTAGGCATGTGAAAAGGAAAAGATTAGCAAGGACAAATATGTATCCATTACAGGTGGAGACAGGAGAATACATAATGGAGACTAGGGAATAGCAGAGAAATTTAACAATTATTTTCTGTCTGTCTTCATGAAGGAAGATACAGAAAATCTCCCAGAAATACTAGGAAACCCAGGGACTTGTGAAATGAGGAGCTGAAAGAAATTAGTATTAATAAAAAGGTCGTGCTCAAAAATTAATTGCATTGAAGGTTGATAAATCCTCTGGATTTGTTGAGTTACATCCCAGAGAGTTGAGGCAGCTGCCTGTTGAGATAATGCTTGCATTGGTGGTTACTTTTCAAAATTCTATAGATTCTGGAAAGGCTCCTCTAGACTGGATTTAGGTGTTGCCACTCTGTTCATGCTGCTTTGGTGTTATTCTTTATTACAAGAGACCTGATGCTTGAGGTAGAGCCACCCCTTTCTTGCATACTCTCTGAGGCAATCTCGCTGAATCTTTCGTCTTCAGCTCTTTTTCTGGAACTTGCAGCAGGACAGGTTTAAGAGGAACCAATGACCTTTTACGAGCTGCAGGAAATGCATATACAGGCCCTGACCTCTGGCTATTCCCAACATGATGTGGAGATGCCGGCGTTGGACTGGGGTAAACACAGTAAGAAGTCTCACAACACCAGGTTAAAGTCCAACAGGTATATTTGGTAGCACAAGCCACTAGCTTTCGGAGCGCTGCCCCTTCATCAGGTGAGTGGGAGTTCTGTTCACAAACAGGGCATATAAAGACACAAACTCAATTTACAAAATAATGGCTGGAATGTGAGCCTTTACAGGTAATCAAGTCTTAAAGGTACAGACAATGTGGAGAGAGGGTTAAGCACAGGTTAAAGAGATGTGTATTGTCTCCAGCCAGGACAAGAGATGTGTATTGTCTCCAGCCAGGACAGTTAGCCCAGTCAGGTTGTGGGGGTTACAGATAGTGTGACATGAACCCAAGATCCCGGTTGAGGCTGTCATTCTCAACATACCATTCCCGATTTTCAAAACATATTAAAGTAAGCTGGTCTTATGAGGTGCGATACTGGAACACATTATTGATACCTAGATCTTTTGCAATTTCAAACCTTGTTTAAAGTTAGTCAATTTAAACTCTTTAGTTGAATCATGTTCACTTAAGCTCTTCTTCAATTATAACTTATAACTCAAAAATGTAAAATGGCAGACCTGGTTGGTCTTCTTCGAATCCTCTCCAGCATGTCAATGTCACTTTGAAGGCAGGAAATTAAAATTACAGAAAATAGCCCAGCTGGAATAACGCAGGGTTAAAAATAATCAATTTTGACTTATAATGAATACCTCAGGAAGAATTCCCCCAAATCTGCAGCCTTGTTAGTAACATTGTCATGCTGCCATGTGACCTCGGCACCCAAACACTTATTCTTTTCCATATTTGGCAATGACTGCCTGTCTTCATTTCTGAACCAGTTTAATATTAACTGTACTAAAATCTGTCAGGGTGATTTTCTTACTCCACACTTGAGGTGGGAAACCTCAATTAGTGGCCGCACGTTATGGAAATATCCCTGCATTGATATCTTCCAACAGTTTGAAATAAAAGCTCAGAAAATCATGTGGAAGGCATGCCCAGATTGCTGTTTGCAACGGGGGGTGAGGCTCCCCGTCAGAAGAGCAAAGTTGGAAAATTACCCTCCAATGCCATTCGTTAAGCACATCTACTTCATTTATCCAGATCTCCTTAAATGCCATTATTTCCTTCAAACTGGTCTCCTGGGCAAATGAATAAATCTATTTTATATTGTCGCACCACTTTTTAAGCCAACAAGCTAATTTGCCCTTGGCTTTACACATCTTAAAAGCCTACAAAGCTTTCTGGAAATCTAAATAGATTCTATGTTGCCTAGTAATTTAGTTATCTCCTCAGAGAAGGCCAGTAGATTTATGAGGCTTCTAAAACCATGCTGACAGTTCTTTAGAAGCTCCGTGCTCTTTAGAAAATCTTTGATAGGATCTTGTAAAATGTTTTTAAGCAATTTCCCCTTTGCTTAGTCTTGTTTTTGAATAACAGGATTGAGGCAGCTATGCTCCAGCCCACAGTTACAGCTCATATTTATAGAGCCCCTAAAAATATTGCTCATACCCTCAATCTCTTTCTATGAGGATTACATGGTGTGTACGCCATCGGTCGAAATGCCTTATGGATTATTTTCATTTCTGATTGTGTACCAACATTTAGATGTGTTAAAAAAAGATTTGTGCCCAGATTGACTGAATCTGAAATGTGTGTACAGCCTTTATTCGTGACAACCAATGTAAATAATTCATATGTTCCTGATAGTGCATAATATTTTTAGTTTGTACATCAGTTGTATATTTATCTGGCCTTTATATAAAAATAATTCTTGGTAATTATGTTATAATTTGGATGTAGATGGGTTCTTCTTTGTGCAATAGTCTGACTCACTGACCAAACCTTTGGAAGATATGTCATCCACCTTCAGGATCATCATCATTATAAAGATTGCTTAAAAAACTACCAATATTTGCATACTTAAATGCTTGAGCATTGGCCAAATTTTCAACAATTTACTGGTTTGCTGTGTGGTAAAATTATTACATAATTTTTCCTGGCAATCCGCTATACATCAGTTAAGGAAATGTTTAGCATAAGTATTGTTAATATGGGAATGGGAGGAATCCATGCAGTAATAAATAAAAGCATCTTTTTAAAATAGTTTCATAGCGACACGGTAGCACAGTGGTTAGCACTGCTGCTTCACAGCTCCAGGGACCTGGGTTCGATTCCCAGCTTGGGTCACTGTCTGTGTGGAGTTTGCACATTCTCCTCGTGTCTGCGTGGGTTTCCTCCGGGTGCTCCGGTTTGCTCCCACAGTCCAAAGATGTGCGGGTTAGGTTGATTGGCCATGCTAAAATTGCCCTTAGTGTCCTGAGATGCGTAGGTTAGAGGGATTAGTGGGTAAATGTGTAGGGATATGGGGTTAGGGCCTGGGTGGGATTGTGGTCGGTGCAGACTCGGTGGGCTGGATGGCCTCTTTCTGTACTGTAGGGATTCTATGATTCTCAAAAAATTCCAGTTCCAGTCCCTAAACCTATTCCAACCTTTGTGTGGTCGGGTCCCCAAATCCTCTCTTCTCCCTGTTTGAGAGTCAGAAAGGTCAGTAATCCTGTAGTATAATTAGAGGAGGTGATGGCCTAGTGGTATTATTGCTAGACTGTTAGTCCAGAAATTCAGCTAATGTTCTAGGGACCTGGGTTCGAATCCTGCCATGGCAGCTGGTGGAAACTGAATTCAATAAAAAAAATCTGGAATTAAGAATCTACTTGTTTATTGTCGGAAAAATCCATCAGGCTCACTAATGTCCTTTTGGGAAGGAAATCTGCCGTCCTAACCTGGTCTGGCCTACATGTGACTCCAGAGCCACAGTAATGTGGTTGATTCTCAACTGCCCTCCAAGGGTAACTAGGGATGGGCAATAAATGCTGGGCAGCCAGCGATACCCATGTCCCATGAATAAATAAAAAAGAAACTAATGTTAAATATCTGGAAGAAGGTCCACCTGTGCCTCTCTGATGGTGACCTTGAGCGTGTCAATTGTTGTGGCCTGTGGCTGACCTATAAGCTCTGAAAATCATTAAGAAGTGAATTCAGGAATTGTCTGAAAAGGGCAAGATGCTTCAAGTGTGTCAGTGGAATGTCTTTTTTTAGCAGCTTATCAAGATGTTTCATTTTGTACAGACACTACCTGTAAGGCCTACTTGTCAGTACTACCTTGTCAGTACCACTCTCTGCAACACAGACACCCATCTCCCCACTCTCGCAACAGGGAACTCAAGAAAACTGAACTCTTCATCATTAGGACATCTTTGCAGCACAGATACAGTATCATTCTTGATCAACTATGTGCGCTGTTCTGGTGTTGAGTTGTTCCCATGATAAATCACAACACTTCATTAAGATAAAAAAAAGATTTATATCTGTGCCTATTATTTAACAGCTCCAATATTCATGCAAAAATCTTTAAATATATGAAAAGAAAATAATCATAAACTGTACTCAGATTTAGAAAACGCATCCTGAATTAATTTACAGCTGAGTCGAATTAAATATTTAAAATTAACATGTAATTTTCACATTAATGTGGGGGGCTTACTGCATTTTTAAATAAATATCTTTTAAGTTCAATCTGCTTAATAATGCTATAGGCTGAGTACCTCTTAAGTCAGTTTCAAAGTGAACTCTAATTTGTGTAATTTTTATTAAAACCTGAATTGAAATATATTTCAGGCATTAATATTTAGCACATTGGACACTGTCTAGAACTGTTGATTCACTGGTGACAGATTCATCACTGAATGTACTTGCTCTGGTGTCAAAATGATAACACACTGCTTCTCATTCACACAACTGGATTATTCTGTGATTGAGAGATAGTTTCAAAAACTAGGGATATTAGTCACCTGAAAGGTGATATCAGAGCAAAATATTGTTAGCTTGCTTTTTTCTATTTACACAGGCGTCGGGATTTTCAGGCTGAGCTTGCCCCAAGATCGGAAAATCCCGCCCAATGAACCTCTACATTACCTGTGTCCCGCCCGCTATGATTCCCATAGTGAGTGGGACAGGAAAATTTTGCCCATGTTGTCTGAGCACCTATGCAATTCCAGCGCCTTCTGCCATTATTCATGGTACACAGTAATGATTTTTTAATATTGCAAACATGACATTCATTGATCCAAATGGATGAGAAGATAAAGCAGATATCCAATTAAGAAATTGAAGTCTGGCATCATGTAAGAAAAAAACTTATTGCATGTCAGTGAATGTGATATTTGCTCACTAGGTGGTCACAACTAAATAAAATATTAACAACATTGCGATCTCATATCCAAAAAGCAATAAAAAATGTTCTGCTCTTGTTGTCATGGTTGCGACTGTTGGGATTATTTTAATTGATTGGTTTGGGTTTCTATTACATGGAAGCTGAGTGATTACTAGATGTATGTTGGTTATTTAGCATGGATTTTTGTCCATGGTGTAATTTTAGTGGGAGCAGTCATCAGAGCTTAAACAATTAGGAAGTTTTCATAGGGCTATGAATAGAGAACAAACAGTTCCATAAAACTCATCCCTAATGGGCATTATCTGATGATCTGAATAATATCTCAGACTTAACCATACTATTCCCAAACATAAGCAAAATACAGCAGATACTGGAATCTGAAACAAAACAGAGGATCCTGGAAAAACTCAGCCGGTCTGGCAGCATCTGTAAGGAGAAAGAAACAGGATTTATCTTTCCAGACCTTTTGGATACTATTCCCAACTTCAACGTTACATTGGTTTTAGAATATTCATCTAGCATTACAAACACCATGTAAAGCTTCAAGCAGTTACGCTCTCTAGTTGACTCATTCGGCATCACAGTAGTGCCTGAATCATCGGGCCCGATTCTCCGACCTCTTCAGATGGCCCACGGGAATCAGGACGGCCCAGTAAATGGGACGTTGGCCGAAAATACGATTCCCGACGGATGTCAGGGTTTTTGAGATTCACCTGACCCGACCTGCCAGCCCTGATTGGGTTCCCGCCCAGAGCAGGCAGCAACCTGATAATTATGCAGATACCTTCATGTCATTAGCGGGACTGACCCCAGATGCAGCAACCACGTGATAGTCACTCACTCTTGCTACCGGGCGTAATTTGCTATTACTCCTGAAAAGCAGGGACCTGGTGGCAAAGCATTCAATGGGGAGGTAGGAGGAAAGAGTTATATTTTAAACTTTTTGTCTTGCTTGGGTGGCATCTATGACTCAATGGGGGCAGCGGGGGTTTGAGTTGGAGGGAAGGGGGTGACCATGGGTGGGGATATGGGGATGGGGGGAAGGGATTCCCTGGGTCGGGGAGGCTGGCCGTTTCTCTTTATAGTGTTGTAGCTAACCCAATCCATGTCAATTTCAGGCACCTGTATGTCAAAAGTGTTGCTTCCCCTCTGTGTCCGATCTCAGCTCTGGCCTTCTGGCTCTATGGGAACCACACACTGAGGACACCTGGACTCTGCATACCCAGTTCTGTTAACCTCTTACAATCTGGCATAGTCCTGTCGTCGCGCAGAAACCCTCAACACAGGCCAGCCCTGTCCTAACTCCCTTCATATACAGCAAGTATCACTGACACAGGACCTCTCTTCAAAACCCTACATGAGCACTGGACATTGGCACACCTCATCGAATGCTTAATTCACAATCCCATCCCAGATCAAGGAAAGGAGTCGGAAAGGTGAGTGCACGCAGGGGTGCTAGCGTGATTCAGTGCAGCATAGCTTCCCCGGAGGTTCACCTCTCCTACTGAAGGGAACCTTTAGTCTTCGTCACTTTCAGCACATCCAAAAGTATTGCATTGGTGCTGTGAAGGGAGGGATGATAGGGACAGGAAGCCATGATGCAAGGAGAGGGGACAAGGGGCAATGGTTCCAATCATTGGTGCCAAGGCAAACAGGAGTTCATGAGAGTGCCAGGACCAGTCTAGGCATGACTCTGCACCACAGGAGCCAGAACCCGAAGATCAGGGAGCTGTTACAGAGGCTCAAGTAAGAGCCACCCATCAGGCGGAGGAGGGGGCAAGAAGACAGTGAGACTGTAGACAGAGTCTACAGGAGGCGCTGGCATTTTGAGGAGCTGCCAGACTACTTGTGCTGCAGAAGACAGTGCCTGCAAAGGGAGACAGTATGGCATCTGTGCCAGGTGCTCAATCACCTGGCACCGCGAGGAGGACCTGATGGCTGTAAAGGTCACCGTCATCCTCAAAATTTTTGCCACTGGATCTTTCCAAGGCAAACACTGCAGCCAATTTGCGCACAGGATGGCCTCATAAACAGCAATTATATCAACAACAATCAGTCTGTTTTCTGATTGTATCAGCTGAAGGATAATCGTTGGCCAGGACTCTGAGAGAATGCATCTGCCAGATCACGGATGTCTTTTATACCCAGGCATCAGATTACATGAGCTTCAACCTAGGCCAGGCCCATCAGGATGCTCGGACTGCAGGATTCAATGCCGTCGCTGGGATGTCCCAGGCCCAGAAGGCGATCAAATGCATACATATCACCTTAAAAGCACTGTCTCGACAGGGAATGCCCGCCATTAACAGGAAGGTCTTCTACTCCCTAAACATTCAGCTGGTGTGTGAACACAGCTAATGTAGGCTCAAGATCACCCTCCCACTCAGTACATACTTATTTAACACAAATAAAAATACAGCAACTGGCTGGTGGTCTTATTTTAGTTAATGTGACTCTGAGGCAGTGGGAGAATTCATTTTCAGGTCAGCCCTGCTGATATATAGCACTGAGGGAGGGCTGGAATGTCTCTCCAATGAGATGTTAAACTGATGCCCTTTTTGTCTTCAGGTGAAAGTAATGCACCCAATGGCATAATTTGAAGGCGTTCTCTCAGAGTCTTGGCCAACGATTATCCTTCAGCTGATACAACCAGAAAACAGGCTGATTGTTGATGATATAATTGCTGTTTATGAGGCCATCCTGTGCGCAAATTGGCTGCAATATTTGCCCCTGACTACACGTAAAATTAATTCCTCGGCTGTGAAGTGCTTTGGAATATCCAAAGGATGCTAATTTCTTCTTCTCTAGAGCCTCCCTGGCATTGGTTTCATTAACTGTAAAATACTACCTTGCAATAATATCATGAGCAAATTTAATGACGAAATATGCACATTGTTCATTAAATGACATTTCAATTACTGCAAATTGGACAACATTATTCAATATTATTGAAGTTCTATGCTTCCCTCTCCTCCAGTTAATGCTGGGATGAAATATACTATTGCCTCTCAGTTTCCTCGTTCTCCTAGTTCTCTCTTATCTGTTGGCAATAATCTTCTGTCACAAATAATATTACTGTATTGGGACCTCTGCTGTTTGTGATTTATATAAACGATCTGGAAGAAGGTGTAACTGGGGTGATCAGTAAGTTTGCGGATGACACGAAAATGGCTGGACTTACAAATAGTGAGGAACATTGTCAGAGGCTACAGAAGGATATAGATAGGCTGGAAATTTGAGCAAAGAAATGGCAGATGGAGTTCAGATAAATGCGAAGTGATGCATTTTGGTAGAACTAACGTAGGGGGGAGCTATACGATAAATGGCAGAACCACAAAGGGTGTAGATACGCAGAGGGACCTGGGTGTGCAAATCCACAGATCCTTGAAGGTGACGTCACAGGTGGAGAAGGTAGTGAATAAGGCTTATGGCATGCTTGCCTTTATAGGACGGGGCATAGAGTATAAAAGTTGGGGTCTGATGATGCAGTTGTATGGAACGTTGGTTCGGCCGCATTTGGAATACTGCGCCCAGTTCTGGCCGCCACACTACCAGAAGGACGTGGAGGCTTTAGAGAGAGTGCAGAGGAGGTTTACCAGGATGTTGCCTGGTATGGAAGGGCTTAGTTATGAGGAGAGAGTGGGTAAACTGGGGTTGTTCTCACTGGAAAGACGGAGGATGAGGGGTGACCTAATAGAGGTGTATAAACTTATGAAAGGCATAGATAGGGTGAACGGTGGGAAGCTTTTTCCCAGGTCGGTGGTGACGTTCACGAGGGGTCATAGGTTCAAGGTAACGGGGAGGGGAGATTTAACACGAATATCAGAAGGACGTATTTTACACAAAGGGTGGTGGGGGCCTGGAATGCGCTGCCGGGCAAGGTGGTGGAGGCGGACACACTGGGAACGTTTAAGACTTATCTAGATAGCCACATGAACAGAGTGGGAATGGAGGGATACAAAAGAATGGTCTAGTTTGGACCAGGGAGCGGTGTGGGCTTGGAGGGCCGAAAGGCCTGTTCTTGTGCTGTATTGTTCTTTGTTCTTTATTCTTCTTTGTTCTTTGCAGAACACACAAAGGATAATTAAATTCACCCAAACAAACCTGGAGAAAGTCAAAGTCTTCAAGGGCTTGAAGTATAATTCTTTCCCTCCTTCCTATTTTCTTCGATCCTCCAGCTACAATCTGCCTTTCCTACTCACTATTAATCTGATTACCAATGTTCACTTTCCACATAAGAAGTAGGAGCAGGAATAGGCCCTTCAACCCCTTGAGCCTGCTCCGCCATTCAATAAAATCATGGCTGATATGATTGTGGCTTTAACTCCACTTTCCTGCCTGACCTCCCATAACCTTTGACTCCCTTGTAGGTGACAAATCTGTCTAATTTGATTTTGAATGTATTCAATGACCCAATCTCGAATGCTCCCTGGGGTAGAGAATTCCAAAGATTAATGACCTTCCTGAGAGAAAAAATTCCTCCTCATTTCCATCTTAAAATGGAGACCCCTTATTTTGAAAATATGAGCTGGGCTTTTGCGATGGAAGCGAATAGCTCAAGTTGAGAAATATCTCGACTTGCTGGATCTGCCTTGGTAAAAAATGCCTGATGCGTGCAATTTTCACTTGGGTGTGTGATGGCGGGCAAATGTTGAGGTAGACCAGTTAGAAGGCCAGCCTCAATTCTCTGGAACTTTGCCCCAGTTCTTTCACAAGCTGTTAGACCCTTTAGTCACGCCTCTCACCCTCTCACCCCTGACCCATCCCCCCATGATTCCCTCATATCTTTCATGTGCCTTCAACAACACTTTCCATGGGCCCCTCATGGCCGCATGTCAACTCAATGCCAGCATGCCCTCTCATACCCTCTATGTCACCTCCATAATCTTCGTGCTTTGCGACCCTTGCAGCAGCCACAATAGGGCATGTTTGAACACAGCAGTGAGTTCAAATGGCCCTGATGTGTTTGTCCCATCTGTGAGAATCACAACCCACCCCCTTCACCTAATGGTAAAACCTGGATCTGTTGGAAATGGGGACAGGACTTCCACATCCACGTCCACATTAAATATCCATGGAGTCTTCCCAACTTCCTGTAAATATGGCCTTATGTCTTCGGTCCTAGTTCTAGATTCCTCCATGAGGGGAAACATCCTCTCAGCATCTATCCTGTCAAACCCCCTCAGAATTTAGGTTTCAATAAGATCACCTCGCACACTTCTGAACTCCCACAAGTAAAGCCCCAACCTGCGCAACCATTCCTTATAAGGTGATGCCTTCAACCCAGGAATCAGTCTCAGAAATCTTCTCTGAAATTCCTCCAATGTCAGTATATCCCTCCTAAAGTAAGGAAAGTAAACCTGTTTGCAGTAATCTAGATGTGGTCTCACTAATGCCCTGTAAAGTTGTAGCAAGCTTCCCTACTATACACTCCCTGCAATTAAGGCCAACATTCCATTTGCCTTCCTAATTACTTGCTGTACCTACAGGCTAACGGCTTGTGATTTGTGTTCAAGGACACACAGATTCCTCTTCCCACAGAATTCTGCAGTCTCTATTTAAATGATATTTTACTTTTTTGTTCTTCCTGTCAAAATTTTCCATTTTCTCACGTTATTTCCTATCCTGCAAGTATACTCATATATCTATATCACTCTGCAGATTATTTGCATTCTCCCCACAACCTGATTTTCTCTCAGTCTTTGTATCATCAGCAAATTTGACTACAATACATTTGGTCCCTTCATACAAATAATTAATATAGATTGTAAATAGTTGAGGTCCCATCATTGATGGGACTCCCACTGTGGCACTCCATTAGTTATAATTTGCCAACCTGAAAATGATCTATTTATTCAAACTTTGTTTCCTGTTAGCTATCAATCCTCTATCCATGATAACATATTACTCCCAACACCATGAGCTCTTATTTTGTGTAGCAAGCTTTTATGCGGACTTAGCAGACTTTAATCTCTTTAGCTTACGTAGTGCTTTTTCTCTAGTGACAGTGATTGTTTTAACTTCCTCCCTCCCTTTTGCCCTTTGAATCACAGGTTGGAGGGTCACAGTTTTTTTTAACTGGTCGGTGCAACATCGTGGGCCGAAGGGCCTGTTCTGCGCTGTAATGTTCTATGTTCTATGTTCTATGTTCTATGTTCTATATATACTTTGGATGTTTTCTACCGTGAAGAGGGATACAAAATATTTGTAAAAGGTGGTGGTTCAAAGCCTCTATCATACCCTTGTTTCCCATTATTAATTCTCCCAAGTCATCCTCGAAGGGGCCAACATTAACTTTAGCTACACTCTCTTACAGAATTGTAGAATCTGCTTTTATATTCCTTGTTGTTTACCCTCATATTCTGGCTTCTCCCTACTTTTTAGCCATATTTTGCTGGTTTCTAAACATTTTTAATATTCCGGCCTGCCGCAAATTTTTGTAGCATGGTATGCCTTTTATTTCAATTGGATACCACCCTTAACTTCCTTAGTTAGCCATGAATGGGGCATCATTCTGGTAGATTCTTTCTTTCTCAATGGAATATTTCTTTGTTAAGAGTTGTGAAATATTTCTTTAAATGTCTGTCACTGCTTCTCTACCATCTTACCTTATAACCTACTTTCCCAGTCCACTCAAGACAACTCTCTCCTCATATCTTTGTAATTGCCTTTATTTAATTTTAATGCACTAACTTCAGATACAAGTTTTGCACCCTCAAACTCAATGGTAAATTCCATCATGTTATGATCACTTTTGCCTAGAGGACCCTTTACTATGAGATCATTAATTAATCCAGTCTCATTACACATTACCAGGTCGAAACTAGCCTGCTTCATGGTTAGTTCCAGAGAAAGTATTGTTCTACAAAACTGTTCCAAATATACTCTATGAACTCATTCTCATGACTACCTTTGCCAATTTGATTTGGCCAATCTATATGAAAATTATAATCATGCATGACCATTGCAGTTCATTTCTTACAAACCCCAATTATTTCTTGTCCTACAATGTAGCTACTCTTAGGAGCTTATGACTACTCCCACCAGTGGCTTTTTTCCATTGCTATTTCTTAGCTCCACCAAAATTGATTCTACAGGTGGGATTTCTCTCCCACTCCACGTGTGTTTCACAGCAATGGGATCTTATGGTCCCACTGTTGTCAATGGGGTTTCCTGTTGAACACACTCATCGCCACCAGGAAACCTGCAGTGGGGGTACGTCGTCGGCGGTACTGTAAGGTCCCACATGAATGGTCCCAAGATTTTGACGTACATCCTTATCTTCTAAGCCAAGATCATTTCTCACTACTAGAACAAAGAAAATTACAGCACAGGAACAGGCCCTTCGGCCCTCCAAGCCTGCACTGACCATGCTGCCCGACTTAACTAAAACCCCCTACCCTTCCGGGGACCATATCCCTCTATTCCCATCCTATTCATGTACTTGTCAAGACGCCCTTAAAAGTTACTACCATATCCGCTTCCACTACCTCCCCCGGCAACGAGTTCCAAGCACCCACTACTCTCTGCGTAAAAAATCTGCATCGTATATCTGTTTTAAACCTTACCCCTCGCACCTTAAACCTATGCCCCCTAGTAATTGACTCTTCCACCCTGGGAAAAAGCTTCTGACTATCCACTCTGTCCATGCCTCTCATAATCTTGTAGACTTCTATCAGGTCTCCCCTCAAACTCCGTCGCTCCATAATGATCTCAGCCTTTATTCACAGAGCTACTCCACATCCTTGATCTATCTTACTTCCTTCTGAAATGTCAAATATCTTTGCGTATTCAATACCCAGTTTTGGTCACTTTGCAATCAAGTCTTAGTAGTAGCCAACATATCATACCCACTTATTTCATATTGTGCAGTCAACTTCTCTAATGTTGTGAATTCAATTCAAAGAATGTTATGAATGCCGCATATGTTCAGATGAAGAGCATTTAATTCTGTCATTTTATCATTTTTCTCCTACTCTGACCCTGGTGCACCCTAATATTTGTATACTTTGTTTCTTGTTATGATCCATTGATCCTGTTAAGGACCAATAAAGTTTTGTTTAAAGTGGACAAAATTTGAGATTCAAGACATTTAATCATTAATAAAGTCACAAGATTCCATGGGTCCTGAACAAACATAATTAAAATTTACTATACAAGGTCAGAAAGGTAAAATAATTTTCAAGATTCATCTTATACATTCAGTACTGATATGAAGTACATGTGAATTAACAGATAAACTGTGATTGAACACACTGAATGGCAAATGTGACCAAGGCAGTGCCCATGGATTTCTCAACAATCCAACCAGTCATCAGTAAACATTATAAGTCAACCAATCCCACTAAAACTCTGTCTCTCTCATGAGGCATTCCAACCTTCAACTTTGAAGATGTAACCTGGGAATTCTCTCCAAACGTCACTCCAACTTGGATGGCATCAATGATGGTTCATCGTACAGGGTTTCAATCTCGTCTCCTGAGATTATCTTCTTCTGGGTTCCTGAGTATTCACTCGAGCACCAACTTATAAGCACAACTTCAGCTCTTCGGCTATGCTGGAATAACACTACTGTTCCAAAGAGGTATGTTCACCACAACAGCTCACAGCACTGAGCCACCAACCTTCTGCCTTCTTGGATCTTCATGGCTTCTCCTGAGCCGTCTTCACTTAGTCTTCCCCCCACTGACCCTTTGCTGTTTGCAGACTGTTTCTCTGCTCCTCTTTTTTAAAATAATTTTTTTCTTTATTCTTTAACTCAACCGTCTTGGTCCCCTGTCTCTGTCCTTTACATAAGACTTCCTTTTGGGACCTCTCTCCATTCCTTGCCAGGGATGCTTATTCACAATGGTGCTCCACTCACAGACAGCTAACCCAGACTTTTGCATTGTTTTTCCTTCATGCACAGGTATGTTGGGCCCAGAGAAAGTAAGAACGCAGAAGTGCACATGTGCAGCTTGTTCCTGGCCTATGCATGTGCAGAAAGCCTGAGGTTTGTTGGGAGTTGATGTTTCCAACCTCCGCTCTCAACTGTAAGGTAAGTTGACTTTCATAATACCCTTTCCCTCACAGTCTGGTTATCATTAGCTGCATTATTACCCTGCACTATTGCCTTATCCTCTCTTGTTAACTTTTTAAACCTTCCCTGATATGAACCCTCCTCCACACTATGTAGTTTAATTACCTCTCTACTGTAAGAATTCAATATGAATTCCTGGCTAAAATTCCAGAAAAACTAAGTGTAATCATGGGAGGATTCTTAAACAGCCTGCCACATCCCAGACCATTAAGTGAATGGATTATTCAACTGAATTATCTGAAAGAAGCTTGATACCGTCCAGGAGGGAACAATTATTTGATCGGTGTCCTTTCCATTGAAGTCGATACATGCCCCATTCACCACTAGATACATTTACTATTTTACAGGATGCACTGCAGCAACCTGCCAAGCTTTACTTTGACTGCACCTCCCAGCCCTTTAACAATTGGCACCAGAAAGGTTAAGAACCACATCATTGGAAAACCATTAGCTCCAACTTTCCAGGCCATACTAGCTTCCTTATTGGACATATATCACCATTTCTTCACCATTGCTGTGTCAAAATCCCAGATTTTGCTGTTTACCACTGGCGTGGAAGCATCAACAGCCTTAAGATTGCAGTGGCTCAGCGCAACTTGGTATTGGCAACCAGTGCAGCCTTGCCAACATCTCCCACATCCTCAGAGCAAATTGGTTTAGATCTCCCCATCCAGTTTTGTCTCGCATTCAATAGGGGCCTCTAATCTCACAGAAATGACAAATAGAGGTCCAAAAATTACTGTTTGATTCCTAATATCACGAACACTACAATTTGACAATTGCGGAACAAACTATATTTAAGAATGAAAGAAAGGCATTCTACTTGCCTATGGCAGAAGAATCAATGTAAACAAGGCATTAGCATTCTTGGCTGAGTGATCCTCTGTTGTTTTCCTTGCTGAACTATTTCATATTCTCAATTCTAAAAATTCCAGGCATAACTCTCCAGCACAGATCCTCCCCTGCAGTTGGTGAATCAAAGGAGCTGCATTTCTCCTGATTATGTATCCAGTCTGCCCGTGACTAAGGATCAGCAAATCAAATTGAGACAGCTTTTTGCAAACGTTGCTGTCCTAAGACCTTTCTTCCTTTAATCTTCACAGTCCTTGTGATCAATTGCCTTTTAGGAGTATTACATAGCCTAAAAGTGACCCAAATGAGCAGATCTCTGATAGCTCACCTTGATCTGAACGTTTTCTGTGATTTAAGCTCTTCTGGCATGTTTCATGTTTTAGGCAAAAATATTGTGGAGGAACTCAATCAGATACGAACCTTCTAATTCTCAAGGAGATCAGTAGCTTTTGTACAGTGTTGGACATTTTATTTGTTGGGCTTTTTTGCAAGATTTCTGCAGGACATGTTTGTACCTAAGTTCCAATTAATGAGTAAAATGAAGGAAACGGCTTGCATTAGCCAATGTGCATGCCTCTGGCAGCCCAAAGGGCAGGTCATGCAGAATTTTATAACAGCATTGTCACCTATTAATTTGAATAGCTCACAGGCAACATGCTAAACTTACTCAGTGAGCTTAACCTGTCCCAATAGGCAGCAGCTTTTATAACCATATAATGGGACTTTTCTGGGAGCTAACTGTTCACAATAGTACAGTGAATGGACACATAGACAACAGTACTCTGTTGTTCCTTTGATGCTGTGGAGCTGGAGGTTCTGCTGCAAGGAACCTATTAAAGGATGGAACATATTGGGCTGACACTATAGAAAATGCATGGGTAGATGTTTTCTAGAGTGTTGTTAGGGGCCAGATCACTGCAGCTAACCTTGTCCCTTGTACTTAGCAAAAATGAGGACAAGGATTAATGGTACCAAGAGGAAGATGAAGATCAATATGCTCCTTTGTGTACATCTATTGCCGAGGCCAGGCATGGTGCCAAATGAAGTTTGGAACTCCTGTCACAATTTAAAACATTGTACGCAACCATTGCCTTAAAACATGTGGGCCCATTTCCACAAAGCTATCCCTTAACATTTATTAATTTATCAGTTGCATTCTCCCCATCCAACCATTAATTCAATGACAATGTGCATTTTTATAGCATCATTGTTATAAAATGCCTTGAATTCTTCCCAAATGCATAAATGACCAAAGGGACGGCATTTAAGGGTGTGAAGCTGAGATAATGAATCGTGTTGTGGCCAAAGATGGCGAGGAATCTGAATGCATAGAATCATAGAACAAAGAACAAAGAACAGTACAGCACAGGAAACAGGCCCTTCGGCCCTCCAAGCCTGTGCCGCTCCTTGGTCCAACTAGACCAATCGTTTGTATCCCTCCATTCCCAGGCTGTGTGCCTGCCTCCACCACCCTACTTGGCAGCGCATTCCAGGCCCCCACCACCCTCTGTGTAAAAAACGTCCCTCTGATGTCTGAGTTATACTTCGCCCCTCTCAGCTTGAGCCCGTGACCCCTCGTGATCGTCACCTCCGACCTGGGAAAAAGCTTCCCACTGTTCACCCTATCTATACCCTTCATAATCATAGAAATCATAGAAACCCTACAGTGCGGAAGGAGGCCATTCGGCCCATCGAGTCTGCACCGACCACAATCCCACCCAGGCCCTACCCCCACATATTTACTTGCTAATCCCTCTAACCTACGCATCTCAGGACTCTAAGGGGCAATTTTTAACCTGGCCAATCAACCTAACCCGCACATCTTTGGACTGTGGGAGGAAACCGGAGCACCCGGAGGAAACCCACGCAGACACGAGGAGAATGTGCAAACTCCACACAGATAGAAATCATAGAAACCCTACAGTGCAGAAGGAGGCCATTCGGCCCATCGAGTCTGCACCGACCACAATCCCACCGAGGCCCTACCCCCACATATTTTACCCACTAATCCCTCTAACCTACGCATCCCAGGACTCTAAGGGGCAATTTTTAACCTGGCCAATCAACCTAACCCGCACATCTTTGGACTGTGGGAGGAAACCGGAGCACCCGGAGGAAACCCACGCAGACATGAGGAGAATGTGCAAACTCCACACAGACAGTGACCCGAGCCGGGAATCGAACCCGGGACCCTGGAGCTGTGAAGCAGCAGTGCTAACCACTGTGCTACCGTGCCGCCCCTTGTATACTTGTATTCCTCTATTAGATCTCCCCTCATTCTCCGTCTTTCCAAGGAGAACAACCCCAGTCTACCCAATCTCTCCTCATAGCTAAGACCCTCCATACCAGGCAACATCCTGGTAAACCTTCTCTGCACTCTCTCCAATGCCTCCACGTCCTTCTGGTAGTGCGGCGACCAGAACTGGACGCAGTACTCCAAATGTGGCCTAACCAGCGTTCTATACAGCTGCATCATCAGACTCCAGCTTTTATACTCTATACCCCGTCCTATAAAGGCAAGCATACCATATGCCTTCTTCACCACCTTCTCCACCTGTGTTGCCACCTTCAAGGATTTGTGGACTTGCACACCTAGGTCCCTCTGTGTTTCTATACTCCTGATGACTCTGCCATTTATTGTATAACTCCTCCCTACATTATTTCTTCCAAAATGCATCACTTCGCATTTATCCGGATTAAATTCCATCTGCCACCTCTCCGCCCAATTTTCCAGCCGATCTATATCCTGCTGTATTGCCCGACAATGCTCTTCGCTATCCGCAAGTCCAGCCATCTTCGTGTCATCCGCAAACTTGCTGATTACACCAGTTACACCTTCTTCCAAATCATTTATATATATCACAAATAGCAGAGGTCCCAGTACAGAGCCCTGCGGAACACCACTGGTCACAGACCTCCAGCCGGAAAAAGACCCTTCGACCACTACCCTCTGTCTCCTATGGCCAAGCCAGTTCTCCACCCATCTAGCCACTTCTCCTTGTATCCCATGAGCCTTAACCTTCTTAACCAACCTGCCATGTGGGACTTTGTCAAATGCCTTACTGAAATGCATATAGACGACATCCACGGCCCTTCCTTCATCAACCGTTTTTGTCACTTCCTCAAAAAACTCAAAAGAAGAATCATAGAATCCCTACAGCACAGAAAGAGGCCATTCGACCCATCGAGTCTGCACCGACCACAATCCCACCCAGGCCCTACCCCCATATCCCTACATATTTACCCACTAATCCCTCTAACCTACGCATCTCAGGAACTAAGGGCAATTTTAGCATGGCCAATCAACCTAACCCGCACATCTTTGGACTGTGGGAGGAAACCGGAGCACCCAGAGGAAACCCACGCAGACACGAGGAGAACGTGCAAACTCCACACAGACAGTGACCCAAGCCGGGAATCGAACCCAGGTCCCTGGAGCTGTGAAGCAGCAGTGCTAACCACTGTGCTACCGTGCCGCCCTAAAACTTTGCGAGCCTTCTTTGAGCCAGTGGCTGCCCTGAAGCAATAGAGTTAATATTTCAAATCACACCCGCTGCGAGCAGGGTTCGAACCTGCGCGGGGAAACCCCATTGGATTTCAAGTCCAACGCCTTAACCACTCGGCCATCGCAGCTGCAGTGGAGGGCAGAACTGTGAGAGTGGTTCAGATGTGCACTGGAAGGTAAGGTTTAAGGTGATTGCAGACGTAAGTCCAGGTGAGGCCAAGAATTTGAAAGTGGGACAAGGAAACCAGTGAAGATCAATGAGGACAAGTTGCTTTTCCAAATGAGATTCAGAAAAACATAGGGGTACAGGCAGTGAATTACAGTTTATAAAGGACAGTTCTTGGGAGACAAGTGTGTAAGAATATTAAAATTTGGAAGTGACAAGATTGTCAAAAAGAGTTTTAGGAGCAGTTAGAGATAGTGTAGTTGAAATAGAAAGCTTTTGTTATAGTGAGTATGTACGAGCTTGAAACTCAGCATCAATTAATAGCAGCCAGTCCCGCAACCTCTCCCCTCCCTCACTCCATCCCTCACATCCCAAACATCCCACTATCCCCAGCCCTATGCTTGGCTAGAATGAAATTTACAAAGGTTCCACTTGCACCCACAATATTTTAACACACTACATTTTAGATAGGGCCAGAATTTCTCATTCCAGCCAGATAAAGGACTCAGCGAGATGCAAATGTTGGGGTCTGGTATTGTTCTTCAGATCCTGATGGTATCTTAGCGCCAGGGTTCATGTTTGATGCACTGCTCATATTGTGCATGGGATACTGGCATGAAAAGGTCAGAAGAGGCCCAGGGAAGTAATAATTTTTCAATAATCACTACAGTGCAGAAGGAGGCCATTCAGCCTATCGGGCTTGCATTGACAACAATCCCACCCAGGCCCTGGTCCCGTAACACCACGTATTTACCCTACTAATCCCCCTGGCACTAAGGAGCAATTTACCATGGCCAATCCACCTAACCTGCACATTTTTGGAGTGTGGGAGGGAATTGGAGCACCTGGAGGAAAACCCACGCAGACACGGGGTGAATGTACAAACTCCACATAGTGTCCCAAGGCTGGAATTGAACTCAGGTCCCTGGCGCTGTGAGGCAGCCGTGCTAACCACTGTGCCGTCTCTGAAGTTCTTTCGGCCCGTACGCTTCACATATCAAATCATACATAATGAGAATGACAGGCTTTGCAAAATCATTTCACACTGTTATCAGATCCACATGTGAAAAGGTTGTAAACACTTTACCACGCACAACATGTTAGTCCAGGTCTTTCCACCTATTTAACCATTAATCGCAGTTTGCTCACCATTCAGAAACTCTTCAAGAACCTATTTATGTCACTCACTTCTTTAAGATTACATTTAGTAAAGTTATTTTACGTTGAGTTATTGGATGGATCAATTGGACTGTCAATCTCTCATCAGACTCACCACTTAGAATCTTGCCGCTGTCAGTTCAAGTGTTGCTTTGCTTTTTCATCCGCCTTGTGCTTGCATAAAACGTCCATATTCTGGGATTCAGAATCATTGTCTTCATCCTTGAATCAGCATTGGCATGCCACTGTGTGCTTTTCATATTGATGCGTACTGCTCTTTTACTTGTTTGTTTATGGCATTTTCTTTTCTCCTTGAGCTTGCACTGTTCTTTTTTCTCTGCGCATTTGTGTTGAGCCTCCTCATGCTGGCACTGTGCCTCTGCAACCTCCAGTCTCAGCACTTCCAACTGACATGCACATTCTTTGTCCATTTTCCTCTGCTGACAGACAAATTAAATCTAGCTCCAAATCTGATGCCATTTGGAGCCCAGGTACTCATTATAAATAGGAACAGGGGTAGGCTGTTTTGCGCCTTGAGCCTGTTTGGATTTTAATGCTTGTTTCTGGTGAAGGAGAAGAAAGAAAGGCTTGCATTCATATATTTTCTTTCATGGCCACTGGACATCTTATCGAGCTTCATACCAATTAAATACTTTTCAACTGCAAGAATGTAGGAAACGCAGCAGTCAGTTTGTACACAGCAAGCTCCCACAAGCAGCAATGTATTAATGACCAGATAATCTATTCTTGTAATGTTGATTGAGGGATAAATATTGGACAGGATACCAGGGTATCTCTTCTTCAAAGCAGCACCATAGGATATTTTGTATCCACCTGAGCAGGGTGATGGGGTGTCATTTTAATGTTTCATCCAAAAGACTGTACTTCCAGCTGTGCAGCACTCCCTTGGTACTGCATTAAAGTGTTTGCCCTAAAGTTGGAGCTTTGTGACTCAGAGGGCTGACGTTTAGTTCCAGGATCCCATTCCCAATGCTGCTCTAAATTGTGGGTCAGGAATCTGGAAGTGGCTATAGCGAGATCCTGGAGATATTTGAGGACACAGCCGTTAAGTAACTGCCTCGAGGAGTCCAGTCCAAATCAGGATGGTAGGTGTGATCCACAGCCAATGGATCACCTGAGGTTTGAGGCAGCTGGAAGACCTGCCAGGAGAGGTGGCTACTGCCATTGTAGTTGGGAGACCATGAGGGGTGTCTCAAGATGGAGACAGAATAATGCAAAATGCACTATGGTTATAGCTATCAGGCCATCATTATGGACAGGGAACTCCTCCAAAGGATGCCACAGATGAGGCCCTTGCAACCCACCAGATCCACACTGAATTGCTTTGCATGGTGCACCTTTAGCACCATTCACCACCAACCCCCTCCACACAGTTGCCACCAGAAGGCTTTCAGCGTTCCATCTATGGGCTCCAGCTACATCAAGTGGTCTGTCACCATCTGTAAAATTCAGGTGCATGTGAAGAGTGCCCTCAATTCACAGATTCATAGATTCTTTACAGTCCAGAAGGAGGCCATTCAGCCCATCAAGTCTACACTAACTCCTTGAAAGAGCATTCTACCTAGTTCCATTCTCCTGCCTGATCCCATAATCTTGTACATTCTTTCTTTTCAATTAACCTCAATTGGAATAATTAGCTACTCATCATTGATAGTTGGGTAGCTGTCACCCACTAGAAGACACCTCCCTGGAAATAGGCCAGAGGAGGGAAATTGCCAGCACCGCTGACTTGAAACCCAACCTCCACCGAAGAATGAAAATCCAGTCAGAGTGTGCAGCTAACCCTGGTAATGGACTTACATTCCAAAATTCAACAGACTGTTTTGGGTCTGTTGATAATATTTTAATCCAATTTGTGACAGTTTGAGTTCACTCCAGATACGTCTTTCTCATGCCCAATGTAAAGACCCATATGGAAATGGTCGGTCCTCATGAAACATGATCTTATTTCCAAAATAACAGCGATACTGGGCAACTAGGGTAAAAAAGAACACTTTTACAAAAGACACAGTGGAAGTATTTGGGGATACCCAAGCTCTAATTTCAAAACAATTAGCACCAATGTTATATAATTCAGATTGCAATCATTTTTTTTGGAGAATGAATTATCAAGAGCAAATGCAGCTGACTTGAGGAGTGTAAGAGAATGCTTGACTTCCCACCTGAACTTTAACTAGGTTCAAATCTATAAAAGTTCCACATCTCTTGTCTTCCTCTGTAGTTTGGCCAGATGTGTGTGATGCGAAAAATTTAAACTTATTTATTAGTGTCACAAGTAGGCTTACATTAACAATGCAATGAAGTTACTGTGAAATTCCGCTAGTCGCCACATTCCAGCACCTGTTTGGGTACACGGAGGGAGAATTTAGCATGGCCAATACACCTAACCAGCATGTCTTTCGGATGGTGGGAGGAAATCAGAGCACCCAGAGGAAACCACGCAGACACAAGGAGAACGTGGAGACACTGAACAGTCAGTGATCCAAGCCGGGAATTGAACCCGGGTCCCTAGCACTGTGAGGCAGCAGTGCTAACCACTGCGCCACCATGTCGACTTCAAAAAGGTCTTGTTACATTTCCTCAGATGCTTGTCTCAAGCCTTTCATCCCTTCCCAGGACCTTCCCCTTGGAGCGGCGAATCTGATAACCAAAGCCCCTTGTTAAAATAACCATCACAGCTAGTGATCTTCTTAAGGTATGGTACCACAGTTCACAAAATAAACTCTAAAGCCAGGGAGATACCACAGGTATAATTAATACTGATTGTATATTGTTAAAAAAAGGCTCCCTTGCTTGTTGAACAGGAAAAGTGAATTTTCATTCCCCATCTCTAATCCCTGACTTACATCATTTCCCCAAATATAAATAGTTAAAGGTGTCGGACATCCGTAGAAAGGTTGCGCAGCAGAAAGTGGCCATTCAGCCCACCATGTCTGCATCAGCCAAAACAGAGAAGAAAAGATACTAGCTGCTCATTTTAATCCCAGAAGAGGAATGGAGCTATTTGCACAGCTTGTGTACAATCCTGACCATATAATGAGTGTGTTTCATTGAAACAGACTGTTATCAGCCATGAAATAAGTGATAACAACCCTGTGAAAAAAATCAATGACTTTTTCTGATATTAAACAGTTTAGGGCTCTGATTTCTCATATAAGAATTTGTAAAGTGCTGCAGGAACAAAGTTGCCATTGGCTTACTTGGATTTTGTCAGCAAAATTCTTGCTGAGGCAACACAGATCCATTAACTGCATGAGTAATGGTAAAAGCATAACATGAGGGAGGAGGTTTCAAAGTTGAGTTGAGGAAGGAG
This sequence comes from Mustelus asterias, assembly GCF_964213995.1. Lineage (NCBI taxonomy): Eukaryota > Metazoa > Chordata > Chondrichthyes > Carcharhiniformes > Triakidae > Mustelus > Mustelus asterias. The sequence goes on from NC_135804.1 coordinate 112,265,003, forward strand.
AACAGGAGAGATGGTGGTGGGCTTCCAACTTGATCAGAAAAATAAGACCATAGGATATAGGAGCAGAATTAGATCATTTGGCCCATCGAGTCTGCTCCGCCCTTCAATCATGGCTGATACGATTTTCATCCCCATTCGCCTGCTTTTATAGAAGAATTATAGAAACCCTACAGTACAGAAAGAGGCCATTCAGCCCATCGAGTCTGCACCGGCCACAATCCCACCCAGGCCCTACCCCCATATCCCTACATATTTTACCCACTAATCTCTCGAACCTACGCATCTCAGGACACTAAGGGGCAATTTTAGCATGGCCAATCAACCTAACCCGCACATCTTTGGACTGTGGGAGGAAACCGGAGCACCCGGAGGAAACCCACGCAGACACGAGGAGAATGTGCAAACTCCACACAGACAGTGACCCAAGCCGGGAATCGAACCCAGGTCCCTGGAGCTGTGAAGCAGCAGTGCTAACCACTGTGCTACTGTGCTGCCCGTAACCCTTGATCCCCTTATTGATCAAGCACCTATCTATCTCTGTCTTAAGGACACTCAATGACCAGCCTCCACAGCCCTCTGCGGCAGTGAATTCCACAGATTCACCACCCTCTGGCTGAAGAAATTCCTATCAGTTTTAAAGGAGCGCCCCTTCACTCTGAGGTTGTACCCTTGAACTCTAGTCTCTTCCACTAGTGAAAACATCCTCTCCACAACTACTCTTTCTAGGCTTCTCAAGAAAGAATCATTTTCTGGTAAGGTTACCTCATAAGGTTACCTCGAAATCGTGACCATTATTTGGAAATAACTGTTTCAAACTTAGATTAGGGCTGCATAGAGCAAAAAAGAACTACTCAATGCACTTTTCATTCTGTCCAGTTAAAAAAAGGGGATTTATGCAATTTGAGAACCAACATCTATCTCATAAATCACCCTAATCTCTGTCAGCCAACCTCTTTACAAAGAAGCAGTGTGAGATTTATTAGCATGTCTCACAGATATTTGTTAGCTAACCAATTGAAATAGAGGCAGTGTGAGAATTATCAGCATGTCACACCAACACTGTCTAAGCTATTATATTTATACAGAGACAGTGTGAGAAATGTTTCTGTGCCACTTGTACCATCATCTACTCTTTTGGCAGAGTTTTATAGCCCACCCATGGGTTCAGGGTGGGAGTGACCTAAAATTCTGTGGGTGACTTTCCCACTGCCTAGCTGCCCACGCTGACCTCACTGCATTTTCACGGGGAGACAGGCAAGGCCTAGTCCAATTGAAGCCCTTTAGTGGAGGAAGGCCTGCTGGGATGCTTGTTCAGACTTCAGACAGGAAAGTGAAGTCGCCTTCATGGGCCCACTTCCATGCGAACATATGAAATAGGAGCAGAACTATTTGATCCTTAGAGCCTGCTCTGCCACATAAGATCATGGCTGATTCCACATTCCCATCTATCTCTGATAACCTTTGGTTCCCTTTCTCGATCAGCACTCCACTTCTCACCACTTCCACCTCACACCCCCAAAACTGGGTGTCTCCTCCCCACTTTGCCTCCACTACCCTTACCACCCTGGGGCCGTTGGGCCTAGCCCTGCTGAGAGCACGCCAGACTCACCTTCTGTTTGACTCCTAGCTCTGCTTCACTGAGACACGGTAGCACAGTGGTTAGCACTGCTGCTTCACAGCTCCAGCGACCTGGGTTCGATTCCCGGCTTGGGTCACTGTCTGTGTGGAGTTTGCACATTCTCCTCGTGTCTGCGTGGGTTTCCTCCAGGTGCTCCGGTTTCCTCCCACAGTCCAAAGATGTGCAGGTTAGAACATAGAACATTACAGCGCAGTACAGGCCCTTCGGCCCTCGATGTTGCGCCGACCAGTGGAAACAATCTAAAGCCCCTCTAATCTACACTATTCCAATATCATCCATATGTTTATCCAATAACCATTTGAATGCTCTTAATGTTGACGAGTCCACTACTGCTGCAGGCAGGGCATTCCATGCCCTTACTACTCTCTGAGTAAAGAACCTACCTCTAACATCTGTCCTATATCTCTCATCCCTCAATTTAAAGCTATGTCCCCTCGTGCTAGCCAACACCATCTCACTATCCACCCTATCTAATCCTCTGATCATCTTGTATGCCTCTATTAAGTCACCTCTTAACCTTCTTCTCTCTAACGAAAACAACCTCAAGCTCCTCAGCCTTTCCTCATACGATTTTCCCACCATACCAGGCAACATCCTGGTAAATCTCCTCTGCACCCTTTCCAACACTTCCACATCTTTCCTATAATGCGGCGACCAGAACTGTACGCAATACTCCAAATGTGGCCGCACCAGAGTTTTGTACAGTTGCAGCATGACCTCCTGGCTCCGAAACTCAATCCCTCTACCAATAAAAGCTAACACACCGTACGCCTTCTTAACAACCCTATCAACCTGGGTGCCAACTTTCAGGGATCTATGCACATGGACACCCAGATCCCTCTGTTCATCCACACTACCAAGTATCTTACCATTAGCCCAGTACTCTGTATTCCTGTTACTCCTTCCAAAGTGAATCACCTCACACTTTTCTGCATTAAACTCCATTTGCCACCTCTCATCCCAGCTCTGCAGCTTATCTATGTCCCTCTGTAACCTGCCACTTCCCTCCGCACTGTCTACAACTCCACCAACTTTAGTGTCATCCGCAAATTTACTAATCCATCCTTCCACGCCCTCATCCAGGTCATTAATAAAAATGACAAACAGCAGTGGCCCCAAAACAGATCCTTGCGGTACACCATTAGTAACTGAACTCCAGGATGAATATTTCCTATCAACCACCACCCTTTGTTTTCTTACAGCTAGCCAATTCCTGATCCAAACCACTAAATCACCCTCAATCCCATGTGTCCGTATTTTCTGCAAAAGCTTACCATGGGGAACCTTATCAAACGCTTTGCTGAAATCCATATACACCACATCAACCGCTTTACCCTCATCCACCTCTTTGGTCACCTTCTCAAAGAACTCAATAAGGTTTGTGAGGCACGACCTCCCCTTCACAAAACCATGCTGACTATCCCTAATCAAATTATTCCTTTCTAGGTGAATATAAATCCTATCTCTTATAATCCTTTCCAAAACTTTACCCACAACAGAAGTAAGGCTCACCGGTCTATAATTACCAGGGTTGTCCCTACTCCCCTTCTTGAACAAGGGGACAACATTTGCTATCCTCCAGTCTTCTGGCACTGTTCCTGTAGACAATGACGACACAAAGATCAAAGCTAAAGGCTCTGCAATCTCCTCTCTAGCCTCCCAGAGAATCCTAGGATAAATCCCATCCGGCCCAGGGGACTTATCTATTTTTACCCTTTCCAGAATTGCTAACACCTCCTCCTTATGAACATCAATCCCATCCAGTCCAACAGCATGCATCTCAGTACTCCCCTCGACAACACTGTCCCTCTCCAATGTGAATACCAACGAAAAATATTCGTTTAGTGCCTCTCCTATCTCTTCAGACTCCACGTACAACTTCCCACTACTGTCTTTGACTGGCCCTAATCTTACCCTAGTCATTCTTTTACTCCTGACATACCTATAGAAAGCTTTAGGGTTTTCCTTGATCCTACCTGCCAAAGACTTCTCATGTCCCCCTCCTGGCTCTTCTTAACTCTTTCTTTAGGTCCTTTCTGGCTAACTTGTAACTCTCAAGTGCCCTAACTGAGCCTTCATGTCTCATCTTAACATAAGTCTCCTTCTTCCTCTTCACAAGAGATTCAACCTCTTTAGTAAACCACGGTTCCCTCACACGTCTGCTTCCTCCCTGCCTGACAGGTACATATTTATCAAGGACGCGTAGTAGCTGTTCCTTGAACAAGTTCCACATTACAATTGTGCCCATCCATGGCCAATCAACCAATTAGGTTGACTGGCCATGCTAAAATTGCCCTTAGTGTCCTGAGATGCGTAGGTTAGAGGGATTAGTGGGTAAATATGTAGGGATATGGGGGTAGGGCCTGGGTGGGATTGTGGTCAGTGCAGACTCGATGGGCCGAATGGCCTCTTTCTGTACTGTAGGGAATCTATGATTCTAAGAGACTATAATCCTGGTGGTGGCCACCGCTCCCAGTGGTGCTGTTGCCACCAGAGAGCTGCTGATCAATCAGCTGGTGGAACTTCCATCCCAGATGGGGACATTAGGCTTGATTCCAGTCAATGAACACTCCTCCTTCTTGGAGGTGAGATTCCAGTTGAACTTTACCGGTGGCAGGACAGGAAATACCATCACTCGTTACTGTTAAAATCTGCCCTTTGTATACAGCAATAGTGGGAGAAATGCCAGTATGTTATATTGGTGCAGGTCCAGGCTGCAAGGAGGTACGGACAGATTAAGTGAGTGGGTGGCAAGGTGACAGATGGAATATAATGTGGAGAAATGTGACAATATTCACTTTGGTAAAAAGAAACTAAAGACAGAATTTTCACGAAAAGGCGTGAAATTTTAAATTGTTTTTGTTCAGAGAAACTTGGATGTACTTGTACAAGGAACACAGAAGTTTAGCATGCAGGCACAGCAAGCAATTAGAAAGACACATGGCATGTTGGCTCTTTTTGATTGAAGTACAATATGGGGGGGGCGATTCTCCCAAAAAATTCCAAGTGCCAAATTCACATAAAAGCTGGAGTAAAATTAAAGTTTATTTATTAGTCACAAGAAAGGCTGACATTAACATTGCAATGAAGTTACAATGAAATTCCCCTAGTCACCACAGTCTGGGGCCTGTTCAGGTCAATGCACTTAACCAGTATGTCTTTCAGACTGTGGGAGGGAACCGGAGCACCTGGAGAAAACCCACGCAGACACGGGGAGAACGTGCAAACTCCACACAAACAGTGAACTATGAACAGTATGCTTTTTCTTTATAGCACGCAAGAAACAATACTTTTCACTGTATTCCACTACATGTGACAATAATAAATCATATCAAATCAAAGTAAATATGGAAGTCTTTCTACAATTCTGTACGGTTTTGGTGAGACCACACCTGAAGTACTGTGTGTAATTTTGGCCTCCATATCTAAGAAAGGATATACTTTCATTGGCGATGGTACAGCAAAGATTCATTAGATTGCTGGGATGAGGTGGTTGTCCTAATAATGAGAGGCTAAGCAAACTGGACCTACTCTCTGGAGTTTCAAAGCATGAGAGGTGATCTCATTAGAATATACCAGATCTGAAGGGGCTTGGCAGGATAGACATGGAGATGTTGTTTTGCCTGGCTTGGGAATCCAGAACACAGAGGCCGAATCATGGCCGGAGTTTCAGAATAAGGGTCAATTAGGTCTGAAATGAGGAGACATTTCTTCACTCAGAGGGTTGTGAATCTTTGGAATTTCTTTTCCCACATGGTTGTGGATTCAGCATCTTTGAATATATTCAAGGCTGAGATTGAATTAAGGGGTTCAGTAAACAGACGGGAAAGTAGAGTTGAGGCAGGAGGTCAGCCATGATTGGATCGAATGGCACAGCAAGTTTGGGAGGCCATATCGTTAACTCAGGCTCTTACTTCTAAGGGATGTTTGGAAGAAATATTATTGTGCCAGACAGGTATCTGTCCGTTACATCATTTATACAGTGACATTGTAAGAAATGTCATCATTTCCCACCACCCACTGACTATCCCAGTAACACAGCAACGTTGCAAGTAATAGCAATGCGCTACCCAAAGGCTATAATTTTTATACGGTGTTAATGAGAGGAATGTCATCAGAATACATCCTACTTATATGGGGGCAGACAGACAGACATTAACATATCATACTCTGTGAGCGATGTCAGTGTACATATTAGCTCTTCTGTGTATAGAGGATAATGTGCAATGCAACATTCACATTTTTCCGATCAGCTGTACTACTCATTCAGAGACTGCAGGAAAAATGTCAGCATATCTCTACTAACCACGACTTGCACGATTTATGCAGGGACAGTATGGCAAACAGTAGCATAATACTATTTATACAGTACATCATGAATAGTGTGAAGACGGCAAACTAATACCAATGAATATTATTTGTGCAGCTGCAGGTTCAGCACTGTCAATACTCCACACTGGTATACCCAGCAATCAGAAATGACAGTTCACCACTTACATTTGCTCAGTTTCCACTATTACATGATCACACGTCATTGAGATCACTGTTGCACTGGTGATGGGCAATGGTCTTGGCTAACCTTAAGGTGCCTTTACATTTAAAAACAACAGCCTTTGACAAATATGCAATGCTATGCTGTCGACTGCGGACAGAAACATAAAGTGGTGACTCAGTTGTTATGCCTTTTATCTTAGGCACTAAGTTTGATTAACACTGACCTAGGTTAAGTGAGGAGAATGTACACTGCTCTCTTCAAAGCTGGCGCCACACTTTAAATGTCCTAAAATTCTCTTCTCTATTCAATACTTTATAACGACAGCTGCAGTAAACCTATGGATTTACAAGCAAACAAGTAATAATTGAATCATCAAGTACTTCAAAAGGCTTACCTTTGGAAAGTGATCTTTGTGTTGTCCATATAGGCTTATCCAGTTTGTATTGCTACAACGTTGAGATACAGAAGCACAAACTGCACTAAATTAAAACAAAGCCAGCCTGTGGCAAACACAGAGTTTTAATTAAGCGTGTGCAGATGCAACAGCTCTCTTGTTTACTATGCATTTCAACAGGAATCCCAAAGGGCAGTCTGAACCTACTGTGAACTCCATAATCCGGTGCATTCCGTACTACACCGACCTTTCCTTATATTGCTGGGTGATAAACATGCATTTTCTGTCTCATAGAAATGCGTGGCATCTGCCAGGAAAATTCTGGCTCCGGGAGCTTCTCCTGGCCTATGCTGCCTGATATTTTCCACGTCATTCCATTCCACCTACTGACATTCTCTGGCAATTTAAAATCGGAGATACATTATTGTGGTGCTCCTCTTGCGATGTACGGATTATATAGTCAGTCACATTGTAATCCATTCATTACAAAAAGGTTGCAATCAGGTCTTTGAATCTTCTTATTAGTTAAGGTCAAACTTTGAAAAGAAATGAGTAGAGATTACATAAGGTATCTTTGGTTGGTCTCTGAAATCACATTTCTTCATTTTGTGCTGAAGGTGAGATGTTGCCTAACCTGCTGCAGGCACTGTAATTATTGCAGCACTAATCAATTGGAATCAGGACAAGTACTGATTAATGTTTGAAAGTAAATTTACCAAGAGTCCAAATATAAATGGAAACTTCTCCCATTAAAATATTACCCTATGATCATTGGCTGGCAACTCTGGGGATTGGGATTATTTGTTTTGGGTCCTAACTCTATTATAGAGATTTACAGCTTGGAAACAGGCCCTTTGGCCCAACTTGTCCATGCCACCCTTTTTTTTAAAACCCCGAAGCTAGTCCCAGTTGCCCGCATTTGGCCCATATCCCTCTATACCCATCTTACCCATGTAACTGTCTATTGTGGGTGGCTCATGAAGTTCAGGTCTATTTTTGTGGAGTAGGGGCAGGGTTTTACACTACATAGAATCACTACGGTGCAGAAGAGGCAATTAGGCCCATTGAGTCCTGCATCAACTCTCTGACAGAGTATATTACCCAGGCCTTTGTCCTATCCCCGTAATCCCACCCTATCCCCGTAACCCCACCCTATCCCCATATCCCCACACATTTTTCTGGCTAATCTATCTAACCTATACTGTTCATGATTACCAATCCCCTAAGATACCATAGCACTAACATTCCCTGTCTTAGTCTCATGGGCACGGATTCTCCATCCCCATTTTTGGTGGGCCGGAAGCTGGTGGGGGCTGAAAATCCAATAGGCCTTTGCGCTGGTGTGATTTCCCATTCAGATTATCCACACCCCTTGCCAATGACATAATGGGGTTTATGCCATGAAAGGTCAAGAACCCTATCACCATTTAGTTACATCTCATTTGGGGGACTTCCCCACTGTATTATCTTCAGGAATTCATAAGAACATAAGAGCATAAGAAATAGGAGCAGGAGTAGGCCATTTAGCCCCTCGAGCCTGCCCCGCCATTCAATGAGATCATGGCTGATCTGATAGTGGTTCAGTTCCACTTACCCGCCCGCTCCCTTATTGATCAGAAATCTATCTACCTGTGACTTAAACATATTTAACGAGGTAGCCTCCACTGCTTCAATGGGCAGAGAATTCCAGAGATTCACTACCCTCTGAGAGAAGAACTTCCTCCTCAACTCTGTTCTAAACTGACTCCCCCTTATTTTGAGGCTGTGTCCTCTAGTTATTGTTTCCTTTCTAAGTGGAAAGAATCTCTCTGCCTCTACCCTGTCTAGCCCCTTCATTATCTTATATGTCTCTATAAGATCTCCCCTCAGCCCTCTAAACTCCAACGAGTACAGGCCCAATCTACTCAATCTCTCCTCATAAACTAGCCCCCTCATCTCCGGTATCAACCTGGTGAACCTTCTCTGTACTCCCTCCAAAGCCAATATATCCTTCCGCAAATAAGGGGACCAAAATTGCACACAGTACTCTAGTTGTGGCCTCACCAGTACCTTGTACAATTGCAGCAAGACCTCCCTGCTTTCATACTCCATCCCCTTCGCGATAAAGGCCAACATTCCATTTGCCTTCTTGATCACCTGCTGCACCTGCAAACTGAGTTTTTGCGATTCATGCACAAGGACCCCCAGGTCCCTCTGCACAGTAGCATGTTGTAATTTTTCACCATTTAAATAATAGTCCATTTTACTATTATTCCTTCCAAAGTGGATAGCCTCACACTTGTCAACGTTATACTCCATCTGCCAGATCCTCGCCCACTCACTTAGTCTATCCAAATCTCTCTGCAGAATTTCCGCATCCTCCAAGCAATTCGCTTTCCCACTCATCTTTGTGTCATCCGCAAACTTTGTTACCCTACACTCGGTTCCCTCCTCCAGATCGTCTATGTATATGGTAAACAGTTGAGGCCCCAGCACCGATCCCTGCGGCACGCCACTGGTCACCAAATGCCTACCAGAAAAGCACCCATTTATTCCAACTCTCTGCTTCCTGTTAGATAGCCAATCCTCAATCCACACTAACACTTTACCCCCAACTCCGTGTACCTTAATCTTCTGCAGCAACATTTTGTGAGGCACCTTATCGAACGCCTTCTGGAAATCTAAAAACACCACATCCACCGGTTCCCCTCTGTCAACCGCACTCGTTACATCTTCATAAAAATCCAGTAAATTCGTCAAACACGACTTTCCCTTCATGAATCCATGCTGCGTCTGCTTGATTGAACCATTTTTTTCCAGGTGTCCACCCTCCTGCTGAGGTGACATTGAGTCAGCGGGGTTTACAGCAGATCTGGACCAATGAGGACTTGGTGAATGGCCCCCCCCCCTCAGGGTGCACAGGTAAGTACAACCCCCAGTGGAGTGATGGCCAGGTGTGGGGGGGCGGGGGGGCAAGGTGGGGTGATGGCCGGGTATGTGGGGGGGGGAGGGGAGAGGGTTATGCCTGGACAGTGCTCCCTGGCAGTGCCGCTCAGCAGTACTCCCTGGCACTGTCCAGTGCCAGCGGGCAATGCACGAGGCAGATCTAAGGGTAGTGCCAGGGTCAATGCCCAGGCACTGCTGGGAGGGGTGGGGAGAGTCTCTTGGAGTGTTTCAGTGTGGGGATGGAGGGGTTCCTGGAGGGGTGGTGGGGGGTGTCCCCTGTTTGTGAGAGGGGCTCCCATATCTGTGGAGAAGTGGTGGGGGGGCGGGTGAAGTTGATCGAGATGCCCTTTAAAAAGGGCACTTAATTTTTTGTTCTTAACTGTTTGAAAATATGGTGAGAAAACTCAGGATGGAAGCAAGTGGGTTGCCCTCTGCTTTTCTTGCCTAAGGCACCACTTAGGAAAAGAAGAGAATATTTTTGTCAGGAGATTTCTGACTCTCCTGACAAAATCCATTGGTTGAAATTTCCTGGCCCTTGCCAGCGGTGGGATCTTTCAATCCCACTGATGGCAACCCCTCGCCAGTGGCGGAGGGTGTGGGGCAATGTCACCCTGTAGACCAAAAGATCCTGCCCCCTGGCCTATGGCAGGCTGCCTCTGCCACTGGAAAATACACTGTGGAGGGTGGAGGGGGTCAGAAAATCCCACCCTTTGGGAAAAAGTAAGTATGTGAAAACAAGGACAAGAAAAGGTTCTGACGTCTATTAACACTTAACCCATCCATTAGGTTGTGAAACTCTTTTCACAACTTCATCTGATCACTAATAACATTTTAGGGAAGCAAGCTCTCCAAACCACTTAGTCAGGTTGATTAAAAATATATTTTCTCTCCATTCGTTGATAATATGTAGGTGTCGCCAGCATTTTTTGCCCATCTCTAATTGCCCTTGAACTGAGCGGCTTGCTAACCATTTCAGAGGGCATTTTTAAGAGTCAACCGCATTGCTGTCAGTCTGGAGACACATGTAGGCCAGACCAGGTATGGTTGGCAGATTGCCTTCCCTAACAGTGAACCAGATGAATTGCTATGACAATGGCTTCATAGTCATTGGACCTTTAATTCTAGATTTTTATTGAGTTCAAATTTCACCATCTGCTGTGGTGGGATTCGAACCTAGGTCCCCAGAGCATTACCCTGTGTCTCTGGACATCACTATGCAACCACCTCCCCGTAGTGAGTGGTACACTTTTTGTTTACTTTGCATTGTCTCAAAAACGGAGAAAACTCTTTTGATTTGTTTCCAAAACATTCTTTCCATCACCGAGTGTCACTTTAAAAGAGCACATTCATCCCTGTGATAAGTTATGTAATGGAGGATGACTGTCAGGATTCAGATAGACTATTATATATGCTTTCCCATACTGGATTCTGCTGAAACAAAAGTGCCCAGATGCCTGAACGAGGTGTATTTGACGCCTGTCGATTGACTCGCCGTCTCTCGCTGATTGTCATTTCTCCCTGCGTTTTCCTCTGTGATTCCCTTTTATCTCATTTATTCTGTGGAGCCGTTACTACTGGCTGTAAAATTAAACCAATTGAATGTGTTTTTAAAAAAAAATCCATCTGCTTTGTTACCCTGTTCAGGCAGGCAGGAAAACATATTTCTGCTTCTGTTGAAACCATTGGCCAACACTGGCAAAAATGGCCATTTTCATTCTTCACTTAATGAAAGATTAGTCGTAGCTATAATGACAAGCACACTGCAAAGAGCCTTCTGATGGCGTTCTCATTGACAGCTCTTGCAGAGGCGTGTGCCTGTAGTGTGATGCTCCTCTGCAACTATTTGGACCAGTCTTGGTGGAGTCATTATCCAGGAAGCAGCAGATAAACTCTGTCACCTTATAAGTCTTCTGCTGAAATTATTATGTCTGAACGTGCGAAATGTTGATATCTAAATGCATTGTGGTAGATTCTAGGAAAGCATCGATTGATGGAACTTTTGCATGTTGTGGTAGTTCAGGGTATTCTCTTTAGGAATACAAAGCAGCTTGAATGCTATCGAGTGTACCATGCACTTTAGAAAAGCCAGCAATCCTGTCAAACTGGATGGCACTATCTTAAGCTGCCATGCTATGCTTAAACATGTGATAAATGTCCAGGCTCCCCTGTAGAATTAGTCAGTCACCTGTAATACATCTCTGATTGATAATGCACTGTTTATTTTATTTATTAGTCACAAGTAGGCTTACATTTACACTGCAATGAAGTTACTGTGAAAATCCCCTATTCACCAGACTCACCTTAAGAAGAAAAATCCCAGTCTCGCCATGTAACTGAAGTCTTTGTTCCTGATCCCAGTCTAGCAAATCTCCTCTGCACCTTATCTGAGACTTTAACTTCCTTCATCTGTGGTTCCCAGAATTGTCCACGATCCTGCATCTGAGACCAGTGCTTTATAGGTGGCATGGTGGCACAGTGGTGAGCACTGCTGCCTCACAGCGCCAGGGTTCTAGGTTCAATTCCTGACTTGGGTCACTGTCTGTGTGGAGTCTGCACATTCTCCCCATGTCTGTGTGGGTTTCCTCCAGGTGCTCCAGTTTCCTCCCACAGTCTGAAAGACATGCTGGTTAGGAGCATTGGCCATGCTAAATTCTCCCTCAGTGTACCTGAACAGGTGCCAGAGTGTGGTGACTAGGGGATGGATTTTCACAGTAACTTCATTGCAGTGTTAATGTAAGCTTGTTTGTAATGTAAATATATCCAGCTTTTGTACAGCATGGGTGAACTGTTACAGCCGCTCCCGTCAGTGGAATCTTCTGTTCCCACCGAAGTCCATGGAATTTTGGATGGCTCATTGCATTTTAAGCAGCCCCCCCCACTGCCCCCCCACTCAGCGCAATGCAATGGGACCAACTCTGTTTATAAACCCGTGGATCTCAGATATATTTTCAACAGCTTTCTCGTTTTGTCCTGCGACCTTCGCAGATTTGTGTACATAGCCCCAGCTTTCTCTCTTCCCTGCATCTCCTTTGAAGTCTACTGTTTAATTAATTGTCTACAATTTTTTACTCAATTGACTGTATGAGGAAAGAGCTCTGAATTCTTTGTAAATATTTAATCCTTTAAACTGTGTTTGCCTTCATCTCTTGAATTCTCGGGGAACCTGGTTAGTACAGGAGTAATTTCCCAAGTGTGAACAAATATCTCAAGCTCTTGCTGTTGAACTAACATATTTCAATGAATACATCCTGAATGTTTGAGCACTGTTATCCTGTTGCTAGGAGGGATCATTTCAGAACCTGATGATGTGATAATGAGAATAATAATTCACAGTGGTTAATTATCACCGAATAACCCAATCCAATGAAAAGCCCCATACTGGATCCTGTTGTGGTTTAAAAGCTGAATCATCAGAGTGATGCGTGCTTTTTACCATGCATGGTCTAGGATGCAGTCCCATTCCACTGGGACTATTTTCATTGTCCCGGTGGAAACTTTCCACCTCTCCAAGTCTGCAAGTCCAGCCTCGGTGAAAACCAGAACATACAAAAAAAGGTGAAGAAAGGTCATCCAATCCATTAATGTTCATACTGTCTAATAGTTTGTGTAATCTTGTGCATCATCAATTCACAGTTTGCTGCTCTTTCTTATTTTATGAGACAAAGAACAAAGAACAAAAAAAAATTACAGCACAGGAACAGGCCCTTCGGCCCTCCAAGCCTGCACCGACCATGCTGCCCGACTGAACTAAAACCCCCTACCCTTCCAGGGTCCATATCCCTCTATTCCCATCCTATTCATGTACTTGTCAAGACGCCCTTAAAAGTTATTACCATATCCGCTTCCACTACCGCACCCGGCAGCAAGTTTCAGACACCCACCACCCTCTGTGTAAAAAACTTGTCTCGTACATCTCCTTTAAATCTTGCCCCTCACACCTTAAACCTATGCCCCCTAGTCATTGACTCTTCCACCTGGGAAAAAGGTTCTGACTATCCACTCTGTCCATGCCCCTCTTAATATTGTAGATTTCCATCAGGTTGCCCCTTAACCTCCGTCGTTCTAGTGAGAACAAACCAAGTTTCTCCAACCTCTCCTCACAGCTAATGCCCTCCAAACAAGGCAACATCCTGGTAAATCTTTTCTGTACCCTCTCCAAAGTCTCCACATCTGTCTGGTAGTGTGGCGGCCAGAATTGAACACTATATTCCAAGTGCGGCTTAACTAAGGTTCTATAAAGCTGCAAAATGACTTGCCAATTTTTAAACTCAATGCGCCGGCTGATGAAGGCAAGCATGCCGTATGCCTTCTTGACTACCTTCTCCACCTGAGTTGCCAGTTTCAGTGACCTGTGTACCTGTACACCCAGATCCCTCTTCCTATCAATACTCTTTAGGATTCTGCCATTTACTGTACATTTCCTTCCAAAATGCATTACCTCACATTTGTCCAGATTAAACTCCATCTGTCATCTCTCTGCCCAAGTCTCCAACCAATCTATATCCTGCTACATCCTCTGACGGTCCTCATTGCTATCCGCAAATCCACCAACCTTTGTGTCTTCCGCAAACTTACTAATCAAACCAGTTACATTTTCCTCCAAATCATTTATATATATTACAAACAGCAAAGGTCCCAGCACTGATCCCTGAGGAATGCCACTTGCATGTTCTCCCCGTGTTTGCCTGGGTTTCCTCCAGGTGCTTCGGTTTCCTCCCACACGACAAAGATGTGCAGTTAGGTTGATTGGCCATGCTAAATTGCCCCTTGGTGTCAGGGAGATTAGCAGGGTAAATACCTGCTTCCAAAATGCATTACCTCACATTTGTCCGGATTAAATTCCATCTGTCATCTCTCTGCCCAAGCCCCCAACCAGTCTATATCCTGCTGTATCCACTGATGATCCTCATCGCTATCCGCAAAGCCACCAACCTTGATGTCATCCGCAAACTTACTAATCAAACCAGTTACATTTTCCTCCAAATCATTTATATATATTACAAACAGTAAAGGTCCCAGCACTGATCTCTGAAGAATGCCACTTGTCACAGCCCTCCATTCAGAAATGCACCCTTCCACTGCTACCCTCTGTCTTCTATGACCGAACCAGTTCTGTATCCACCTTTCCAGCTCACCTCTGATCCCATGTGACTTCACCTTCTGTACCAGACTGCCATGAGGGTCTTTGTCAAAGGCCTTACTGAAGTCCATGTACACAACATCCACTGCCCTATCCTCATCAATCATCTTCGTCACTTCCTCGAAAAACTCAATCAAGTTAGTGAGACATGACCTCCCTTTCACAAAACCATGTTGCCTCTCGCTAATAAGTCCACTTATTTCCAAGTGGCAGTAAATCCTGCCTTGAAGAATCCTCTCCAATAATTTCCCTACCACTGACATAAGGCTCACCGGCCTGTAATTACCTGGATTATTCTTGCTAAGCTTCTTAAACAAAGGAACAACATTGTCTATTCTCCAATCCTCTGGGACATTCCCTGTAGCCAGTGAGGATACAAAGATTTCTCTCAAGGCCCCAGCAATTTCTTCCCCTTGCTTCTCAGTATTTTGGAGTATATCCCATCAGACCCTGGGGACTTGTCTACCTTATTGTTTCTCAAGAACCTCAATACCTTCACCTTTTTGATCTCACCATGATTCAAACTATCTTCACACCCTTTCCCAGATTCATCATCCATCAAGTCCTTCTCTTTGGTGAATACTGAAGCAAAGTACTCATTTAATATCTTGCCCATTTCTTCCGGCTCCATGCATAGATTCCCTCCCCTGTCCTTGAGTGGGCCAACCCTCTCCCTGGCTACCCTCTTGCTCTTTATATATGTACAAAAAGCCTTGGGATTTTCCTTAATCCTGCTGGCCAATGATTTTTCGTGACCCCTTTTACTCCTTTTACTCCTTGCTTAAGTTTCTTTCTACCTTTCTTGTATTCCACACTTGCTTCATGTGTTCCCAGCCTCCTATCCTTGACAAATGTTTCCTTTTATCTTTGACTAGGCTCACAATATCTCTCTTTATCCAAGGTTCCCAAAACTTGCCATACTTATCCTTCATCCTTACAGGAATGTGCTGGTCCTGAATCCCTATCAACTTGCACTTGAAAGCCTCCCACATGCCAGATGTTGATTTGCCCTCAAACATCTGCCCCAACCTACATTCTTCAGTTCCTGTCTAATATTGGTGTAATTAGCCTTCTCCCAATTTAGCACCTTAACTTGAGGACTACACTTATCTTTATCCCCCAGTACCTTAAAGCTAATCGAATTGTGGTCACTGTTCCCGAACTGCTCCCCTACTGAAATGTCGACCACCTGGCCGGGCCCATTCCCCAATACCAGGTCCAGTATGGCTCCTTCTCCAGTTGGACTATCTACATACTGTTTTAAGAAGCCTTACTGGATGCTCTTTACAAATTTTCCCCCATCCACGCCCTTAGCACTAAGTGAGTCCCAGTCAATATAGGGGAAGTTAAAATCTCCCACCACAATAACCTTGTTACTTTCACACAATCCCAAAATCTGCCTACATATCTGTTCCTCTATCTCCCGCTGGCTGTTGGGCAGCCCAAAGTAAACCCCCAACACTGTGACTATACCTTTCCTATTCCTGAGCTCTACACATATTGCCTCGCTGAATGCGCCCTCCGAGGTGTCCTCCCGCAGTACAGCTGTAACCAGTAGTGCAACTCCCCCACCCCTTTTACATCCCCCTCTATCTCACCTGAAACATCTGTACCTGGAATGTTAAATTGCCACTCCTGTCCTTCCCTTAACCAAGTCCCTGTAATAGCAACAACATCATAGTTCCAAGTACTAATCCAAGCTCTAAATTCATCTGCCTTACCTGTTATACTTCTTGCATTGAAACAAATGCACTTCAGTCCACCAGACCCTCTTTGATTATCAGCCACACCCTGCCTGCTCTTTCTCTGAGTATTTCTGGCCTTACTCTCTGGTTCCCCTTCAGTTAATTCATCTTTGCTTTGGTTCCCACCCCCCAGCCAAACTAGTTTAAATCCTCCCGTGTGACACTAGCAAACATTCCGGCCAGAATATTTATGCCTTTCCAGTTTAGATGCAACCCGTCCTTCTTGTACAGGTCCCACCTGCCCCGGAAGAGACCCCAATGGTCCAGATATCTGAAACCCTCCCTCCTACACCAGCTGTTTAGCCACGTGTTGAGCTGCACTATCTTACTGTTCCTAGCCTCACTGGCATGTGGCACAGGGAGTAACCTTGAGATTCCAACCCTGGAAGTCCTGCTTTTTAACCTTCTATCTAACTCCCTAAACTGCTGCTGCAGGACCTCATCACTTTTCCTATTTATGTCATTTGTACCAATATGTACATGACCTCTGGCTGTTCATCCTCTCCCTTCAGAATGCTTTCTGCCTGTTCAGAGACAAACCTTGTCTCTGAACAGAAAGGGAAATATTCATATTTCCCTATCTCCCTTTCCAATAAGTGCCATTTGTGGTTGAAACTTTTTAATTTCTTCAACACACAAACCAAACAGGTCATTTGCACATTGAAGTACATCACTTTGTTGCACACAACGAGCATTCTACAATGTTCAACCGTACAAACTAATATTAACCATAGAATAGAATCCCTAGAGTGCAAAGGGAGGCCATTTGGCCCATCGAATCTACACCGAATCTCTGACAGAGTATCTTACCCAGGCCCACTCCTCCGTTCTATCCCTGTAACCCCACACACATTTACCATGGCTAACCCATCTAACCTACGTTAAGGGGCAATTTAGCATGGCCAATCCATCTTAATCTTCGGACTGTGGGAGGAAACTGGAAAGCCTGAAGGAAACCCATGCAGACATGGGGAGAATGTGCAAACTCCACACAAGCAGTCATCTAAGGCTGGAATCGAACCTGGGTCCCTGGCGCTGTGATGCAGCAGTGCTAACCACTGTGCTATCGTGCTGCCAACGTAAATGTGGTTTTTAAGAGATCTATATTATATACTCCAATGTTGATTTACTCCTATGTGATTGACTACCACTGGGTCCCTATGTGCCCCTTCATTGCACTGTTAATGTCAGCCTACTTGTGACACTAATAACTAAACTTAAAAAAAGTAAACAATTTATTTATTTCACTTCATATTATTTGCTATCATTCACTCTTTTTGCAAGTTTTGATCTAGATCTTAATTTTATTACTTTACTGCTTCGTCTGCCTTCATTGCCCCTTAATTTAGTCTCTAAAAGTTGGGCCAAGTTACGTTGTGTTTATGTACTTGGATCATTCATGTCGAAGAGGAAAGTGGGACAACTGGGATGTGTCCTCAGGCAACCTCAATACATGTATATCCCAGTCCAACATTATTCCTCTAACTAGTGACTCCGAAATGCTTTTAAAGCTTTCAGTCAATGCTTACCTATCCTCAAGTTTTAATGAAGGCGCCTATTATCTTTAGCTTGTGTAGCAGTTATTCATACAGAACTTTAATGAAAGTTTTCTGCATGTCACAGAGATGAAAACTGCACTTGTAATGTCAGTTCCTCAGGAAAGCTAAGGAGTTTGATTGGGTAGCATTTCCATTTCTGAAACAATTATGATTGTCACCTCCCTTCTTATGGATAAATCTCATGTTGGTATCTAACATTCAGTTTCATTATTGTGCTACTTACTGAGGTAAGAGTAATGGGTTCGTATTTTTTTGTGAAATTAAGCACAGCAGTGACTTGCTTTTGAACCAGTGGGACCTTTTTAAATTCATTGACTCTTTCACAACAATCATTAGCATTTTGCAGCTGCAGCCTCACTTAGCACTTTTGGTGCTTGTACCATTAATTGCTGGCTAACTGTCAGTCACATTACAAGAACATATTGCAAACAATATGACCCAATTTTCTCTAACTTGAACTATAATTCAATAATTCCACAATTCACTCTTATGAAATTGCTTTGGAGCACTTTAACAACAGAAGTTAAATTCCCAACAATCCCATAATAAGCTTGCCACAGTCACATGCAGCGTACAGCATTGAGGTCTCTCTGCGTCTATTTCTCTCTTCTGCATCCTTTGTATTCCAGCACTACTGTTAATTATTAATAGGATGGTGCTACTGTCTTCACAGGAACAGGAATTCAGGTGTCATGGAGTCTTCGGGCAAGATTTTACCATGGGCTTTGGGACCTAAGGACAGAATGAGTTGGATGTCCTGAGC
The DNA here is from genome assembly GCF_964213995.1 of Mustelus asterias. NCBI lineage: Eukaryota > Metazoa > Chordata > Chondrichthyes > Carcharhiniformes > Triakidae > Mustelus > Mustelus asterias. The sequence continues at coordinate 112,283,663 of NC_135804.1, forward strand.
CCACATTTACTGACAGAGGGATCAGGTTGGTGATTTTACCAGAGGCCACTTTCGAATTGGCTATCTCAGACCCACCATCCTATTAATGATTGCAGATGGGCTCCAGTTGTTGCCAACTTGATTGTAGGGTGGCAGCTGTAAGGCTTCAGCGGTAGCACCATGAGAGCTGGGTGCTACTGAGGCAAGTTGGAACCTCGGGGCGGCTCCATATAAGTGAGTGAAAAACAACAGGGGGCTGAGGGACAGAGAGGAAGTCCCATTGTGGCCTTCCCTGCCTGCAGCCCCCTCTTTGCGCCATAGAACCTCCAGCTCCAATGGCTCCTGGGTTGCTGCATCCATTCAGCTGGAGGTCCCCCCACCTGGCAGCATCCTGCTCTGCCACCAGCAAAATGTTGACAAGCCTGAAGAATCGGCGCTGAGTGGGTCTGTAACTATTGAGATTGGCTGCCCACCTCCATACAGTAGGCAGCTAATTGCAATCCAGTTCCCAGTGGCCAAATGGCATTGGCTGACTCCCTGCTGTATCCCAGCCTTCCCATCTCCCATCTGGCCATCTCTAGGGCTGGGAAAATCCTGTCCATAGAGACATAATGGCACAAAAGGAAGTTATTCAGACCATTGTGTCCATGCCAGCTCTCTGTAGAGCAAGTCAATCATTACCCCCCACTCCATTCCTGTAGCCCTGCAAGTTTATTTCCCTCAAGTACCTGTCTGATTTGCTTTTGAAAGCATTAATCGACCCTGCTTCCACTACCCTCGTGGACAGTGAGTTTCGGATCATTTCAACTTGCTGCACAAAAATGTTCTTCCTCACGTTACCCACATTAAGTCTTGCCCAAAATCTTAAATATGTGTCTCCTAGTCATCGCACCTTCAGCTAATGGGAACAATTTTTATTTGTCTACCTTGTTGAAGCCTGACATATTCTGCCCACATCTATCAAATCTCCCCTCAACCTCCTTTGCTTCAAGGAGAACAACCCCAGCTTCTCCAACCTAACCTTGTAGTGAAAATCCCTCATGCCTGGAACTGTTTGGATAAAACTCATTCCAGCTTGTCAAGGTGCATCATAACCTCTCTAAATTGTGTTGACCAGACCTTGATGCTATACTTCAGTTACATTACTCTTGTGACCTGAGAGCTTTATAAAGTTCCAGCAGAAATTCCTTGCCTTTGTGTACTCAATATCTCTACTTATGAAACTCAAGACCCTGTATGTTTTGTTAGTTACTTTTTCAATATATTGGGCCCGAACGGGCGCGAAAACGTGGTAAAGTCGGGTGTGCGGCCATTAACGTGATCCGCGCCCACGCAGATTGCCACTTTACCGAGACCCGGGAATGGCCATGATCCGATTCGCGCTCGAAACGGGCGCAACGGCGATTTAAATGCATTGGCATGCATTTAAATTGAATGAATGAACTGCCCGCCCAACTTTATCAGCATTTACCCCTTTACCACAGCGTTCGCCGATCCGGAATCGCACCGAAATGAACATGCTGAATAAAAGTCTGAATTGGGCACTCCAGCTGCTGAAGAGGTGAGTTCAGAGCTTCCAACGGCTCTTGGACTCAGATTGGTGGCGTGGGGGGGAGAGGCGAGCCAGATCATTCTCTGGCTTGGGAGGGGGGGGAGGGGAGTGAGGTCAGATCGTTGTCTGGTTGGGCGGGGGGGATGGAGGAGGAGGAGGTGGATCAGATGTGAGGCCAGATCATTCTTTGGGGAAGGGGGGCGGAGTGAGGCCAGATCGTTGGTTGGGTAGGGGGGGAGGAGGGAGGTGGGTAAGATGTATCTCTGGTGGGGGTACGGGCCCGATCGCTCACTGGTGGGGGGGAAAGGGGGGGGGCAGATGGATCTCTGATGGGGGGGCTGTCTGCTGCCACTCTGCGGGCGATCGGTGGGGGTAAGGGGGCATGGGGTGGCGATCGGTCTGGGTAGTGGTGGGTGGGGCGCTGGGTGGATGGATAAGGGGGACAGTGATGTCTGTGGGGGCCATCGCTCCCACTTTTCGCTCCCGGGCCGCTTTCTCCGCTTTCTGTGGCCCGGGAGCAATCTGACACGGGTGCGCTTTTTCAAATTTTTTTCTAACTGTGCATGTGCAGTTCAGAGCTCCAATCGTTTCAGGTGCGTTAAGCCCCGCCCACAGCGCGAATGGGACCCGCGATTTTCTTTTCAGGCTGAGTGCGTATGGGGGCGTCTGAAAGCAGATTTCCAAGTTGGATCTGAATTGCGCCCAGATTCAGCACTTAGAATGAAAATGGTAAAATCAAGCCTGTAGTGTCACCTTGAAACATCAATCCACATGAACCACCAGGTCTCTTTGTTCCTGGACACCCTTTAGAACTGTGCCATTAAATGTACATTACCTCTCCTTTACCCTTCTGCCAAAATGCGTTGCCTCATGCTTCTCTGTATTAAATTTCATATGTTACTTGTTCACACAATTTGCTAGTCTATCTATGTCCTATTGCAATTAATTGATATTATCTCCACAGTTTGCAAGACCTCCATGTTTGTGAGAACTCCCTTTGGAGAGAACAGTGCTGGCAGCTGCAAACATCTGTAAAAGAAGCGCAAATCCTACCACCTGTCTTCGTGTTTCGCTGTTTCTTGCACAATAATGTTGCAAAGGTATTGGCAGGAAGACAAAGACAGGCAGGCATACTACACATTATGTACCCACTTTGAGATGTAATAATTATTTATAATATCAATATGCATTTAATGTAATGAAACATCTCAATCCGTATAAAGAAATAACATTTTGCCAGGATAGGAGGGGTGACCAAAAGCCAGCCAAATAGATGGCTTTGGGGAAGGTGGAGATGTTTAGGGATGGAGTTCCAGAGAATAAGATGAAGCTGGCTGCTGGATCTGCTATTGATGCTGGAATGAGGGGACGGAATTGCACAGAAATGGTACTAGGGAGAATAAAGGAAGGGGATGTTGGCTGGAGAAGATTCCAACAGCAAAACATCAATCAGATGATTGACAGAAGTGGTGGAGAGGTAGAGGTGGGTGTCATTTTTGTACCAGTCAGAGTTGACGTGGTGCCTATGAATGATTGCGTGATGTAAATCAGTTATAGAAGTGTGTCTCCAGATAGGAAGAGTAATAAATGCGGAGCCTGGCTGTATTTGGACAGGTAAGTGAGGAACCATGCAACTGAAAGTTAATTGAAAGGAAATCAGATGGGGTGTATAATGAGCAACTGATTTACTACCATGTGTTTCTGCAAACAAATGAAATAGAATAAGAAGAGTCAGATTGTATGTTGTATTTGAACAGGACCTGGCTGGTTACTTTTTGCCATTTTCAAGTGCTTTGGAACCAGTTCAGCGGAGAACAGAAGTGGCCATGTGTTGTCAGGATTGTTTGGGCTAATGTATTCCACATTCAAACATTTCATGAATGCTGTTGTTGTCCGCCAGCCTCATGCAGACAACCCACATTGTTAAAAGTCACAGATACGACCTCAAGGCCTGTCTAAATGTCACGCAATACAAGCCTTGATTCACAACAAAAGATCAATGGTCCACCCCTCTGCTCCCCACCTCCAATGTGGGTCCACACAATTTATAAAGCTAATTGGTTAGTGCTCGCCCATACATTTTAGGGGATTATTTTCACTTGTTATTCAGAGTGCAGTACTTTTAGTCCCTATTGCTTCCCTGCTCTTTCACAGGAAGGGCACTCTGCCTGAGCCAACGTGACCATGTCAGTATATGTGTGTTCAGATGATTCACATGGCCCTGACATGCCCTTGGTCTGGGCCCCTGGGAAAGCCTTGAGCCAGAATGAAGGGTAGAACATCACATCTTTGTCATAGAACTAAGCAACTATTGCTGCCTCACAGCGCCAGGGACCCGGGTTCGATTCCAACCTTGGGTCATTGTGTGGAGTTTGCACGTTCTCCCCGTGTCTGCGTGGGTTTCCTCCAGGTGCTCCGGTTTCCTCCCAAAGTCTAAAGATGTGCAGGTTAGGTGAATTGGCCATGCTAAATTCTCCCTCAGTGTACCCGAACAGGAGTGTGGCGACTATGGGATTTTCACAGTAACTTTATTGCAGTGTGAATGTAAGCCTACTTGTGACTAATAAATAAACTTTAACTTTAACTTCAGCCCCCTCCACATATTCCAAGAGATGTTCCAAGAGATAAAATGAGGCAGGAGGAACTGTAAGGCCTTGGTCATTCTCCTTCACAGTGTTATAATTTTTGCATCTGTTTTAGGTGCACCCACTTTCACGACAAGCCCAAGTTGTTTTGGACAATGCAGAGGATATGAAACCAGGCACTTGAGTCTTTGCCCTATTCTTTTTCCTCAGTTTCTGAAAACAGAGCATTCCTGAGGTAAACAGGAAATGAATTTTGAGGCCTTAATGCTCCTTTTGGAAAAGAAATATCAGACCATTCCATGGTCAAGGTGAAGGCAATCAATAACCTTACTTGTCCATCAGCAGGTTACACACATCACTGCTTTTACACTGTCCAATCAGGCATTCCCTGATCAGGCAGAGCATAGGTTAGATGAAAGAAAATTCTCAATACCATAAGACCATAAGACCATAAGACATAGGAGCGGAAGTAAGGCCATTCGGCCCATCGAGTCCACTCCACCATTCAATCATGGTTGATTTCAACTCCATTTACCCGCTCTCTCCCCATAGCCCTTAATTCCTCGAGAAATCAAGAATTTATCAATTTTTGTCTTGAAGACGCTCAACGTCTCGGCCTCCACAGCCCTCTGTGGCAATGAATTCCACAGACCCACCACTCTCTGGCTGAAGAAATTTCTCCTCATCTCTGTTCTAAAGTGACTCCCTTTTATTCTAAGGCTGTGCCCCCGCGTCCTAGTCTCCCCTGTTAATGGAAACAACTTCCCTACGTCCATCCTATCTAAGCCGTTCATTATCTTGTAAGTTTCTATCAGATCTCCCCTCAACCTCCTAAACTCCAATGAATATAATCCCACGATCCTCAGACGTTCATCGTATGTCAGGCCTACCATTCCTGGGATCATCCGTGTGAATCTCCGCTGGACCCGCTCCAGTGCCAGTATGTCCTTCCTGAGGTGTGGGGCCCAAAATTGCTCACAGTACTCCAAATGGGGCCTAACCAGTGCTTTATAAAGCCTCAGAAGTACATCCCTGCTTTTGTATTCCAAGCCTCTTGAGATAAATGACAACATTACATTTGCTTTCTTAATTACGGACTCAACCTGCAAGTTTACCTTTAGAGAATCCTGGACTAGGACTCCCAAGTCCCTTTGCACTTTAGCATTATGAATTTTGTCACCGTTTAGAAAATAGTCCATGCCTCTATTCTTTTTTCCAAAGTGTACGACCTCGCACTTGCCCACGTTGAATTTCATCAGCCACTTCTTGGACCACTCTCCTAAACTGTCTAAATCTTTCTGCAGCCTCCCCACCTCCTCAATACTACCTGCCCCTCCACCTATCTTTGTATCATCGGCAAACTTGGCCAGAATGCTCCCAGTCCCGTCATCTAGATCGTTAATATATAAAGAGAACAGCTGTGGCCCCAACACTGAACCCTGCGGGACACCACTTGTCACCGGTTGCCATTCTGAGAAAGAACCTTTTATCCCAACTCTCTGCCTTCTGTCTGACAGCCAATCGTCAATCCATGTTAGTACCTTGCCTCGAATACCATGGGCCCTTATTTTACTCAGCAGTCTCCCGTGAGGCACCTTGTCAAAGGCCTTTTGGAAGTCAAGATAGATAACATCCATTGGCTCTCCTTGGTCTAACCTATTTGTTATCTCTTCAAAGAACTCTAACAGGTTTGTCAGGCACGACCTCCCCTTACTAAATCCATGCTGACTTGTCTTAATCCGACCCTGCACTTCCAAGAATTTAGAAATCTCATCCTTAACGATGGATTCTAGAATTTTGCCAACAACTGAGGTTAGGCTAATTGGCCTATAATTTTCCATCTTTTTTCTTGTTCCCTTCTTGAACAGTGGGGTTACAACAGCGATTTTCCAATCCTCTGGGACTTTCCCTGACTCCAGTGACTTTTGAAAGATCATAACTAACGCCTCCACTATTTCTTCAGCTATCTCCTTTAGAACTCTAGGATGTAGCCCATCTGGGCCCGGAGATTTATCAATTTTCAGACCTTTTAGTTTCTCTAGCACTTTCTCCTTTGTGATGGCAACCATATTCAACTCTGCCCCCTGACTTTCCTGAATTGTTGGGATATTACTCATGTCTTCTACTGTGAAGACTGACGCAAAGTACTTGTTAAGTTCCTCAGCTATTTCCTTGTCTCCCATCACTAGATTACCAGCGTCATTTTGGAGCGGCCCAATGTCTACTTTTGCCTCCCGTTTGTTTTTAATGTATTTAAAGAAACTTTTACTATCATTCCTAATGTTACTGGCTAGCCTACCTTCATATTTGATTCATATTTAATACTCTCCCTCTGCAACCAGATTCTCTTATTTCCTTATGAAAAATTCAGCTTAGCATTCTGGATCCATTTCCTCTGCTATTAATACATACACATACACACTTGCATACATGGCATATTTCTGGATTTTCTCATTGGTAGTATTTTAAAACTGAAAATATCTCATTTCAAATGAGGCCAATCAGAACATCTAGGCTATGGAGTTGGTCATCGTTTTGCCTAAATTTACATATAGATACTAATTTTGAATAAAGGCTTTATAATTAGTGCTTCATTTTTTTTTACAGGAACAGAAAATATTAAAGGAGAGCGAACAGAAGTTTTCAAAAGTACAAAATTCATTGATAAAGTAAAGAATGGAAGATTGGCACTAAATTTCCATAACTGTTTAACTTATTTTATTCATTCGTGGGACATGAGCATCGCTGGCTGGCCAGCATTTATTGCCCATCCCTAGTTGCCCGAGGGCAGTTGACAGTCAACCACAATGCTGTGGGTCTGGAGTCACATGTAGGCCAGATCAGGTAAGGACGATAGATTTCCTTCCCTAAAGGACATTAGTGAACCAGATGGATTTTTACAACAATCGACAATTGTTTCATGGTCATCAGTAGATTCTTAATTCCAGATTTTTAAAAATTGAATTCAAATTCCACCATCTGTCATGGCGGGATTTGAACCTGGATCCCCGACATGAACTGAGTTTCTGGATTAATAGTCTAGTGATAATACCGCTGGGCCATCGTCTCCCCATCAACTGGACTTCCACAGTGATCGGATTTGGGGAAATAGCCCGTGATCATGTCAGAGAGGGAGTGACTGGGACTTACTGCAATGAGAATTCTCATTCCCCTGGTCCATAATGAACCAAGTATTATGTCAGGAAGCTAGATTTCTCAATCAGGTGAGACATAATGACCTCCAAAAGGGTGGACTAGGGCTGGATTACTGATGGTGGACAGGTTTTAAAATACTTTAATAATGGAAATTCTAGTGGCCCTCAGAGCAGGTTAGCATCAGAAATGCACATGGAGTTTCCCATGTACATGAGATGTCCTGCCACTGTCTCCACAAACAGCTCGTTTTTGGTCCCCTTATTTCACGGGTTGATGAATCAGTAACAAGATCATAAACTTAATATTATCAATAAAAAGGTGGTGAAAGAGGTTAAAATAACTTATTTCATGTAGGGGTTTATTGGAACATGGCTACTGAAGCAAATACCACACCATCATTTAATTGTAGGAATTGGATATAAGTATTTGACAAGAATCAATGCAGAAGGATACAGAGAAAGGAAAGTGTTGATAAATCCAGTTGAAGAAATTGGACTAATATATGGATTACTTTTATGCTACAACATCGATGATTCCAATCAGTAAGGAACCAGGCTGAGTATTGGAGGTTCCGGGGGTGGGGGGGCGGGGTGCAGTGAAAAAACAAATAAGAGAAGTTAAGAGTATAAAAAGAAACTGGCAGAGAACATAAAAGAGAATTCCAATGTTTTCTATAGGCATATAAATAGTAGAAGGTAAAAGGAGGAGTGGGCCAAGAAGTGGATGCGTACAGGCAGGAGGCTTGGCTGGGCTGTTAAATTAAGTGGAGATGCCGGCGTTGGACTGGGGTGATCACAGTAAGAAGTCTCACAACACCAGGTTAAAGTCCAACAGGTTTATTTGGTAGCAAATACCATAAGCTTTCGGAGTGCTGCTCCTTCGTCAGATGGAGTGGAAATGTGCTCTCAAACAGTGCACAGACACAGAAATCAAGTTACAGAATACTAATTAGAATGTGAATCCCCACAACCAGCCAGGTCCTAAAGGTACAGACAATGTGGGTGGAGGGAGCATTTGAAACACAGGTTAAAGAGATGTGTATTGTCTCCAGACAGAACAGCTAGTGAGATTCTGCAAGTCCAGGGGGCAAGCTGTGGGGGTTACTGATAATGTGACATAAATCCAACATCCCGGTTTAGGCCGTCCTCATGTGTGCGGAACTTGGCTATCAGTTTCTGCTCAGCGACTCTGCGCTGTTGTGTGTCGTGAAGGCCGCCTTGGAGGACGCTTACCTGAAGATCCAAGGCTGAATGCCCATGACTGCTGAAGTGCTCCCCCACAGGAAGAGAACAGTCTTGCCTGGTGATTGTCGAGCGGTGTTCATTCATCCGTTGTCGTAACGTCTGCATGGTTTCCCCAATGTACCATGCCTCGGGACATCCTTTCCTGCAGCGTATCAGGTAGACAATGTTGGCCGAGTTGCAAGAGTAGGTACCGTGTACCTGGTAGATGGTGTTCTCACGTGAGATGATGGCATCCGTGTCAATGATCCGGCACGTCTTGCAGAGGTTGCTGTGGCAGGGTTGTGTGGTGTCGTGGTCACTGTTCTCCTGAAGGCTGGGTAGTTTGCTGCGGACAATGGTCTGTTTGAGGTTACGTGGTTGTTTGAAGGCAAGAAGTGGGGGTGTGGGGATGGCCTGCCATAGCAACCTCTGCAAGACGTGCCAGATCATCGACACGGATGCCATCATCTCACGTGAGAACACCATCTACCAGGTACACGGTACCTACTCTTGCAACTCGGCCAACATTGTCTACCTGATACGCTGCAGGAAAGGATGTCCCGAGGCATGGTACATTGGGGAAACCATGCAGACGTTACGACAACGGATGAATGAACACCGCTCGACAATCACCAGGCAAGACTGTTCTCTCCCTGTGGGGGAGCACTTCAGCAGTCACGGGCATTCAGCCTTGGATCTTCAGGTAAGCGTTCTCCAAGGCGGCCTTCACGACACACGACAGCGCAGAGTTGCTGAGCAGAAACTGATAGCCAAGTTCTGCACACATGAGGACGGCCTAAACCGGGATGTTGGATTTATGTCACATTGTCAGTAACGCCCACAGCTTGCCCCCTGGACTTGCAGAATCTCACTAGCTGTCCTGTCTGGAGACAATACATATCTCTTTAACCTGTGTTTAAAATGCTCCCTTCACCCACATTGTCTGTACCTTTAAGACCTGGCTAGTTGTGGGGATTCGCATTCTAATTAGTATTCTGTAACTTGATTTCTGTGTCTGTGCACTGTTTGAGAGCACATTTCCACTCCATCTGACGAAGGAGCAGCGCTCCGAAAGCTTATGGTATTTGCTACCAAATAAACCTGTTGGACTTTAACCTGGTGTTGTGAGACTTCTTACTCTGTTAAATTAATACATTGCATCTCTCTTTACCAAGGAACAAGATGCTGCCCAGCTTATGGTGAAACAGAAGTTAGATCAGACACTTGAAGGGTTTAAAATTGATAAGGAGGAGATATTAGATAAGCTGTCTGTACTTAAAAGTTAATAAATCAAAACTGGATCAATGCATCCAAGGACACTGAGGACCACAAGTGTGGAAATTAGGGAAACACTGGCCATAATGTTTCAGTCATCCTTAGACTCAGAGATGGTGTTAGAGGAATGGAGAATTGCAAATGTCACACAACTGATGCAAAAATAAGCCCAGAAACTAGAAATCAGTCAGCTTAACTGCAGTGATGGTAAGGCTTGTAGAAACAATCATTTAGGATAGAATTAATAGTTACTTGGACAAGTGAAGTTTAGTTAATGAAAACCAGCATGGATTTGTTAAAAATCTTGTTTAACAAACTTGCTGAAGTTTTTTTTAAAAGGCATTTGATACTTGGTGAACAAAGTTATAGCTCTTGGAATAAAAGGGAACACGTATACAAAATTGGCTGAGTGACTGGAAACTGAAGAGTACTGGTTAATGGATGTGTTTTGGACTGGAGGAAGGTTTGTAGTGGAGTTTTTGTTTTATTCATTCATGGAACATGGGTGTTGCTGGCTGGCCAGCATTTATTGCCCATTCCTAGTTGCCCTTGAGAAAGTGGTGGTGAGCTGCCTTCTTGAAAAGCTGCAGTCCACGTGCTGTGGGTTGACCCACAATGCCAATAGGGAGGGAATTCCAGGATTTTGACCCAGTGACAGTGAAGGAATGGTAATATATTTCCAAATCAGGATGATGAATGGCTTGGAGGGGAACTTGCAGGTGGTGGTGTTGCCATGTATGCGTTCCACAGGGATCGGTGATTGGCCCTTGCTTTTCTTGATATTTAGTAACGACCTAGGCCTTGGTGGGGCAGGTCACAATTTTCAAATTTGGAGATGATACAAAATTTGAAAGCACTGTGCACTTTGAGAAGGATAGTGTAGAACTTCAAAAGGACATAGACAGGTTGGTGAAATGGGTGGATGAGTGGCAGGTAAAATTCAACGTAGAGGTGTAAATGATTAATTTTGGTATGAACATCATGAAAAGACAGTACAAAATAAAGGGTGCAATTCCAAAGGGGGCGCAGGTCAGAGGGACCTGGTGTATATGTGCAAAAATCATTGAAATTTGCAGGAAATCAGTGAATAAATACAGCACCCTAGGCTTTATTAATAGGGGTATAAAGTACAAGAGCAAGGAGGTTATGTTAAACTTGTATAAAGCACTGGTTCTACTTCAACTGGAGTATTACACTTTAGGAAAGATGTGAAAGCATTAGGAAGAGTGCATTAAGAATTCACAAGAATGCTTCCAGTTATGTAGATAAATTTAAAAGGTTGGATCGTTTACCTTGGAGAAGAGAAGGTTGAGAGGAGATTTTATAGAGGTATTCAAATTCATAAGGGGTCTGGGCAGAGCAGGTAGGGAGAAATGTTCCTACTGGTTGGAGGATCGAGAATGAGAGAGTTCAGATTTAAGGCAGATGGCAAAGAAAGCAATGGGGACATGGGGAGAAGCATTTTCTCGCAGCGAATGGTTAAATTCTGGAATGCACACTAACTGAGAATGTGGTGGAGGCAGGTTCAATTGTGGAATTCAAGAAGGAGTTGGATTGTTATTTGAAAAGGAAGAATCCACAGGGTTACGGGAGAAGGCAGGAGAATGACATAAGTGCATTGCTCATTTGGCGAGCAGTGGGCTGAATGGCCTCTTTCGGTGTTGTAATTATTCTGTGATTCTGTCGAGCAGTGTACATTTTTGTTCAAAATGCTATGCTATTATCTTTAAAAAAATTATGGGCGTGATCGTACCGGCTCACCACGCCAATCGATCAGAGTGGTGAGTCAGGAAGATAGGGTGAGAGTCGAAAAATCGGGGTCGCGCCCAGTTTCTCGCCTCTCGCGATCTTGCTGGCCCCAATTTGCTGGCAAAGTCAGCCGTGCGCCCTGCTGATTTCAATGACATGTTCTATATGTCATTAATGAGCCCAGAATGCTATCGCCTGGACTCACTTACCTTACCCCCGTTGCTGGTCGAAGTCCTTACTGACGAGGGTCACAGATGGTCCTCACCAACGAGGACTAGATGTGATGGCCTCGCTGGTGGGATTGGAGGCCATTGAAGCCCCCTGAGTGGTCGAGGCAGGGCCAATCAGTGCCCATGGGGCACTGCTAGCCTGGCACCCAGGCACTACCAACCCTGGCATCTAGGCAGTGCCAGGGGGCAGGGCCTGAGGGGGACGGGTCTAAGTATGGTGGGGCCTGAGGGGTGGAGCCTGAGATGGTGGAGACTGACAGGGAAAGGCGAGAAGGGGGGGGAAAGTCCCGTACGAGGGGATAGAAATCATAGAAATCATAGAAACCATAGAAACCCTACAGTACAGAAAGAGGCCATTCGGCCCATCGCGTCTGCACCGACCACAATCCCACCCAGGCCCTACCCCCATATCCCTACATATTTACCTACTAATCCCTCTAACCTACACATTTCAGGACACTAAGGGCAATTTTTAGCATGGCCAATCAACCTAACCCGCACATCTTTGGACTGTGGGAGGAAACCGAAGCACTCGGAGGAAACCCACGCAGACACGAGGAGAATGTGCAAACTCCACACAGACAGTGACCCAAGCCGGGAATCGAACCCAGGTCCCTGGAGTTGTGAAGCAGCAGTGCTAACCACTGTGCTACAGTGCCGCCCAATGGCGGATGGCATCATAGAAACCATAGAAATCATAGAAATCATAGAAACCCTACAGTGCAGAAGGAGGCCATTCGGCCCATCGAGTCTGCACCGACCACAATCCCACCCAGGCCCTACCCCCACATAGTTACCCGCTAATCCCTCTAACCTACGCATTTTAGGATTCTAAGGGGCAATTTGTTTTTAACCTGGCCAATCAACCTAACCCGCACATCTTTGGACTTTGGCATGAGGGAACTCTGCGGGAGTGGAGGGGGGTGGGGGGGGGGGGGGGGGTGGGGGGGTTGGGTTGACTGGCCGGGGCACAATCGGCTAGGGTGGCAATCGGCTGGGGTGGCAATCGGGATGCAATTGGCCAGGCCAGTGGCGATCTGGGGGATGGGGTGATGTCCATGTGTGTACACAGTGTCCTGGGAGATCGGGGCGCTTGTGCAATGGCACCCCAGGAGCTGAGCAGCGACTTCATGAGTGAACTGAGGTATCACCCCCTTCCCTATTGCGAGATTCACTTGATGACTTCAGTATTGCACAGAGTGCCATAAATTACTTACCTAATTGAAAAGACTGGTGAGTAAACCTACCGTTTTCCCATGCATTTGACACTTAGAATTTTTTTGAGAAAATTTCACCCTATATCATCTTCAAACCTGATTCTTCAAATATTCAGACCTGATTCTTTCTATATGCATTAACAGCAACTTCTATTTTATTCTGTGCAGCTCCCTAGATAGGGACATACAGTGGGACAACTGCACTCAAAGGTCTTCAGCACCACAGAGTTTATAACTCAAGACATTTCTGCCCCATGGTTGATGTTTAGGAAATAGAACAAATATGCTGGTGACCTTATTAAAATTTCTAAGTAGGATCTTTGGATCACAAAACACCTACTCCTATTGTTAACTGCTAACTGCTGTTGGCCGTGTGCTCCTAACTGATTTCAGTGAGAATGCACGCATTAAATGGAAATGTTTGCAAAGAGTTGTCTCTAACCTGTCATAGAATTGCATGGTTATCAAGTCAAACATTGAATGCTAGTGACAGGTACTTGGAATGTGTCCTTGCTTGTTTGAAGGAAAGAGACAAGTGGCCAGCGATTTTTCTTTTGCATATAGTGGATACCAACTGCATAAAAAAGTCAGAACATACAGAACGAAAATGATAAATAAAACATATTTATCTTTTCCTGTTTCTCATATAGTGGTGTTGTTCGTTCCTTTTCATTTTGCCTTTTTCTTCATTTCAATTTCATGACATTTTTTTCATAGTCCAGGTGAATTGCAATAGATAGCTTTCACTATCATTGTGAATGCTGAGGAAATCTCCATCTCCATCATGTTCTCTTGTTTATTGTTCCTCTCCATTGAAAGAACACAAAAGGATGATCAGGAATTACTGACACCGTGCCACCAAGCAGAAGAATGTCATCCTAACCTGAGAGTGCAGGAGATTATGATATTTGTTTAAGACTTCCATGATCTATGATAGCCCTGCTTATAGGCAAGATCTATACATACAAGCGTGGTGTTAGAAATCATTTAGAAATATTTCCCCTCCCGCCCAACTCAAACATTCATCCTTGCATAGACTTTTCTAGATCTCGGACAATGCTGCTGCTAGGATCCATCAACTGCTTCCCTAAAAGCAGGAGGCAAAATCACCCAGGAAACAATTACTGAAACACTAGTATGCTTCTCTTGGGAAATGGTTAAAGTTCCTTTGGCTGAGCATGGGGAAGAGGCCTTACTATTTTCTCATTCATAATTGACTTGTGTAATGCTTTGGTCTTTATCTGCATTGCTTAAAGTGGAGGTTTTGAAATCGACGGCCACTTTGCACGGTGGCACAGTGGTTAGCACTGCTGCCTCACAGCGCCAGGAACCCAGATTCGATTCCCAGCTTGGGTCACTGTCTGTGCAGAGTCTGCACGTTCTCCCTGTGTCTGCGTGGGTTTCCTCCGGGTGCTCTGGTTTCCTCCCACAGTCTGAAAAATGTGCTGGTTAGGTGCATTGGCCATGCTAAATTCTCCCTCAGTGTACCTGAACAGTGCCGGATGTGATGACAAGGGGACTTCCACAGTTACCTCATTGCAGTGTTGATGTAAGCCTAATTTTTGATTTTATTTTATTTTATTATTGTCACGTATTAGCATACAGTGATTTATTATTGTCATATGTATTAGCTATACAGACAAAGCATACAGTTCATAGAGAAGGAAATGAGAAAGTGCAGAATGTAGTGTTACAGTTATAGCTAGGGTGTAGAGAAAGATCAACTTAATGCAAGGTAAGGCCATTCAAAAGTCAGATGGAAGCAGGGAAGAAGCTGTTCTTGTGTCGGTTGGTACGTGATCTCAGACTTTTGTATCTTTTTCCCAACGGAAGAAAATGGAAGAGAGAATGTCCGGGGTGCGTGGGGTCCTTAATTATGCTGGCTGCTTTGCTGAGACAGCGGGAAGTGTAGACAGAGTCAATGGATGGGAGGCTGGTTTGTGTGATGGATTGGGTTACATTCAGGACCTTTTGTAGTTTCTTGCGGTCTTGGGCAGAGCAGGAGCCATACCAAGCTATGATACAACCAGAAAGAATTCTTTCTATGGTGCATATGTAAAAGTCAGTGAGAGTTGTAACTGACATGCCAAATTTCCTTAGTCTTCTGAGAAAGTAGAGGCGTTGGTGGGCTTTCTTAACTATAGTGTTGGCATGGGGGGACCAGGACAGGTTATTGGTGATCTGGACACCTAAAAACCTGAAGCTCTCGACCCTTTCTACTTCATCCCTATTGATGTAGACAGGGGCATGTTCTCCTTTACGCTTCCTGAAGTCGATGACAATCTCCTTCGTTTTGTTGACACTGAGGAGAGATTGTTGTCGCTGCACCTGTTCACCAGATTCTCTATCTCATTCCTGTACTCTGTCTCGTCATTGTTTGAAATCCGACCCACTACGGTGGTGTCATCAGCAAACTTGAAAATCGAATTGGAGGGGAATTTGGCCACACAGTCATTTTTGACACTAATGATATTCACCCTCTGTGCCTGATGAGAATGACAGGATAAATTTTATCTCGCTGCTCACACCACACTTCCACTGGCAGCTATTTTAACCTCTTTACACATTTTTTAAAATGATTTTTCCACTGATTTGATTTGATTTGATTTATTATTGTCACATGTATTGGAATATAGTGAAAAGTATTGTTTCTTGTGCGCCATACAGACAAAACATACCATTCATAGAGAAGGAAAGGAGAGAGTGCAGAATGTAGTGTTACACTCATAGCTAGGGTATAGAGGAAGATCAATTTAATGTGAGGTAGGTCCATTCAAAAGTCTGGTGGCAGCAGGGAAGAAGCTGTTCTTGAGTTGGTTGGTACGTGACCTCAGACTTTTGCATCTTTTTCCCGCTGGGAGAAGATGGAAGAGAGAATGTCCACGGTGCTTGGGGTCCTTAATTATACTGGCTGCTTTTCCAAGACAGCGGGAAGTGTAGACAGTGTCAATGGGTGGGAGGCTGATTTGAGTGATGGACTGGGCTGACTGGATTTGAAAGTGAATTACATTTAAAAGATATGATTGAAATCAAAGTAAGTTTGAGAGGCTTCTCCTTACAATCACGAGCATTTCAGCAATAATAATTTCTTATGACATCTCACGCTTCCCATGAATAGCCCGTGTCTACTATTATTGAGGTGACCTATTTATTTGAGCCTGGCATGGGTGCTCACTGACAATCTACTCCTCGGAGTGTGGAAGGAGGCTTGTTTTATTGACAGGCGTACTGGTAATTTATAGAATGGGGAAGAAGTTAGAGGGATAGCCCACTCCCTTTCTGAGATCAGGAAAGAGCCCCCCATCTCCCACTATCATGTCCAAAATTAGTCTGGCAGTCCAGTTATTTTTGGGAAGAAAGCTAGGTCTTGCTAGGGAAAACTCATTCCTCTCAACTTTAGAACCAGAAAAATGTCCAGGCAAAATAACTATCCATGAATATGATAGCACAGAATAGTGTAATACTTTATTATTCACAAGGAGGGTTTTGAAGTTAAATTTGGTGACTTTTGATTGTAACTGCCACATTCACTGCAATTTAATGATTCACAACTTATACTATGGTGTCTTCAGTATGTTTTGTTGATCTACAAGGATTGGAGGAGCATGTATTAGGGCAAGTGTGAAAGAGTTCAGATCATGAAGGGGTATTATTGTTACCCTGGGCCATGGGTTATTCTATCATCTTATCAGATAGCATTCAACAATGCTAAAAGTAAGTTTAAGGGTTTGCTTAGTAGAGTGGACAGCACTGTTGAACCTGAGGGAATAGCTGAAGCAGATCCAAAATCTGTAATGCTGTCTAACTCTGTAGGTTAAACGTTCACTTCAGGGCACATGCACAAAATCCAGGCTGACACTGTAATGCTGTGCTAATGGACTCCTGCATTATCAGAGGTGTCACTTTTCAGACGAAACATGAAACTGAGGTTGTAATTGTCTATTCAGGTGGCTGCAAGGGATACTATGACACTGCTTTGTCCTTAATTGTGTCAATTCCTATTTATCCTACAGAACAGATTCAGTAGCCATTGCACGACTGGCTACTGAGTTACAAAGACGTATTCACAACTTTGACAATCTGGGGATATCCTCCATACCGTCGGGACACCATTATTTAGCTCATTACTCAGCTGCCATTCTCATCACCATTCACATTGGCAGGATTTTCCCATCCTGCTGCAGCGAATGGGGTTCTGGCTGGCCTCCAAATTCTCCGACTCTCTGCAGTGGGAGCGTGGCATGAATGGCAGGTAAGGCCATGCTCACCATTTCCCAGGAATAATCAACTTTTTTCACTGGAATTGGGAGTTGCCAATATTAACCAGCTAGCTTAATTGGAGAGTGCATCTGTTGCGCTTTCGGATTGGTGGAATGATAGGACTGGTAGATATCAGAATTAATCTGATGAGGTATATCCCAGGATGTTGTGGGAGGCTACGCAGGAAATTGCGGGTCCCCTAGCCAAGATATTTGAATCATCGATAGTCACAGGTGAGGTGCCTGAAGTTCGGAGAGTGGCAAATGTTGTGCCTTTGTTTAAAAAGGACTGCAGGGAAAAGCCTGAGAATTACAGGCCAGTGAGCCTCACATCTGTGGTGGGTAAATTGTTGGAATATTTTGAGAGACAGGATCTACAGGCATTTAGAGATGCAAGGACTGATTAGGGACAGTCAGCAGGGCTTTGTGAGGGGACAGTAATGTCTCACAAATTTGATTTGAGTTTTTTGAAGGGGTAACCAAGAAGGTAGATGAGGGCAGTGCAGTTGATGTTGTCTACATGGACTTTAGAAAGGCCTTTGACAAGGTACCGCATGGTAGGTTGTTGCATAAAGTTAAGTCTCACGGGATCCAGGGTGAGGTATCTAAATGGAAAAACAAAATTGGCTTCTTGACAGAAGCCAGAAGGTGGTTGTAGAGAGTTGTTTTTCAAACTGGAGGTCTGTGACCAGCGGTGTGCCTCAGGGATCAGTGCTGGGCCCACTGTTATTTGTCATTTATATTAATGATTTGGATGAGAATATAGGGGGCATGGTTAGTAAGTTTGCAGATGACACCAAGATTGGTGGCATGGTGAACAGTTTAGGAAGGTTATCTCCAATTGCAGCGGGATCTTGATCAATTGGGCCAGTGGGCTGACGAACGGCAGATGGAGTTTAATTTAGACAAATGTGAGGTAATGCATTTTGGTAGATTGAACCAGGGCAGGACTTACTCAGTTAATGGTAGAGCGTTGGGGAGAGTTACAGAACAAAGAGATCTAGGGGTACATGTTCATATCTCCTTGAAATGGACAGAGTGGTGAAGAAGGCATTCAGCATGCTTGGTTTCATCGGTCAGAACATTGAATACAGGAGTTGGGACGTCTTGTTAAAGTTGTACAAGAAATTGGTAAGGCCACACTTGGAATACTGTGTGCAATCCTGGTCACCTTATCATCGAAAGGATATTATTAAACTAGAAAGAGTGCAGAAAAGATTTACTAGGATGCTACCGGGACTTGATGGATTGAGTTATAAGGAGAGGCTGAATCATAGAAATAGAATCATAGAAACCCTACAGTACAGAAAGAGGCCATTTGGCCCATCGGGTCCACACCGACGACAATCCCACCCAGGCCCTACCCCCATATTCCACCCACTAATCCCTCTAACCTATGCATCTCAAGACACGAAGGGGCAATTTTAGCATGGCCAATCAACATAACCCGCACATCTTTGGACTGTGGGGGGAAACCGGAGCACCCGGAGGAAACCCACGCAGACACGAGGAGAACGTGCAAACTCCACACAGACAGTGACCCAAGCCGGGAATCGAACCCAGGTCGCTGGAGCTGTGAAGCAGCAGTGCTAACCACTGTGCTACCGTGCCACCCAATAGAATAGACTGGGACTTTTTTCTCTGGAGCGTAGGAGGCTGAAGGGTGACCTTATAGAGATCTATAAAATAATGAGGGGCATAGACAAGGTAGATCGTCAATATCTTTTCCCAAAGGTAGGGGAATCTAAAACTAGAGGGCATAGGTTTAAGGTGAGAGGGGAGAGATACAAAAGTGTCCAGAGGGGCAATTTTTTCACACAGAGGGTGGTGAGTGTCTGGAACAAGCTGCCAGAGGTAGTAGTAGAGGTGGGTACAATTTTATCTTTTAAAAAGCATTTAGCTAGTTACATGGGTACGATAGGTATAGAGGGATATGGGCCAAATGCGGGCAATTGGGATTAGTTTAGGGCTTTTAAATAAAAAAGGGCGGCATGAACAAGTTGGGCCGAAGGTCCTGTTTCCATGCTGTAAACCTCTGTGACTCTATCTATGACAATCAGATATTACTTTAGGCAGGTTGAACAGGAACTTGAGACTTAAATTGAGCTGAAGCGTTTGGCAAGGTAAAGTTACAGACTGCTGATTCTGCATTTCAGCCAATTCTTCATCATCTATTCTATACTATCACACAAAGTCAAGGTTACTCAACATTGTATGCCCCACAACTGCAATAATCTGCAAACCATTGTGGGTTGTATGAATATATATTAGAAAAATACGTCAATAACTGGGAATGAAACATTGTGGTGAGGGGAAAACAATGCTTTCTTTGTAAGGTGTTAGACAAATTCCATTACAAATATATCCGCGAGGCTAGTACTTTTAATATTAGTAAAGTGTGTAATATTTTCATCTTTTGTGAATGATGTGAAATGTTGCTCCAGTAAATTTGTCTTGTTTGAGGAGTTGCAGTTAGGCTGCTGGAGAGGTCCTTTGGAGGCACCGCAATCTTGTTTCAGCTCCCAGGCTGGCTGTGAGCAATGTAATGGAAGTTTAAAAAAAAATTGTATTGATGTTTGAAAGTTGTCAAAACGCGAATGCTGCTGACATTTTTCTTTTGTGAGAAATTATTAATACATATGCTTTCCTTAGGATGCCTTCACCAGTGCTGGGCTGAATAAAACACTGTACTTGGAGATGTCTCACAAGAGCCTGGGGCTCGCTCTACCACAGATTTTCCAACAGTGTCATCCTGAGACATCACAAAAATGATTGCTGTGGAAAATAGAGATTTCACATTGGCGCAGTAGTCTCTTGAGATTGTGGCATAACATAAGGAGCTTTACAGCGCTTTGAATATGTGCTATATATCTAATCTGGGCATACTTAATTCTGCTGCTGGGTGTTCCATTCCCATGGAAATATCAAAGGTTTGCAGTTTAAAATAGTCACCGTTACAATGAGCTAAGTCAAGCAGAAAAAAATGCACAAATCATGGCAACATTCCATCACACCAGAAGCACATCATTGTAGTAAATGCTTTGGATAACCAGGAGCATCACATGTTAAAGGAAGGAAAACTCACGCAATTCAACAAGGATGAAAATAACTACAGAAAAGAATAGGAGCAGAATAAATGTTCCTTATGAGGCAGCACAGTGGCACAGTGGTTAGCACTGCTGCCTCACAGCGCCAGGGACCCAGGCTCAATTCTCAGCTTGCGTCACTGTCTGTGCGGATTTTGCACGTTCTCCCCATGTCTGCGTGGGTTTCCTCTGGGTGCTCCGGTTTCCTCCCACATTGTAAAGATGTGCAGGGTAGGTTGATTGGCCATAGTAAATTGCCCCTTAGTATTAGGTGGACTAGCAGGGCAAATACATGGGGTTACAGGGATTGGGTCTGGATGGGATTAATGTTGGTGCAAACCTGATGGGCCCAATGGCCTCCTTCTGCACTGTAGGAATACTATGATTCTATGACAATCATGCAGAGCACTCCACCATCTGGCCTGGACAGCTACCACTGTTCCATCATAGTCACAGAGCCAAAGTCCTGGAGTGGGATTTTCCACCCACTCACTCACACACGCCCCACCTCCCTCGGCATACTTTCCGGGTGTGGAGGAGGCCCACTATTGTCTACCAGCGGGATCTTCCAATCTCGCTGATGTCGGTGTTTGGCGTGTCCCACACCCTCCAAGGCTGGGGAAAACTCCGTAGCCAGTGCGGAGGTCGCCATTGGCAGGACTGGAACAGCCCAACAGCAGGAAAGGCCGGAAAATCTCAGCCCTGATTTGGTAGAGATACCATCAAATAGCCAACACCAGTGTGAGAAGAAGTATCATCATCATCTTCTCCAGGACAACTAGGGATGGGCAATAAACCTCTGGCCTTGCCAATGACAGTCACATCATGAAGAATGATTAAAAAGATACTTGCTCAAATAAGATAAACATTAAACTTACAGCAATGTAAGAAAGAGAAGCTTCCTTCATTGAAAGGCCGAGTGTGCAGAAGGTGACAAAATAAAAATAACTGAGCATCAATGCTTGATGGACCAGATAAGCAGAAAATATGGTTTTATTTGATACAGAAGTACAGTCATTATAAATTGCCACTAAGGGAATGGTAGCGCTTTCTGTCACTTGGGAAATGCCATCATAATAATTCAAAATTTCAGACCAGTTATTGACCTGAATTTTACCGCAGGCTTCAGGACCCCAATGCCCAGTAAAATGTGGATCCCAAGTCCACACGTTCTGCTCGACAGTTCTATCACAGGCAGTCTCCTAATTGGCTCCCTGTGGGTTCACTATCCAATTAGGCAAGGCCCTTCTGATGCTGTAGTAGCTCTGCTGGGAGATGTGGTCACTGCTGACTCAGTCAGGAATCCTCAGGAGCTGATAAATAAAAAAAAAAATCCAAAAATCATTTGGTCCCCGTTTCGACGGGGAACCGCCACTGGGAGACGGTTGTGGTTGTGTGGGCTGCCTTCCCAGCCCCGGACCAATCTTTGTGTCATGGAGCTTGGCGCCTTGGGCTGCTACAGTGAGGCTGCCTCCTTTTAGCTGGCAGCTTCCCCACCTGATGGGGTGGCATCACCCACTTTTGGCAAAATGCTGACCATGCTGTAGAATGGCCTCTATTGGGCCTTTAATTATGTAAGTGGCTGCCTGCCTCTTTGGAGACATTGGAGAATAACTGGCTTAGTTCAGAATTGAAGGTGTTAAGGGTGAGGGTAAATTACTTCCATGTAATGTGATGGGTCGCAAATTAGTGGCACTATGTAAAATGGATAATGTAGTTGCATAGTTTGATAAATGGTATTGAATTTCATTTGGAGGGCATGAAAGGAATTTGATAAATCATTCCTCAGGACATTGCAGTATTTGGCTGTTCAACTGTTGCTGGATTATGTGTGAATGTTGACTCTGCTCTGTTCTCTGTGCTGTTACTCAAGCCTGGGTTTGGTGATAGAGAGAAGTATAAATTCAACTGAAAGCAAGAAGCTGCACGCATGAGAAATTAGAAAGCCGATGCTCTGAAGACCCAATGCCAGGGAATGGGGGAGGCCGGTCTTTAAAGTTAATTAATGTGGGACCAGGACGCCTTTTGCAAACAGCACCCCGATCTCGGTGGAGCTGTGCTTGCTGGGGTCTTTAGGCCCCGCACCTCACAATGACAGCACAGAACACGCCCCCTGCTTTAAAACGGCAGAGTGACAAAAGACCTGGGCAGGAATTTTCCGGCCATTCACATCTCGCCGCTGCTGCCAGCGAGGATGGAGAATTCGGCGCTCAGCCAAATCTCCAGTCACTGCAGTGGGACCAGACAATCCCGCTGGCGTGAACAGCCGGAAAATTCCGGCCCTGGAGAGAAAGCGTGCTTGCTTTTCTGGGGAGAAAAACACCAGCTTTTGTTCATTTTATGGGAAAATTCCTTTCATATTGTCCACCCACCCTCTACAAAATGAACTGGCCTGAAGGACCAAGTTGTTTTTCTCTTGCTTTACACTTTACATCCTGATATCAACAATACTGAATTACCTTGCGTTAAATTTTACAGGGACACATGGTCCTCACATTCCCCCCCCGCCACCTCCCCCCCCCCGCCACCCCACCCCCCGCCCCTCCCCCACCACACCCCATCAGAAAGTTGGTTGGTACTACTCCACTTTGAAATCTGGCTGCCTCACATTGATAATACACTAGGGTCAACTTGAATGATTCAAGAGCGGGACTTACACCCCTCAGGGGAGCAAATCCTGCCCTTGAGAGCTGCTGGCCAATCTGATCGGCTGGTAGTTCTGTAGTCACAATAGGGCCAAAACACAGACGTTACCACTGCTGGGATTACAAGGAGTCCTGAAAAGAACTGAACATGTCTTCCAGACTTAAGGTAAGTCCAGGTATCTTGGTTGGGCAGGAGACTAAGCAAAGGGGAGTAGAAGGTTGGTTCTGGTCTTAGAGGTCAAGTGTGAAAGCACAAGGTGGGGTTCCATTACAGGGGACTCTCAAAGAAGATAGTCTCCCCCATTCCTGTCCACCTTAAGCCCACTATTAATTGGTCACTTAAGGGTCTCAGCAGGTCTAAGACGGGTGGCTGGTTGACACTTTACCTGAATCACCCCCCCCCCCATCAATAATATAGGGGGTTGGTCAGGGTGGGTGGGAAGGCAGTGGGGTGGTCACTCACTTTATTTTGCATGTTCCCCCCACGCAATTCAAACATGCCGGCAAGTGGCCATAAAATTCACCCCTGTGGCGAGGTGAGAATTTGTTGCTTGCTCTGACTATCCAAGCTACATCTGTTACAACAGGCGTCTGCAGACACTTAAATCAACTGTCATTTATTATGCAATCTACAGGCTTCAAGCTGCAGGAGGTTGATGCAGCATTAAACAAATGAGATGCAGCCATAGCCAATGGCTTCATCCTTGTACTAAAAAATGAAAGCTTCTCTAAACATACACCAACACTGAACAATCTTTTTCTTCCGCCTCGTGCAACATTGTTTATATCAAAATTGGCAAACTGATTGGTATAATGGATGCAGGTGATAACAGTCCTTTCACCTCAATGGTTGCAGTTATTTGTGAATTTAATTTCAAGGACGAGATATCTATTAAATTTACAATGGCTATAATGTATTTTTGTTGCTGCATCCAGCTCAGAACAGGCTATCTGCCAACAAAATCTGTCCTCAATAACCTGATGGTGCTGAAAATGCCTAAAGACATTGTTGGACTGAACATGCAAGAGAAAGTAATTATTCTGTCAAGCAGTCAAGCAAGGAATTTACTATGGTTGGCTAGCTAGATGCAGTCCAAGGTGAAGGAGCGACAGGATTGAGTGCAGTGTCCTGCACTGGGACTCTTGTGAGCTATGTCCATAAAAGCATAGGATGCAGCTTTAATCCTGTGATTCTTTGCAGGACAAACTTGGAGAATGAGATGGATGAGTTACAGTTTGGGCCTTTGCCTAGTGCTCATTACTGTATTCACTTCTGGGCAATTGTCTCTCAGTGCCATGGTGGCACAGTGGTTAGTACCGCTGCCTCACAGCGCCAGGGACCTGGGTTCA
Source organism: Mustelus asterias (assembly GCF_964213995.1). Lineage (NCBI taxonomy): Eukaryota > Metazoa > Chordata > Chondrichthyes > Carcharhiniformes > Triakidae > Mustelus > Mustelus asterias. The sequence continues at coordinate 112,307,969 of NC_135804.1, forward strand.
ATTCGGTCTTGGATCAGTCACTGTCTGTGTGATGTTTGCATGTTCTCCCCATATCTGCCTGGGTTTCCTCCAGGTGCTCTGGTTGCTTTCCACAGTCCAAAGATGTGCAGGTTAGGTTGATTGGCTATGCTAAATTGCCCCTTAATGTCCCAAGATGTGTAGTTTAGGGGGATTAACAGGATAAATATGTGGAGTTATGGGCATAGGGACTGCGTGGGATTGTGGTTGGAGAGTCAGTGCAGGTCCGATAGGCCGAGTGGCCTCCTTCTGCAATGTAGGGATTTTATGATAAAACACACTAAGTCCTTGGTGAACTGAAACCAGTGACTTCCAATCATGGATTGTTTGGCCCATCAATATAATGAGAATGGATCTACCTCACACTAAGTTGATCTTTCTTTATACCCTAGCTATGGCTGTAACACTACATTCTGCATCTTCTCCTTCCCTTCTCTATGAACGGTATGCTTTGTCTGTATAGCATGCAAGAAACAATACTTTTCACAGTATACTAATACATGTGACACTAATAAATCAAATCAAATCAAAAATCGGTGTACAAAGTGTTTTTGTAATGTGGTTTCTTATATTCTCTGATAAATAACTGGTCTTTTCATCAAAGGAATGAAGCCTCTCTTGTTTAAGTCTTTAAGATGTTCCAGGTGAATAAGTTTGTTGATTTTATGTCATTACTGAAGCTAGCAGTCAAAGCTCCTGTTTTATCATGTTACAGACATTGGCTCTGAAGTTCTGTGAGCCATAGGAATACTCTGACCGTAAGTTAGTGATAAGTCCAGCAAAATCTCAGGAAGTTTTGAGTGGCATCCAGACATGCAAGTTACCAATTGGACCTTTTTGGGTGGAATCTCTGACCACCTGAAATATATTGCAATTCCATTACAAGAAACTTTTTTCAGCTGAGTCTTTACTAGCAACCAGTGACCTGGATGCTATGATATGCCCAGAGTCCAGTTCCTTTGAGCAACAGAAGTATGACCGACCTAGAAATCCTGGCACTGGATCTCCTGATTGGTACAGTTCTTTTTTGGGTCTCCTTATAAAGAAGGCCATTGGGACAGCTGTTGAAACATGTGCTGGCTGGTAGCACACGTATCGCTGTAGCACCATCCTGGTGCCATTCTCCTACCTATGCCCATATTATTAGGGGCATTAGTTTTTGGAATGTTGCATTGAACTGCATACAACAACAAAAAACATTTATACAGAGCCTTTAAGTGTAGTAAAAGGTCCCAAAAAACACCGTAGGAACATTGTCAAAACAAAATTTGAAATAGAAGTTGTGATGGGCTGTGACCTGGAAGCAGTACAGTAAGGAAAATACAATTTCTTCAAAATGTTATGTGGAATCTGTAATTGTTGGTAGGACTGTTTGAAAATACCTTTTGAGAGTTTGCATCAATTGTAATTTTCTTGGATACGAAGAAATACTGGTCCATTTGACCTGCTGGCCTTCGACCTGGTAGCAACACCAACATGGAGGAAGCTAAGACAAAGCTGTGGTGGCCAGGACATAAAGGAGAACTGTGGGCAATGGAGAACTGGAGACATAAATGAAAGCTGCAGACATAAAGGAGAGCTGCAGTCAAAGGGGAGCTGCAGACATAAAGGAGAGCTGCAGACAAAGGAGAGCTGCAGACATAAAGGAGAGCTGCAGACAAAGGAGAGCTGCAGACATAAAGGAGAGCTGCAGACAAAAAGGAGAGCTGCAGACATAAAGGAAAGCTGCAGACATAAAGGAGAGCTGCAGACTAAGGAGAGCTGCAGACAAAAAGGAGAGCTGCAGACATAAAGGAGAGCTACAAACATAAAGCAGAGCTGCAGACATAAAGGAGCGCTGTGGACTAAGGGGAGCTGCAGACAAATGAGAGGGGAAAGACCAGCCAGAGGACTTCTCTATTCTTCTTTGAATTATGCCCTGCAATCTTTTATGACCACCATGTGGTGTAACGCACCATCTGAAAGACAAATAATATCAAAACAGATCATTCAGCTCATCAAGGTTCCCTTGTGAATTGTTAATCAAACTACTTTGAAATAGCAACTGCCAAGTGTGTAGTTTTCCAGAAATGGAACGAAAATGAGCAGGTTCTAAATCAGGTGGGCAATCCACTCCTTGGGGATGGAACCGAAAATGGATTCCATCTTTCAGACACTTGCCCGCTGTCCAAAGGAGGTTTACTAGTTTGATACCTGGAATGAGTGGGTTGCCTTCTGAGGATAGGTTGGATAGGCTGGGCTTGTTTCCGTGGGAGTTTCGAAGAGTGAGGGGTGAATTGATTGAAATATTTTAGATCCTGAGTGGGCTTGACAAGCTAGCTTTGGAAAGGATATTTCCTCTTGTGGCTGAGTCTCGAACTAGGGGGCATTGTTTTAAAATTTTAGGAGAGAGATGAGGAGATTTCTTTTTCTCTTGGAGAGTTGTGCGACTTTGGAACTCTCAGATGCCAGTGGAAGTTGGGTCACTGAATATTTTTTACTTAAGGCGGCGGTAGTTAAATCCTTGATGGGCAAGGGGAACAAAGGTTATCGGGGAATGATGGGAATGTGGAATTCAAAGCACGAACAGATCAGCCATGATCTTGTTGAATGGTGGAGCAGGCTCAAGGGGCCAAAAGGTCCACTTCTGTTCTTATTTTGTCTGTTTGTATGCTTTGGAAGCATAATATTACCCACAGTTGACTTCCTGTTGGTTTCCTGGCCGCACTGTCAACTTCATAGCTTCTACTTTGCCTTTATAAACTGCAAAAGGCATATTTGACACCTCATTCTCTGGCATTCATCAGAAAATGGGTTATTAGAACTAAACTAGTCCTCTGGGAAAGTGCTTGTGTGCTCTAGTCAGATGTTATATTACAGTCGTGACTACACTTCAAAAAGAGGGTGTTAAACATGTTATACAAATGCCATTAATTTTGTCACGGTTCCTGCAGGGGAACCGTAAACCAAAATAAACAAATTTACCAAACGGCCCTCTGATGAAGAAATTACCTTGAGCAATTATAAAATGCTTTGTTTTTTTTATCATTTTAATGCTCGCTAATATTTTATGAGGCAGTGAGTTTGGGAACCATTACTTGCTTGAGCATAAACTGCAGCCTTATTGGAGCAATGTTCTGTAACCTCTGTGAATGCGGTAATGCTGCAAATGATGTGAAACATTGCTGTAACAAATGTGATGCCTTCAGGAACTGCAAAACAATTCTTTCGGCAGACTTCTTCCAGGAATCCAAATAATGTCTACTTTGTTTGAGGACAGGTTGGGCGTAGTTCACCTGAATTGACTCTCTGTGCTGATGCCAGCTGGGCATTTCCCACACAGCACCAGGAACCCGGATTCAATTCTGGCCTTGGGTGACTACTGGTCTGGAGTTTGCACGTTTTCCCCATGTCTGCGTGGGTTTCCTCCCACAGTCCAAAGATGTGCAGGTTAGGTGGGTTGGCCATGATAAATGTGTGGGGGTATGGGGATAGGGTGGGGGGGGGAGGGGGGGGATGAGGGAGGGGGAGATGGGTGGACCTGGGTAAGATGCTCTTTCAGAGAGTTAGTGAAGACTCGATGGACTGAATGGCCTCCTTCTGCACTGTAAGGATTACATGGATTGTATGAAAATCCGGAGTGATTTCCACTGGTGTTAGCAGTGCGTGTCAGGTGGGATTAATCTGATCGATGCAAATTTATGCATTGCGGGTAACACGCTAGCCAGCCGGCTTTTCTGAGATCAGGATGCTATTTGTAAAGGGTGTCCCAGTGTCAGCATCAGAGACAGGTCCCCTTCTTTACCATCACAGGAGAAGTCACTTTTACAAGGAGGGGACTTCTGTTTCCGCAGCTGCTCACTCAGCTCCAACCTTTTAACATTGCATTTTTATCTCTGAGCCTTTCTAGAAAGTTCAAATCCTTTGAAAACCTTTGAAGTCCCTTGAAATCCCTTGAAATCCTTTGAAAAGTCCCTTGAAATCCATTTAAATCATTTGAAAACCTTTGCAAATCTTTGAAATCCTTTCAAAAGACTTCAAAGTTTTGCAAAGATTTTCAAAAGTTTTGAGCTTTTCAGAAAGGCTCACAGATTTAATAAAAATGCAGTGTTAAAGGAATGGAGTTGAGGGAGCAATTGAGGAGAAAGGAACCCTCCTTAGTGAAAGTGACCTCTCCTGTAAGTCAGAGGACTTCAAAGGGGTCTTCTCAGATCTGCAGCATCTGAGAGAGAGAAATGGGAATGGAGTGCTGCTGAGATTTGAAAGCCTTCTAGGTGTTCAGAGGGCATGGAGGTTAAATTGAGCAGACCACTTCAAAGTTTTCACAGTACACAGAGCAGATTGAAGGTTTTGATCAGCGAGCTGCCAAGAGTGATCTTCAGGTTTCACAGGGTTAGAAGGGGCAGTCCAGCCACAAGACCCCCATCTTGGGGATAGTCTCAACCTTTGCCCCAGCCCGAGCCCCCCAAACCCTGGGTTCCTTGGGGAACCCTCCTTCTGCAGTCTGGCAGTGCCGTCACCTGGGCAGAGCACTTATCTCCTTGACCCCCCTTTGGGGTCCAACATGCCAAGTAAACGCTTATCAGGACCTGCACTAAAGTACGCCCGGTGCAGTTCCCACTGTACGGAAGGTGCATTGTAGGAAGACTTTGAATTGGGTTTGAAGTTCGCAAAGTACATTTAAACATGGGGTTTTTGCACAATTATCAGTGGGAACCTGATCAAGGCTAGCGAGGTGGGCCGGGTGAATTGCAAGGGCGTGCCGCCCAGCGGAAATCCTGATTTAGCTCCGACGGGATTCAATGGGCCTTTGGGATCCCTGCTAGCGGCAAGTGAGGCCGGTGAATCCTGGTCTGTCTCTGTCCAGAGCACCAGAGTGCACTGCACTGTTCATTGACACAGCACTGAGTGTAGTCAGTCTGTTGATAGTTTGATCTTTATTTTTAAACTCAGTCACTGCATGGCTCTGATGAATAACATATGGATTTCTTTCCGAGTTCTTAAGTAGTCATCTGGAATCCCCAGGACGATTGGCTCTATGCTACAGATCTCTCCAGAAAGGCAGAAGAATAAAAGTCTGTTTATCTGTGGCAATGGCTGAACTTCTGCTTCAATTCTCATTTGTTCTCCAGCATTTTCACAATCAACTCCATTTTCCTTTTCAGTTGGGGTTCTATTTACCTACATTGAGTTGGAAGCGTATTTAATTAAGCATGTTCTTAGAAAACAATACTTATTGCTAAGCCATCACGTTCCAGTTTGAGGTGAAGGGAATGAGAAATTAACACTTACTACTGTGAAATGACTGTCGTAAAAAGACAGATATTGCTTTTAAAAGTCCAAAATCAATAACAAGATTTTATGATCTGTTAGAACCATAGGACCTCTACAGTGCAGACGGAGACCATTCAGTCCATCGAGTCTGCACTAACTTTCCGAAAGAGCCTAACACCCAGAAACCACCCCTGTCACCTCCCTTGCACCCCTGCGCATTTCCCATGGCCAATTCCCCTAACCTACACATCATTGGACTCTAAAAGGCAATCAACCTAACCTGCACATCTTTGGACTGAGGGAGGAAACTGGAGCACCTGAGAAAAACCCCATGCAGACATGAGGAAAATGTGCAAACTGCACACAGATAGCAGTCAGTCAAAGGCAGAATTGAACTTGGGTCCCTGAAGCAGCAGTGCTAACTACTGTGCCACCGAGCCACCTTAAAATAGGATACAAAATGATCCTTAAACTTCACTCTTGTAATTTTGACAGGTTAATAATCTGCCCGTATAAATGGAAAATGCTGGAAATACTCAGTAGAATAGGCAGCAAGTGTGTGGATAAAGTTGCGGTCTGATTTGCTGGGTTTTTCCAGTATTTTCTGTTTGCAGTTTAGATTTCTAGCGTCTTGCTTATGTGATAATCGGCTTAGTTTTAATAAGAACATAAGAACTAGGAGCAGGGGTAGGCCATTTGGCCCCTCGAGCCTGCTCTGCCATTCAATAAGATCATGGCTGATCTTTTTGTGGACTCCGCTCCACTTACCCGCCCGCTCACCATAACCCTTAATTCCTTTACTGTTCAAAAATTTATCTATCCTTGCCTTAAAAACATTCAATGAGGTAGCCTCAACTGCTTCACTGGGCAGGGAATTCCACAGATTCACAACCCTTTGTGTGAAGAAGTTCCTCCTCAACTCAGTCCTAAATCTGCTTCCCCTTATTTTGAGGCTATGCCTCCTAGTTCTAGTTTCACCCGCCAGTGGAAACAACTTCCCTGCTTCTATCTTATCTATTTCCCTTCATAATCTTATATGTTTCTATAAGATCTCCCCTCATTCTTCTGAATTCCAATGAGTATAGCCCCAGTCTACTCAGTCTCTCCTCATAAGCCAACCCTCTCAACTCCGGAATCAACCTAGTGAATCTCCTCTGCTTTCCCTCCAGTGCCAGTATATCCTTTCTTGAGTAAGGAGACCAAAACTGTACACAATACTCCAGGTGTGGCCTCACCAGCACCTTATACAGCTGCAACATAACCTCGCTGTTTTTAAACTCCATCCCTCTAGCGATGAAGGACAAAATTCCATTTGCCTTCTTAAGTACCTGCTGCACCTGCAAACCAACTCCTTGTGATTCTTGCCCAAGGACACCCAGGTCCCTCAGAATAGTAGCATGCTGCAATTTTTTACCATTTAAATAATAGTCCATTTTGCTGTTATTCCTACCAAAATGGATGACCTCACATTTACCAACATTGTACTCCATCTGCCAGACCCTCGCTCACTCACTTAGACTATCTATATCCCTTTGCATATCAGCTTCCCTGCACACTTTGCTCTGCCACTCATCTTAGTGTCATCTGCGAATTTTGACACAACATTTGGTCCCCAACTCCAAATCATCTATGTAAATCGTAAACAATTGCGGTCCCAACACTGATCCCTGAGGCATACCACTAGTCACTGATCGCCAACCAGAAAAACACTCATTTACCCCCCACTCTTTTCTTTCTGTTAGTTAACCAATCCTCTATCCATGCTAATACATTACCCATAACACCGTGCACCTTTATCTTATGTAGCAGTCTTTGGTGCGGCACTTTGTCAAATGCCTTCTGAAAATCCAGATACACCACATCCACAGGTTCCCCATTGTCCATTGCACATGTAATGCTCTCAAAGAACATTTTGTTTGAGATGGTTTGAGTATTAACATGACACCATTAATGAGCACATGTCTGACACTGGGAAGATCCCAACAGTGGACATTCTCCCTTCAAGTAGGCCCTCAATCGGGCTAATTGACTTTCTACCACTGCCTGATGGAGAGTCATCACCACGTGATTCCTCCTCCAGGGAGGTTAGGAATGCGTTAGGTTAGAGACACAACACAACCTTCAGAATATCCACCCAGCCCTAACTTCAGACCCATTTCCTGATGACAGTGACAAACCTTGAAGGATGCATGTTGGCAGGATGCTTTTAAAATTGCAGTAGAATTTTTTTTTTGCATTCGATTTTAACCTGCATCAGATAGACACAAACATTGCATATTATTTAATAGGAATAAGTTTGAAGTTGAAAGGGGCTGCCAAAGCAAGACTGAACAAAGACAAAAGCTAAATGTGAGGGAAGTTAGCAGGATGACAATAGGCACACCAAATGTGGGCTTTGTGTCCTGAGATTAGACAGTGCCAATTTGAATGCATGGAAAATATTACAGAGAAATCTACTTGCATGAGTCAGTCTGGTAAGTAGATGAATAGAGCATATTCAACCCAAAGAATACAAACTGATGTAAGTCAAAGAGAGTTTGACGATACCTGTCTGTCAGAAGATAGTTATGGACTTCCTGTTAAATATAAAATAATTCAAATCCTAATGGTAATGATTGTACAAATCCCAAAGTCAATTTCCTTCCTGTTTTCTGAATGCAGCATGAAGTTATAAATCAAACAGGGATAGTTGTTTCAAATGCACAGTGAGGGATTAACATTTAAAGAATTGTATGAGGTATGTGAAGGTCTGTTTTAATCAGGCAAAGGTAACTTACAGGTGTAGGTCAAATAAATCATGCGGGGCATTGGAGAGACAGTAATGTGTACGTGCACAAAACAATCAAACCTGAGGGTGTATGTTGCCATATAGAATGACAGACACTTCTAGTATGTTATGTACAGGATGGTGAATGCCGTAAGGGTAGAACCACAGACCGTTAATAATGTGCATTACATCCTGGATGAGGCTGGCAGACAGCAAGTTGCAGTATTACATAACAGTATTACTGTACAAAGCACAGGATGAGAAAAGGTTATTTGGCCCAGTGAGTCTTTGCTTATCATCTACAATGGCCTGGAAATTTTGCAGACCTGGTCGGACAGTGCTTAAACCGCTTTGCCAAAAATGATGCAGAAACTCCATTGACGCCCATTTTCGGGTGTGAAAACTTGGTAAAGTCGGGCGTCAGGCGAGTAGTGCAATCCCACCCACCTCTGCGCCGGTTCCCTCTTTACCAAGGCCCAAAAATAGACACAATCGGGACCACGCCCGAAATGGGCGTGACGGCCATTTAAATGCATTTGAATACATTTAAATTGGATTAATGGGCTGCACGCCCAACTTTACCAGTACTTCCCCCTTTACCGCATTTGCCAATCCGAAATTGGTGCGAAACAGACATGCTCCACAAAAGTCCAATTCGGGCGCTCCATCGGTGAGGGTTAGTGAGGTGGTAAGTGTATAGTGTCTGACAGCTCTCTGCTGTTCATGGGTGTCCTTCCGTTGCGGCCATTTTCTTTCTCGGGTTGGTGGTGGCTCTGCGGGGTGGGGCATGAGAGAGAATCACTCGTGGGGTCTGGGGAACCAACGGCTTCCTTTTCTCAGTGACACAGCATTGAGGGGCCTCCCCAACTGACATCAACATGAAGCATCCCTCCGGCGATCATCAATTGAAGAGGATTCCTATTCGAGACAAATCTGAGACAAATTAGTCACAGGTGGGTGTTGAAAAAACATTTAATTGCAATAAAGGTGTTTAAATAATACATTCTAACATAAAAACTTGTGAACAGAAAATGTTAAGGTGCTTAAATATCTTTCTAACTAGTGCAGCCCTTCATCCGGGCCATCTCAGTGCAACAACAACTTCTTAACCTTACGTGGCCTACCACTACATCTCAGTTTCTCCCCAGAATGTACATCGGAGGTGGAGGGGGCCAACTGCCTACCATGCCCCATGGCCTGTGATGCGCATGGTGGGCGTCCCCTGGAGGCCCTGGACCTTGAGGGCCCTGACCTGCTTCCAGCTGTCTGGGATGTTTCCATGATACCCTCTTCATCCCACTTCCCCGAGATGCCCCAGTGTCAGGAAGGGGGGAGTCAGAAGGTGTAGCCACAGCCACAGTCTCCTGGCTGGAAGGCCCCGGCATGGGCTCAGGCCCTTCCTCCTCCCTTGGGGTTCCTATGGGCCCCTGGGTCACTCCATGGGATGGCAGTGCTTCTGCAGTGAGCTTCAGAAGCTCCGGCGTCACCTGGCACTGTCAGTCCTGGAGGACCACCTGCATTCTACCCATGGTGGTCGGGTCCTCTGCGATGACCATTTGAGTAGGGGGCCACTTCTCAATGGCTGCAGCAAGTGCCCTCTGAGACTGGCCCACGCTCTGCAACCCCTCAGCCATGACCCTTTGCGAGTGGGCCACGTTCTCAAGGGCTGCAGCCATAGCCCGCTGTGTCTCAGCGCTGTCCCGCTGGGTCTCCTGCAAGCTCTCGAGCCTCTCAGCCATGGGCCGCAGAGTCTCAAGAAGCCTGTTCAGTCCCTCAGCTGTGGCCTGCTGTGACTCGCTATCGCTTAGAGCCTGCCACTCATGGTGAGGATCCCTTACCCCAGGTTTTCTACTGCAGATGACACCCTTTCAATGTTGGCCTGGGAATCATGCAACACAGGCAATAGCTGGTCTGCCTGAAAGCTTTGGGACTCCGCCCAACAGCCTCGCAGTTGGTCCAGTGTGGCCGTCAGCCCCTCCTGCATTCCCTGGCTCTGTTGCTGCATCTCCAGCAGCTGAGGGAGAAGTGATCTCAGAGGCCCAGCATGTAGCCTGGAGCCAGCTGAGTCCTCACCTCCAGCAGGCTCCCGTGTGCCAGAGGCCTCGGACGTACCCTCCTCCACCCGATGTACACAATGTGATGTGTCGTGCTCACCAGAGTGACCCAGAAGCCTCACCACTAACTGGACCCACTGACGTGTCAGTATCTGGGATGGTGAGTTGTGAGGTGGCAGCTGAGGCCAAAACGGTGCTACCCCCGGAGGTCCCTTCACCCATATCCTCCAAGGACTCGTCCGAGCTGTCTGGACCAGGATGGGCGGGAGCTGCAGTACGGGCCCGGAGTCCAGAAGGCCCCGGGGTGTCTGGACCTGTTCCTGGAATACAGGACACAAGGTTAAACGCAAGGGAGGGAGAGGAATCCGGGATGCCAAACTTGTGATTCTCATGACTCCATTGAACATAGAACAAAGAAACAAGAAAATTACATCACAGGAACAGGCCCTTCAGCCCTCCAAGCCTGTAGCGGCCAGGCTACCCATCTGATTTGTAACCCCTTACCCTTCCGGGGACCATATGCCTCTCTTGCCATCCCATTCACATAGCTGTAGAGACGTCCCTTAAAAGTCACCATCGTATCTGCATGCACGACCTCCCCCAGCAGTGAGTTCCAGGCACCCATTAACCTCTCTGTGCAAATAAACTTGCCTCGTACATCTCCTTTAAACCTTGCCCCTCGCACCCAAAACTCGTGCCCCCGACAAGTTGCCTCAAAGTGAGTGGAGGAATGACAGGTGCTCACGTCTTGACGGCAGCCCGACCATGCTGTCGCTGACAGCCCGCATCTCCCCTTCCCTTGAGAGCTCCAGTGCCCGCTCCTCAAAGTGGGCGAGGACACAGAGATCTAGCTCCCCACCCCTTGTCTTTGCCCTCTCACGGGTGCTATGGTCGGTCTTCTTCTGTGGAGACAGAAGGAGCCATGAAAGACATGATGGCGTTACTCCTGCAGAGAATCAGGTGGTGGCCCTTAGAGGGCAAGCGCAGTGGGGCTCTTGGGGGGGATAGGAAGGAGCTACTTGGGGGTCAGGAGCTGGAAGCATGCAGGATGCTGGGGATGGGAGGATCTGGGGGAGATTTGTGGGAAGATGCAAGATGGGGTTCAGCACTCACCCTTGCTGCACGGATGAGGTCATTGGCTTTCTTCCGGCACTGCTTTGAGGTTCGGGGCCAGTGCCCTGGCACTGACTGAGGCAGCGACTGCCTCCCAGGCTGCATTTCCATCAGCCCCCCCTGGGTCTAAGTCCTGCTTGAGGGAAGAGGGTGTCCCACCTCACCTCTGCTGCATCCAGTAGCCTCCCCGGGTCACCGTCAGAGAATTGGGGGGCTGGTCATGCACACATTTTGTGCAGGAATGCCTGCCTGCCTGTCCATCCTTGGGTCTTTTACGGAGTTGCCCCTCGTTAGGGCAGATCAGCTGCAGGCAGTTTGGCAGAACATTCCAGCAAGTTACATGCAGTTTGCTTGTTAGCATTGAGGGGAAGGCAAGTGAGTACTTGCAGGTGTGCTGATAGAGAGGGGGGACGGTGGATCAGTGCTTCAATGATTGGGGACAGGGGAGAGAGAGGGAGGTGTCACCCAGCCATTGGAGTCCGGAGGAGATGGGGGCCTTGTGCAGGAGAGTCCATGGTGCAGGTGAGGGGGATCACCCTGCCTGATATCCGTAAGGTAGAGGGGGAGATTGGATCTCTCTTCCTGAGATCGGTGAGGGGGGGAAGGGGGGTCCACTGCCACTCTGCCTGAGATCAGTGGGTGAGAAGGGGGGTCCACTGCCACTCTGCCTGAGATCGATGGGGGGATGAGGGGGAGGAGCTCACGATCGGTCTGGGTAGTGGAGGGGGGGGTGTGGTTAGGGGGATTAGGGGGTTAGTTATGTTGGGCACGTTAAGCCCTCTCCCACAGGCTTGTGCAGTGCGATTCAGACTCGCTGATATTTTTTCAGGCAGAGTACTTTTCAGGGCGCCTGAGAACGGGTCTAAAAGTCGGACCTGAAACACTCCCGGTTTCAAGTCTGCCCAGCACTTAGAAACAAAATGGTAAAAAAGGGCCCATTGTATCCTCAGAAAGAATATAAATGGTTGCGTTTTTCAAATGTTAATATCTGTAATAATTTTAAATTGTAGTTTAAGAAATCCTTTTTTGATAGCTTTTAAAAGCACACTGGGCTGGATTTCCCACCCTTCCCCGCGGCGTACTTTGCGATAGCAGAGTTGGTCTACCATTGGCCAGCAGAAGGATCTTCTGGTCCCGCTGTTGTCAACATGGTTTCCCATTGTTCGCACCCTCCACTGCTGGGGAACCTGTGATGGGGTTCACCTTCGGCAGGACAGGAAGATCCCACCAGCAGGAAGGGCCAGAAAATCCCGCCCAATGATTCCTATGTGAAATGACAATGAAAAATTAAATTATTTGGGAAGAATGTTTTTATTCCCCCCACAAATTAATTTTATTATGCATACTGCAGAATGATAAGTTGTCTTACCACCACAATCCTTCCCAGCATATTCCCATCCCACCTGCATGATGCCTAGCGCCAGGGGCCCAGGTTCAATTCCGGCCTTGGATGACTGTCTTTGGGGACATTCACCTCATTTCTGCGTGGGTTTCATCCTGGTGCTTCGGTTGCCTCCCACAGTCAAAAGTGTGCAGGTTAGATGGGTTAGCCACGGTAAATGTTTAAGTTTATTTCTTCGTGTCACAAGTCGGCTTACACTAACACTGCAATGAAGTTACTGCGAAAATGTGTGGTGTTTTGGGGATAGGGTTGGGGAAAAGGGCCTGGGTGAGATAGCCTGTCAGAGAGTTGGTGCAGGCTTGATGGACTGAATGGCCTCCTGCACTGAAGGGATTCTATGATTTCCATCAGTACTGACTCCTGCTCATTCCCTGGCACCCTTTTAACACCCACCATCTTCTGAATGGTGTTTTCCTGCAGCTCCCATCTGACAGACCTCACTCCTTCTTCTGCTGCTTGAGGTCTGATTTGCCTCAGCTTTCTCTCCTAAGCCTCTGATTATTTTAATAGTTCGTGGCCTTGGTCATCAGCTCCCACTCACTATCTCCCTTTCATCCCATCCGGTCTGCTTTCGGATCTCCAATCTCAAGTCTGCGTAACGTACTGAGGTAAATAGTTGCATTTGTATAGCAATCAAATTAATTTTGATATTTAATTTATCGAAACATTCTCTGTCATAGCCTTATAACAGAACATATCACTGAATTATTATCTGATATTTTGGTGCCTCAATGATGACACACTAACACTCAGGACACAGTCTGCATCTGAGGTAGAAATAATTCTGTGAATATTATTTCTGACAGCCATTAACCCACCGAATGAATAATGCAGCATCCATCATAAAAATGGAATTTGCATACTGAAAAAAACAAGCATGCAATGCAGATACTCTAAGTACATCGGCTGGGGAATACTGTGGAAGGGAGGGGTAAAAAAGGACTTGTGCGCATAATTGGATGATGAAGGAGCTTGGGCTTACACTGAACTTGTCATTTTAAATCCCATTAACAGCCTGACCTATAGACTCCGCATAGTGTGGGTAAAGAAAGGCAGCATGCAGTGAGGGAAATACCAAACTCCAGCAGAGATTCATTGAACCTTTTTGAATGGCTTGTGTCTCATCTTGTGGGAAAAGAACATTGGTTCTCTCCACAGAATTATGCAGATAGTGGCTGTTACAATCAATCCGTGTAACAACAATAACGTATGAGGACAAATACTCCTGTGTTCCTAGAGGAGAGACTAATAAAATAGCTTTGAGATCCTATCTTCAGGCGCTTATTGACCTGTCAGTTGTAGTACTGTAATATGACTAATATGTATAATATGGAATAGCACCTGTACAAGCTGCAAGTACATTCTGTACTTAATTGCATAGAAGGATTTATCGAAGCGAAACCCTGCGATCAAAATAACCAGGTCTTCCTAAGCAAGCTTTGCTCTTTCCCGTGTCCAGTTTTGTACCTATCCACCTTGCTGCAAAGACCCCACCATGGCTTCCCTGGGGCAGAGGGTGCAAACAATGGGAAGCTCCATTGACAGCGGCGGGACTAGAAGATCCCGCCTCCAGCCAATGGCAGGCAGGTTCGGTGGATTGGCCTTACTAAATTATGCCTTACGGTCCCAAGGTGTGTAGGTTGGATGAAATTAGCCATGGGAAATGTGTGGGGTGGGGGAGAGGACTTTGGTAAGATACTCTGTCAGAGGGTAGATGCAGACGCGATCGGTTAAATGGCCTCTTCTGCACTGTAGGGGTTTTTATGAGTCTATGGTTCTATGAACACATGCCGCAAAGGTTGCGAGGGGGGGGGGGGGGGCGGCTTGGTGGGGGTGGGGGGGGGGATGTTGTGTGTGTATGTATGAGTGTAGCGGGGAGGGGATTCCCTTGTTGCTAAGCCCTGGTCTAAAACACAATATCATCCCCAAGTTACTAGTGCGATTCCTCATGGCAAGAGCTGGGAATCAGATTACCTGTCATTTTTCTTAGATTGGATTTGGCAGGTAACGCAGCAGACTTAACTGGGGGTTGTAGAAGAAGAAAATGCAATTTTACTCATGCACATAAAAAATATAACAGATGGAACCCCCCCCCCCCCCCATTATTGGTGAAGGTCTCGTTTGCAGAATTAACTTTCAACAAATTTAACAATGCAACCTATGTGGCTGAACATAAACAAGTTTCAAAGCTTTCACTGAGGCATTCTCTTCAGCTGGATTGTTAGGAAGGAGATAGAAACTAGTCTTTGTTATAGGCAAGAGGCACCTAGGCAGCTGAACTACCCACAGGAGCTGGGCGAAGGAGGAGCCACGTCAGAGGACATCTTGCCCATTTTTGGGTTTGGAACAAGCAGTATGGCCTCTTCTCCCTGGTTCCCTCCAATTCCCTGTCCTGCCACTCTCCAACTACGGAGAAAATCGCAATGGAAAATCTTTTTTAATCATTTTGGTTATGAGTCCCGGAGTTCTAATTGCTTTTTAATTGCTTCATCATATCGCTTACACATTGCAAGTGATAAATCTATTGTTCTCACAGGTGCCTTTTTATGTCTCTGCCAATTCAGTCCCATTCATTAGAAATGCTTTTCAACCAATGTAAAATATGTCACATTATAATATTAAACTTCATCTGCCATCTGTTAGCCCATGTGCAGAACTGACTTAAATCCTCCTGTAAATTGTTCACTATATAGAACATAGAACATAGAAAGCCACAGCACAAACAGGCCCTTCGGCCCACAAGTTGCGCCGATCACATCCCCACCTCTAGGCCTATCTATAGCCCTCAATCCCATTAAATCCCATGTACTCATCCAGAAGTCTCTTAAAAGTTTGCCTCCACCACCACCGACGTCAGCCGATTCCACTCACCCACCACCCTCTGAGTGAAAAACTTACCCCTGACATCTCCTCTGTACCTACCCCCCAGCACCTTAAACCTGTGTCCTCTCGTAGCAACCATTTCAGCCCTTGGAAATAGCCTCTGAGAGTCTACCCTATCCAGACCTCTCAACATCTTGTAAACCTCTATCAGGTCACCTCTCATCCTTCGTCTCTCCAGGGAGAAGAGACCAAGCTCCCTCAACCTATCCTCATAAGGCATGCCCCCCAATCCAGGCAACATCCTTGTAAATCTCCTCTGCACCCTTTCAATGGCTTCAACATCTTTCCTGTAATGAGGTGACCAGAACTGCGCGCAGTACTCCAAGTGGGGTCTAACCAGGGTCCTATAAAGCTGCAGCATTATCTCCCGACTCCTAAACTCAATCCCTCGATTAATGAAGGCCAGTACGCCGTACGCCTTCTTGACCGCATCCTCCACCTGCGAGGCCGATTTAAGAGTCCTATGGACCCGGACCCCAAGGTCCTTCTGATCCTCTACACTGCTAAGAATGGTACCCTTCATATTATATTGCTGCTTCATCCCATTGGATCTGCCAAAATGGATCACCACACACTTATCCGGGTTGAAGTCCATCTGCCACTTCTCCGCCCAGTCTTGCATTCTATCTATGTCTCGCTGCAACTTCTGACATCCCTCCAAACTATCCACAACACCTTGGTGTCGTCAGCAAACTTACCAACCCATCCCTCCACTTCCTCATCCAGGTCATTTATGAAAATGACAAACAGCAAGGGTCCCAGAACAGATCCCTGGGGCACTCCACTGGTCACTGACCTCCATGCAGAGAAAGACCCCTCCACAGCCACTCTCTGCCTTCTGCAGGCAAGCCAGTTCTGGATCCACAAGGCAACAGCCCCTTGGATCCCATGCCCTCTCACTTTCTCAAGAAGTCTTGCATGGGGGACCTTATCGAACGCCTTGCTGAAGTCCATATAGACCACATCCACCGCTCTTCCTTCGTCAATGTGTTTGGTCACATTTTCAAAGAACTCAACCAGGCTCGTAAGGCACGACCTGCCCTTGACAAAGCCGTGCTGACTACTTTTGATCATACTAAACTTCTCTAGATGATCATAAATCCTGTCTCTCAGGATCCTCTCCATCAACTTACCAACCACTGAGGTTAGACTCACCGGTCGGTAATTTCCCGGGCTGTCCCTGTTCCCTTTCTTGAATATAGGGACCACATCTGCAATCCTCCAATCCTCCGGAACCTCTCCCGTCTCCATCGACGATGCAAAGATCATCGCCAAAGGCTCCGCAATCTCCTCCCTCGCCTCCCACAGTAACCTGGGGTACATCCCATCCGGTCCCGGCGACTTACCAACCTTGATGCCATTCAATAGTTCCAACACATCCTCTTTCTTTATGTCCACATGCTCGATCCTTTCTGCCCACCGCAAACCAGCAGTACAACCACCCAGATCCCTTTCCACCGTGAATACCGAGGTAAAGTATTCATTAAGCAGCTCCGCCATTTCTAACGGTTCCGCACAAACTTTTCCCCCTTCACCTTTTAAGGGTCCTATGCCTTCACATCTCATCCTTTTACTCTTGACATGTTTGTAGAAAGCCTTGGGATTCTCCTTAATCTTACCCGCCAAGGCCTTCTCATGACCCCTTCTCGCTCTCCTAATTTCCTTCTTAAGCTTCTTCCTACATCCCGTATACTCCTCTAAATCCTTAACACCTCCTAGCTCTCTGAACCTTCTGTACGCCTCTCTTTTCTTATTCACCAGGTTCATCACAACCTTCGTGCACCACAGTTCCCGTACCCTACCAACACCCCCCTGTCTCATCGGAACGTTGTCATGCAGAGCTCCAGACAAACATTCCTTGAAAATCCTCCATATCCTCTACTGTCATAGATGTCCCTGTTTTATGTAAAAATTTAAGGTAGCGTACACAGTGGAAGATAAGTGTTTTTCTGACAGATGGTTCCAGATGTGGTTGAGCAGAGAAATGGTGTTTATTGGTAGCTGGGGACTGTCATTGAGTCATTTAACGATCTCATCTAACAAGAAATCATTTTCAAGCCATTCAACCTGGGCCCTCAGAGTTCAAATGAAACATTTTTCAGTATTCCTGGCGTGCAGATTGAGAAATCAGTTCCAGGGACAGCAATCAAACAGAGTTCTTTTGGAGATCCTATCCCTTGGTAACAGGAAAAATTAAAAACAAAGACAAAGGTGATTTTTTGTTGCTCATACATCTACTAGTATCTTGTACCAGGGCATACTGTAATCTGGCCTCAAAATATAAGTTGATTACTGGATATGCAAAATGAATAGAAACTCACCATCATTGGGGGGTGCAGAACAGAAGCACCATAGGCTGTGCAAAAAATGCAAGGTCAATTTACCTCAGGACTGCTTTGGCACAACAGAAACCAAATGGATCAAAAGTGCCTTCAGAATGAGTCGTCTTGCCCCAGCGCCATTTAATTTTCTTTTCCCTATCCTCCTTCCTCTTGAAGTAAAAGTAACAGGTGAACTCACTTGAAGCTGCCTATTGAGAAACCCTTTCTGAGGATTCTTCACTGAAGGACTAATGTGACAGGAGGCATTCATTTCAAATGCAGTAATAACTGACAGGATCGAATCGAGAACCAGAGTAATGAAAGGAGCCACTACTTTTATAGCAAGGACGTTTCAATACTTGAGGGGGGTGGAGGGGAGGGGGGGGGGGTGGGGGATGGGGGGGAGAGGGAGGAATGTGAACTGGGAATTAACATAAAATAATGATAACTGAGAGTTGAGAGAAATGTGATTCTGAGGTTAGTACCACTGAGTTGTGCAAAGCTTCCAGAGACTCAGTAAGCAGAGCACACCAATTATGTAAGGTCCTCTGAACATGCACAGCTGGAGGCAATAGGAGGAAATGTGAATCTGTTTATAACAGCAGTAAAGTCAGTAAATAGTAAATGAGTCATCTCATATTTTCACTACAAAGAACCAGCATTTCACCATGAGCTCACAGGAGATTTCTCCCAATTATCAGATTGGGCTATTACTGCTGTGGTTTGTCACCCACAACTTCCAAAAATCAAAGCAACATTCAAATTTTGAGTGTTGAAATCAAAGCTACCAACCCATTCATCGATTACCTGACTGGTGTTGTTTGTGAAGAAGCAGAATGCTGTTGAGCATCATATAGCCCGGATTCTGCTCTCAAAATCACAGAGAGGCTAATTATGTTCACTGCAATTTATACATAAACATTACAGTAACTTCAAGGAAGTGGCAGATCTGCAGTTAAACCAATACCCAAAAGTTGTTGGCTAAATTATATCACTGGGGGGCAACACAGCGCCACAATATTTAGCATTGCTGCCTCACAGCGCCAGGGACCCAGGTTCAATTCCCGGCTTGGGTCACTGTCTGTGTGGAGTTTACACATTCTCCCCCCGTGTCAGAATGAGTTTCCTTCAGGTGCTCCAGTTTCCTCCCACAGTCAGAAAGACGTGCTGATAAGGGGCATTGGCCGTGCTAAATTCTCGCTCAGGGTACCCGAAAAGGCGCCGGAGTGTGGCAACTAGGGGATTTTCACAGTAACTTCATTACAGTGTTAATGTAAGCCTACTTGTGACACTAATAAATAAACTTAAAATACTTTAAACTCTGCTGTAAGCATCGGGAAACAGATCTTACTGTCTGCCATTGAAATGTAGTGTATGGTGTGAAGTTGTTGTATCTGCAGAGTGGATATGAATTGAAGCCATTGCAGATTCAAGCATTTTTTTCCCCCACAATTCCTGTCTTGTTTAGCTCTCTTTAGTTCTGTTTATTTCTGTCGCTGTACTTGATCTGACGTTGAATTTATCCGCTCTAATGTACCCTCCCTTCTCAGTCCCTTCACTGATCATTGCACATTCCTGCATTCTGATTGGTTAAGGAGACACACACGTTCACTCAAACCCCAGATACTTGGTTTCTCTTGCTCTAACATTATCAGCTTGCACTTCCAACAACTTGCCACACAAAGAACGAACAGGCAAAGGAAAATCCAACCAATTGCCAATTGTTCAATGCCTTGCTGTAGCAATGTAAGAAGTCTCACAACACCAGGTTAAAGTCCAACAGGTTGGACTTTAACCTGGTGTTGTGAGACTTCTTACTGTGCTTACCCCAGTCCAACGCCGGCATCTCCACATCATTGCTGTAGCAATGTCCGGGCCCCTAATTTCGGATTGTCTCAGATTTGTTCAGGAGTGCAGAGTTTTCTGTCAGAGCTTGATCAATTACAATAGCTTCATCAATGAAACCACCACCAAGAAGATTTAATATTAAAAGATTTTTTAACCCATTAGTGCCCACACTTCTATCACCAGGCACGATGGCAAGTTTATTGAAGCAAGGGGTAAAATTCTCTTTGAGAGAATTAGGCAGCTACTGGCTAGGATTGAGTGAAAAATAATATTACTATTGATAGTAGGAGTGTTACCATCTCCACTTCAATTCTCCTGAAGTGGAAGCAAATATGATTCAAACAGCTGAAACTGGAATCTTACAGTTACATAAATTTCCCTCGTTGCTGAGCCCTTGGTGCCAATCAGAATGCTCCCTCCTCCACAATTTTCTCTCCCTTTGTCCGTCCTATTCCCCTTCCCCCACCCCTCACCACTCCCACACTCCCTCCTGAGCTCACCTGGATCCTGGGTTATCCTTAGTTGTTCTTCCTCCCGATCTCCTGCAGTACTGGCAATGGCCACCACCCTGGTGCTGCTGCTGAAACAGCAGAGCTGCTGGCCTCTATGATGCAGGATCTCTGCCTATAGAGGTGTAGAGGCACCATCTCATAATAATTATAAGAGACTTTGCATGAAAAAATGAAGTGGGGTTTGGGGGGGCGGCGGGGGCGGGGGGCGGGGGGTGGGGGGGGCGGGTGGCCAACTGGAGGTGGGGGTTTGTCTTTGACCTATGCTGGGATGCGGGGAGCACCCCCCACACCCTTCAGGAAATCATCTAGCCCATGTTATCCATCTTATAGTGCAACTTCTTCATTTGAATTTCCATTCTTTTGTTACTTACAACGTTGTTTAACTCATTGTTAAACCAGCCTCCCATCCATTGACTTTGTCTACACTTCCCGCTGCCTCGGCAAAGCAGCCAGCATAATTAAGAACCCCACTCACCCCGGACATTCTCTCTTCCACCTTCTTTCGGCAGGAAAAAGATACAAAAGTCTGAGGTCTCGTACCAGCTGACTGAAGAACAGCTTCTTCCCTGCTGCTGTCAGACTTTTGAATGGACTGACCTTGCATTAAGTTGATCTTTCTCTACATCCTAGCTATGACTGCAACACGACATTCTACATTTTCTCGTTTCCTTCTCTATGAATGATATGCTTTGTCTGTATAGCGTGCAAGAAACAATACTTTTCACTGTATGTTAATATATGTGACAATAATAAATCAGATCAAATCAAATTAAATCAAATAAAACTATGGCATAATTCAATTTTGTTACACAAATAAAAATGTAAGTACAATTTAGTCACTCAGTGAGGGAAGTAATTAGCGTTTTCTACTTGCTGTCATGCCGAGTACAGCCATGAAGATTTAACAAATTTTAAAGCTATATTTTAAACAGTGAATGCAAAAGCTGTTAAGATGGCTGCAGCATACCATATAATTTTTGTCATTGGAATTTCAACAGAAGTCTGCAGCCATTACCTGATTAAACATGGATCTGAGTGATAGAATTTCACAGGCACTTATGAAATTCACAAATCTCATTGTTTAAAGATAGATTAAATGCTGCACACTGGGGTTTGGGACAACTCATTTCCATGTTTCACCAGGAACATCAAAACTCAAAGATGTTAAATGATTGTGAAATTGATCCAATCGATATTTCATTGTATTCAAAAAGCCCATCATATAAACACAAAGACCTTGGCTGTCTCAAACTCTTAAGGTATGAAAAGCCACAACACAGGAAATTTATTGGCCTAACGCACTTACTCAGGAAAGGACTGGACTTGTGACAGGTCACATGGGTGAGACAGCCTATTTGTTGCCTGCTTTAGCAAGAATCAGCTCTGTAGAGGCAGAGAAACCATTGAACAAGTCGCAGTCACCTAAGCAGCCAAGGTAATAAATCTTGAAAGTGGGAGTACTCTCCCCAAACTGTTACAACTTCAAGTTCACTTGAGAACTAACCTCTTGGCAATTCAACGATAAGAAACCTTGCAGCTTACTAAAAATCCTCTTCTTTTTAAGACCTTTACTCCAGACAAAGCACCAACCTGTCTAAGAAACTACATGCCTGCAATGGAAGAGATAAAATAGTCCCAAATTGCAATTGCATTGTTTTTTTTCTTCATCTGTATTGCAATTGTGTGTGAGTGATAAGTTGTGTGAATGAAGTGTTGTGTTGTTAAATATGTGGGGCAACGCAGGTTAATAAATAACCTTTATTTTTAAATTCCAGAAAGCTTGCTGCTGGAATCATTTACTTGAGATGACCACTCTGAGGATAAGAAGATACTCACACTTCATACATGAAAACACATCAGTCATGGGCAGGAAGAAAATACTTAAATTCTGTCCATGACATTGTTGTCGATTAGTTCACATTAAAAACAATGGGGAGTGAAAACCATTTTCTTTTTACTGTGGAGTTATTGCTGCATTGGGTGTACCAATTGTATGCAGGACTGACCCATGAGTGTAGATTAATTTCCTTTAAGCTTCGTATGACATTATGCAAAGATCAATTTGCACAGTAGCAGCATAGATGTTCATCAGAAATGTGAATTCCCCACTGGGCTGCAGTAATAAACTACTTGGATTACTGCAACGGTCTCTGAAATTA